>NW_026999301.1:2403878-2703878 GCF_037126465.1 Ornithodoros turicata
GCTGAGTTTTCTTTTATTTTAAAACGATCTAGACATTCTGGAAAATTACCATGTCCTGTTAAAATTTGTGTAATGTAATGGTTTGTAGGGAGTAGTGAAGTGATACTTTTAGGATCTTTGAAAAATTGTTTGAGTTTACTGTTTGAATCTTGGTACTCTCTAAAGAGTATACCTCGAGCTTCGTTTTTTAATTGGATTTTTAAATATTTTCTAGAATAAGGGATAATGTTTATATTATCTAGGTATCTTGCTTCGTTGGCCAATTTGTCAGCTATATCATTGCCTATTATGTCTGTGTGTGAGTGTATGAAATTAAAAGTGATTTGGTGTTGTTTTTTGGCATTTTCAATATTTTGAGCTAATCCTTGTACTCTGGGATTTTTATGATTTTTATTAGCGAGGGCAGTTAGAACAGAAAGGCTATCAGAGTATATTTGAAATGTGGTGGTAGTTGAAAAAGTAATGATTTTGTCGATTGCTTTATGAATTGCAAGGAGTTCCCCAAGCAGCACGCCAATATTGGACCCATATGGGTTGCCAAGATTGCCAATATTGGCCCAATATGGGCTGCCAATATTGGACCAATATGGGGAGTGCAACCAGGCTCCATATTGGTCCAATATGGGCTGCCCATATTGGCAAGCCCATTTTGCGCCAATATTGCCAATATTTCTGTGATAACACCTACGGGGAGCCCGTGTAATAATAAAGCATTATGCTGTATAATATTCACTACTTTTGTATGATTTTTGCTTTTTTATTTCTGCGGATCTAATTGATCCACGTTCACATCACTTCAAAAAAAAAAGAACGAAAAAAAGGAAAGAAACACGGCATTGCCCAAACACACACACAAAAAAAGGAAGAACAGGTGCTACGCCCGCGCTGAAGATCACAAGCAGTCCCACAGAACTGCCAATACCTAAGATCCCTCAGAAGCCTTCATTGGGATTGCAATATTCTGTGGACTAACAATTTCCACACCCGCTCCGGGAATACAAAGCAGCGAAACACTTTCGTCGCGGTGACGGACACACGCCAGAGCAATTTACACTGCTTGCAGCAACTTGAAATCACCTAACTTTAGAGAATAGCCATCCCTTCTTATCAAACACTGTGTTTTTTACTTGACCTGCCGCAATTTCGTTACCATTACAGCACCCAGCGACATTTTAACCCTATGAAACGTCCGTTCGGGCTGTCGCGCATGCGCATTAGTTGTAGGACGCGTGATTACGCTCAAACAACTCGCTTGCTCACAGTCGGCTCGACCGATTGGCATTGGCATCGCGAAGGAAGATGGCGGCGACTTTCAAGACGTGGAATGTTGAGGTGTCGAACTCTAGCGAACTTTACGTTGGGAATCCCAAGTACGTTGACTGTTTCGAACAATGTGTATCATCTGCGGGAAGTTGTTGAATGTAACGATGTAGTGAATAGGGTATTTCACACGCTTCAACGTTCAATCTTGCCGTGCTGCTTGGGCATTTGTACAACACGGCTACGTACCCTGTTCAGTCAATATGGGGTGTACGCGTGCAATATGGGGCCCATATTCCCAAGATTTTCCCAATATTGTCTCAAAGTGGGCAATATGGGGCCCATATTGCCAGGATTTTCCCCATATTGGCTGAAACTGGGCAATATGGGGCCCGTATTGCCCATTTTCAGCCAATATGGGGTAAATCTTGGCGAAACGGGTCCCATATTGGACCCGTATCGCCAATGACCAGCCAATATGGGTCCAATATTGTGTGCTGCTTGGGCAGATCTGCGTCGAAAATTGTGGAATTGTCTGAAATCCTATGTTTTTCAGTATATACTAACTAATTCTTTTCTTTTAGTAAGCAGAAAGCTGAGCCTGTGGAGTTTTGGGTTTTGGAGTCATCTGTAAATATGGTGTAGCCTGCATAATTTACTTTGTCTGGTTTAAGAAAGAGGAATGATCGATCTAATGTGGGGTGTAGACTCCACGTGTCGAAGTTTTCCTCTAATTGGTAGGAAGATATGTAATTATTTTGTATTTTTAAATCTTTGTTTTCATATTGTAGGTGATGAATTTTGTAATCTATTGAAGCTTGTAGGTGGCTGGGTATAATGTTACTAAGTATTTGTAGGTTGAGGTTACTAGTTGTGTTGTAGGCTTGACAGATTTTGAGAAGTGCTATTCTGTCAATGGAATTTATTTTTCTTAATAGATGTGAATTGTTTTCAAGTTTCCACCAACTGGGGGCGGCATATAGGATTATTTTTTGTATGATTTGATTATAATAGGTTTGCATTATTTGACCTTTAAAATGTTTGTTAGCTTTACAAATTTTAGATAGGGTTAAAGTAGTATTTATTACTTTTTCTTTGATATCATTTAAATGAGGAATAAATGTAAAGTGATTGTCATAAGTGACACCTAGAATTTTAAAAGTATTTTGATTTTTAATTTTTTGGTCGTATATTTTGATACTTGGGGGTTTTGTTTTAAATTTGTTACCATATGGTATTGTAAGGCCTATTGATTTATTTGGATTAAATTCCAAATTTAGCTGAGAGGCCCATTGTGTTAAATTGTTTAAGAAATTATTAGCAGAGTGTTCTAATATTTGGCGGGAGTGGCCTTTAACAATTATAATGATGTCGTCTGCATATGAAACTAATTTTATGTTATCGGGGATTGGGATGTTGAAAATGGTATTTATAGTGAGATTCCAAAGTAGGGGGCTTAGGGGGGAACCTTGTGGACATCCTATGACATTGGAGTAATTGAATGTGGAAGATTTTGTAGTAGTTTGATATTTTCTGTTGTTTAGGTAATCTCTAATTAAGTGAAATAGATTAGCTGGAGTATTATAGTTAGCTAAGGTGTTAATTATATGATTGTGTTGAAGGGCATTAAAAGCTCCTTTAATATCTAAAGAAATTAAAACGGAGTGTTGTTTGTTGTTTTTATTTGTTCTGATTTCATCTGAGATTTTGCATAGAGCTTGGGTTGTGGATTTACCATGTCTAAAACCAAATTGCTTAGGATCTAAAAGATTGTTTATGTGGGAAAAATGATATAGTCTACTGAATATATTTTTTCAAAAATTCTGGATAATATAGGTAACATAGTTATAGGTCTGTAGGAATTAGGGTCTTGATCTTTTTTATTGGGTTTTTTGATGAATTTTACTTTACCAACTTTCCATTGTGATGGGTAAGAACCTTGTACAAGACATGCATTAAATAGGAGGTTGAAAAATTCAACTTTTGTTATTAGCAAATGTTTAACTGTGTAGGCGCCTAGATTATCTGCTCCTCTTGCAGTATTGTTTTGGATTTCTTTTGTTTTATCTAAAATTTCTTTATTTGTTATAAGGGGTTCTTCTTGTGGATTCGAGATTTTAGGAAGTTGATATTTTTTAGTGGAAGTAGTTTGTGAAAAAGCTGTTTTATATAGAAGATCAATGGATTCTTTAGAGGTTGTGGAAATGGAGCCGTCGGGGTTTTCAAGAATTGGTATTGGTTCGTTTCTTTTGATTTTGTTGGTAAATATTTTGTAAACGATATTATATGGATCAGAAGCTTTGGTTGAGTCGATAAGTTTTTGCCAGTATGTATTTTTTGCATTTATTAAATCTTTTTTGTATTTAGCTAATACATGTTTGTATTTTATGTGGAGGGGATGGGTGGGATTGTTTTTTAATTCTTTTTGATGTAGGCGTCTGAGGTTTCTGCAAAGGTTTCTTGAGTTTGATAAATTTTCGTTCCACCAGGGAACGGTTTTGTGATTGTTATTTATTTTAGATTTACATATGTTAGTGTAGTATTGAATTCTTTTATTTAGTATAGCAACTGTTTTGTCGATTTTTAGGTTTAAGGTAGTATAATTATTTTTAATGTAATCGAACCAAGGGTCCTTGTTGATGAATTCGTTTAGTCTAAGTTGCCCTTTTCTGGTTAGTTTTCGTTTAGAGTTTGCTTCATTGTTGAAAAGATTAAATGTGATGTAACTATGGTCACTTCCTGTTTCTATTGATAGTACTGACCAGGTTTTTAATATGTTCGTATATTTTTTGTGTAGTAATAGTTAAATCGATCCATGATGAACCTCTTGGGCCATTGAAAGTTGGGGGAGATTGAGGGTCGTTTACTAGAGCGAGGTCGTTTGCAATAATGAAGTCAATAAGGTCTTCACCTTTTTGGTTAGCATCTATTCCCCCCCATAGGGGGTGTTTGGCGTTAAAATCTCCGCAAATAATTCTTTCGACGTTTTTATGTTTGTATAATAGTTCTTGAATGTTGCGAAGTTCCTTCATATCTTGATTAGGTGAGAGATAACAATTCATTATAATTAAGGATCTGTCATGATTTTCTAGTTTTACGGCTATTGTGGTTTCTTTTACAAGGAGTTGGAGAATGTCGTAACTGTTTGAATTAATTAAGAGGGAGACTGTGGGTTTTCCTTTGGCTTGGACTATGTTATATTTTTGTGGAATTTGTAGGATGGAAAGGTCGTGATAGTATGGTTCCTGTATGACGACGATGTTGGGGTTAAGTGTGGCCAGGGACTTTGAGAGAGTCAAAGCCCCTGCCTTGGAATGGGCTTGGTTTGTTTGCAAAAATTTTAGTGCCATTTTGAATTTATGGTAAGGGGAAGGGAAGAAAAGTGAGTTATTTATCTACCAGTGGTCCTCAATCTTCTGCACCTGTGCCAAATAGGCAGGGCAGTGTCGGTCGTAGAATCGATGTTCTATATCTTCTGAGTGATTTCCGCCGCTTAAGTTGTTGGTGCACGCTTTGCATCTAGGTTCCGTAGCCTTGCAGTCCTCTTCTCTGTGTGAATTGGCACAGAAAGGACAGAAGGTCTGGGTGGATTTGCAGTACTTTGTTAGATGACCATATGCTAAACATTTGGAACATCTCTTGATGTTGTAGTATCCTTCCACGATGCATCTAGCCCAGCCTATCTTAGCCTTACCTTCTTGGGTTAGCTTGTAATAGGCTTCTTTGGGCAAGGATACGAAAGCGGTTTGAGTAGAATCTCTCTCGGAACGCATATGTTTGATTTCAATCTGCTGTGAGTGTTCTTCGAGGTCATTGCAGTGGATTAGGTCGTATATGACCGATTCCTTGTCGAAGTCTTCTTCTATGAATCTTATCTTCACTTCGGGTTGTGGAGGTCTGTTGCTTCTCAAGGTTCCGTTTTCAGTGAGAGAGTCACTTTCTTTGAAGATCTTTTCGATTTTATCTATGTCCTCTTTCTTCTTACTTTCAAGAACTAGAAGGCCGGCTCTAGCGGGTCGTATGGTTGCGTCTGTCAATAGTACGTTGGCTTCCGTTATTTCCTGCTTGAGAATGTTAGTCAGGTTTTTTAAGCTCTTTCCTGGTTTGGGCTTAACTGTGGCAGAAAGGATTTTGGAGGGACCTTGTTTTGGCTTTTGCTGGTTCACTTGGGTGGTCTCGGCGTATGTTCTTGCCTGATCCTTGGTGCAGTCTTCCATATGTTGGAGAGCCTGATTTAGTGCTTGTGCTGTCCTCTCGACCTCCTTTCTTCTTGTACGTTCGGTTGCTCTTTGGATGTCGAGAGCTCGGATTAGGCTCTCATATTTATGGAATACGGCCCTAAGTGAATGTCGTTTGTCCTTTGGGAGTTCGTGTTCAGCATCGATATAACTGTTTCTCAGGTCCTTGAGTGCTTCATTTAAATCTGCATATTGTTCCGGGGAGAAGTCGGCAGATTCTTCCTGGGTTTG
The DNA here is from genome assembly GCF_037126465.1 of Ornithodoros turicata. Classification (NCBI taxonomy): domain Eukaryota; kingdom Metazoa; phylum Arthropoda; class Arachnida; order Ixodida; family Argasidae; genus Ornithodoros; species Ornithodoros turicata. The sequence continues at coordinate 2,409,608 of NW_026999301.1, forward strand.
GGTGGTATGAAGTTCTGATACCTGAGTATTTTGTTGTCCAAGTGGGGGAAAGGGGCGTTCACTTTCCTCTTGTTTTTCCAGTTTTTTCTTCTTTTGTTTTTTCTTCTTTTTGCCCTTTGTTTCCATTACTTTCTTTTTAGTCTTCTGAGTGCATTCGTTGTTTTCATCTTCTGATTCATTTGTACTTGTATCTGTGTCTTGGTTAGTTGCAGAGGTTTCGTTTAAATGCCCGTCTGCCTCCTGTCCCTTCCATCTTTCTTCTGCCTTGTTTTTGGGCATTTAGGGACATGGAAGTAAGAAAGAAGACCTCGAGGGTCTAATGGGGAGGGGAAGAGAGTGGGACGAAGAGAGCCCAGCGTTGGTACCGACCCGAAGGTATACACCCGACATAATGCTGGGGGCAGACATACAGCTATCTTCCAGCGAATCCCCGGCCGGGGGAACGGCCGTGGCAGGACCGACGAGGAGGGAAGACCCCACCAAGCCCGACGTCCATTGATCTGTGTAGATAGCCGCCGTGTTGGTTCAGGTCTGACAAGCCCCCATATGCGAGACAAGTCCCGCGGAAGCGGCCAGGCTACTGCAACGGCTGTTGTTTCTATTGCATGTGAATTTGCCCACTACCTATATTCTGATAGGGACAGAAAAATAAGGATAGTGGGGGTTTTTGGGAGGGAATATAGAAGTGGGACGAAGGAAGATGAGAGTCTCTTGTTCTCTGTACCACCCGAAGATATCGCAGAGATCAGGGGATGGAAATAGGAAATGGGGGTTAGGGATGGGAAAGAGTAGGAGAGAATAGAAAGGTGAGTTATCCGCAAAACCACAGTCAAGGGTAGGGGCTTGGCTTGTCAGCATTTATTGGGTGAAATTGTTTAGAAATTGAGATACAATGTGTTGAAAATAGCTACTACAGTTTTCGTTCTATCCTCATGAACTGTGGTCTTGCTAGTCTTGGTAGAATCTTGAATTCATTCCTTTTGGGCTTGTAGTAGTTGAAATGGAGTTGGCAGTTGTCCAGTGTCTTTTAGTTGGAGTAGTTGGAGTAGAGAGTTTATCTGTAAAACTCTTAGGTAATATGAATTAGGATAAGGTAATAATTTCAATGGTATGTGGTGTGTAGTTGTGTTGAGGAAGAGATAAGGGTAATGGGGACTATTTGTGCCTATCCTTTTCAGGATTTGTTTGTTGACACAAACAGCTGACCATTAGTTTGTTATGTTTAATTCTGTAATTACATATTCTGCTAAGGAGTATAAGATATTTAGTGCTTGTTTGTTAATTAGGATTTTATGTAGGTTTGAAATGTCAAGGTTACATTTTATACAATGTTCTATTAGTTTTCTGTAGTTTAGAGTTAGGCGGCATTCTGTTATGTAATGGACATTGTTAGCTTTGAGTTTGTTGCATCTGCAGGCTAGATTTTCTTTTAATTTAAAACGATCTAAGTATTCAGGGAAGTTACCATGTCCAGTGATGATTTGTGTGAGGTAATGATTTGTAGGAAGAATAGATGTGATTGTGTTTGGGTCTAAGAACCATTGTTTCAATTTACTTTCTGATTTTTGAAATTCTTTGATTTGTTGAATTCTTGCTTGATTTTTTAATAGGGTTTTTATATATTTTTTCGAATAGGGAAGGAAGTGAATGTTATCTAAGAATCTTGCTTCATTTGCAAGTTTGTCTGCAATATCGTTACCGGTGATTTCTGTATGTGAGTGTATGAAATTGAATGTGATTTGATATTGTGTTTGTGCTAATTTTATAGAATGTGCAAGGGTTTGGATTCTTAAATTTTTATGATTACGATTTTTTAAAGCTGTTAAAACTGAATAACTGTCTGAATAAATTTGAAAGCTTGTTTTAGTGGGATAAGTTAAAATTTTTAATAATGCTTTTTGGATGGCATGTAGCTCGGCGTCGAATATGGTGGCATTATGGGATAATCGGTGTTTTTCTGTGTAAACTAGTTCTCTATCTTTTAAGATGCAAAAAGCTGCTGCTGTGCTACTTTGAGCTTTGGATCCATCGGTGAAAATGGTATATCCTGTGTAGTTTACCTTTTCAGGTTTATTAAAATTGAAGAGTTGTACAGCAGTGGGGTGGAAAGTCCAGGTGTCATAAGTTTTTTCTAATTGGTGAGGAGCTATGTTGTTGTCTTGTATATTTAATTCTTTATTTTCATGTTGTAGTTGATAAATTTTAGATTCAATTGTGGCTAGTAAATGGCTAGGTATAGTATTGCTTAGTAGATGAAGGTTAAGATTACTGATTGTATTGTAAGCGTGGCAGATTTTAAGCAGAGGTATTCTATCGATGGAATTAATTTTTCTTAGGAGGTGGGAATTGTTATCTTCCCTCCACCAACTTGGTGCTGCATAAAGTATGATTTTTTGAATTATATTATTATAGAAAGTTTGCATAATATGTCCTTTAGCGTTTTTATTTGATTTGCAAATTCTTGAAAGGGTAATTGTGGTGGATGCAAACTTTATCTTTAATTTCATTTAGATGTGGGATAAAAGATAGTTGGCTATCATAAGTGACACCTAGAATTTTTAGAGTATTTTGATTTTTGATTTTTTGATTGTATAATTTAATACTGGGTGGTTTTGAATTGTATTTATTACCATGTGTAACGGTAAGGCATGTTGTTTTGCTTGGGTTAAATTCAAGATTAATATTGGAGGCCCAATCGGTGAGTTTACATAAAAATTTGTTGGCAGAATCTTCAATTTTTTGGCGTGAGTTTCCTTTTCTTACTAAGATTATATCATCGGCGTATGACATTAATTTTATATTATCTATGTTTGGAATATCAAATATTGTATTAATGGTAAGATTCCAAAGAAGTGGGCTTAATGGAGAGCCTTGTGGGCATCCCAAAATATTTGTATATGTAAAAGTAGTGGATTGTGTTGTAGTGTAAGATTTTCTGTTGTCAAGATAGTTGCTGATGAGGTGATAAAGATTAGTTGGAATTTTGTTACTGGCTAGAGTTTTTCTTATTTGGTTGTGACCTAGGGCGTTGAAGGCACTTTTTATATCTAAAGAGATTAAGGCTGAATGGATTTTATTGCTTCTATTTGTTTTAAGGTCTTTGTCTAAGGTTATTTCGAATAGCATTTGTGTGGTAGATTTCCCGTGACGGAAACCATATTGTTTTGGATGTAAAAGATTGTGCATGTGGGAAAAATGGTAGAGTCTACTGAATATAATTTTTTCAAATAATCTAGCTATAATGGGTAATATTGTTATGGGTCTATAGGAATTTGGTTCTTGTGGATCTCTGTTGGGTTCTGTAATAAAAGTGACTTGTCCTAATTTCCAGTCAGCTGGGTAGGTTCCTTGTTTAAGGCATGCGTTCAACAACAAGTTGAAAAAATCAACTTTTGTAGTGAGTAGGTGCTTGGCTGTATATGCACCAATTTTGTCTGCACCTGTGGCGGTATTTAATTTTATTTCCTTAGTTTTTTCAATTATTTCTAGATTTGTTATGTTTGGTTCTTGTATGTTTCTGTTGATTAATGGTATGTTTATGTGGTTGCGGTTTCTTTGTGGGAAGGAGGTTTTATATAAAAGTTCTATGGTTTCGGTTGTGGTGTTGTAGAGAAACAACTACAATCTGATTTTTGGAGTAATGGGATTGGATTTTTTCCTTTAAATTTATTTGTGTAGATTTTGTATAGAGTATTATATGGGTTTGTAGATTTTGTATCATTAATGATGTTTTGCCAATAGGTGTTTTTGGCTTTAATGATTTCTTTTTTGTATTTTGCTAAGTGCATTTTATAGTTGATATGTAGAGGTTGGTTTTGATTATTTCTTATCTCCTTTTGATATAGGCGTCTGAGTTTTCTACAATTATTTCTTAGTTGTGTTAAGTTTTCATTCCACCAGGGAACTGTATTGTAGTTGTTTGTTAATTTATTTTTACAAGCGTTGGTCCAGAATTGAATTCTTTTGTTTAATGTAGCCATTGTTTTATCCACATTTAAGGTTGTGATGGAGTATTTCTCTTTGATGTAATTGAACCATGGGTCGTTGTTTATGCATTCATTCAATTTGATTTGGCCTTTTCTTGTGAGCTTTCTTATTGATTGCTGTTTGTTTTTAAAAATGTGGAAAGATATATAACTGTGATCACTTCCTGTTTCTGTTGAGAGGACTGTCCAGTTAATGATTTGATCATATATTTTTTGTGTTGTTATTGTGAGATCTATCCAGGAATGACCTCTTGGGCCATGGAAAGTGGGTGTCGATTGCGGATCGTTTACTATTGCTAGATCATGTGCTAAGATAAAATCAACGAGATGTTCTCCTTTTTGATCTGCGTTCTGGTTTCCCCAGAGGGGGTGTCTGGCGTTAAAGTCTCCGCAGATGACTGTTTCAATGTTTTTGTATTGATATAAAAGCTGTTGAATGGATTGTAGTTCTTGCATGTTTTGACTGGGTGATAAATAGGAGTTAATAATTAGTATCGTACGAAGTCTATTTTCTAATTTTACTGCTATTATACTTTCTCGAATTAGGATTGGAATAACATCGTAATTGCTGGTATTGAGTAAAATGGATACGGTTGGTTTTCCTACTGCTTGGATGATTATGTAATTTCTCGGAATTTGTAAAATTGTTGTATCATGGTCGTAAGGCTCTCGTATTAGAACAATATTAGGATTAAGAAAGGCCAGGGACTTGGAAAGAGTTAAAGCCCCTGCTTTAGAATGGGCTTGGTTGCTCTGAATACAATATAAAGACATATTTATCTTTAAGAAAGTGTAGATAGATGGTTTGTCTACCATTGTTCTTCTATCTTCTGGACATGAGCGAGGTATATAGGACAATTCTTGTCATAGAATCTGTGTTCTATGTCATCTGGGTGACTGCATTGGAGGTTGCTGTTGATGCAAGCCTTGCATCTTGGCTCGTTTGATTTGCAGTCTTCTTCCCTGTGGTTGTTGCCACAGAAGGGACAGAATGTTTGGGTGAACTTACAAAACTTGACAACATGTCCGTACGCTAAGCATTTTGAGCAGCGTTTCACGTTGAAGTATCCCTCGACCGTGCATCTGGCCCAGCCGATCTTTGTTTTGTCTTCTAGAAGAAGTTTGCTGTAAGCTTCTTTGGGGAGGGATACGAAGGCGGTCTGGGTGCCGTCTCTCTCTTGTCGTGTATACTTGACTTCTGTTTGATCTTTGTAATCCATGAGATCATTGCGAAGGATCAATTCCCGCTTGATTGATTCCTTGTCCATGTCCTCATCGATGTACTTTATTTTTAGTTCCGGTTGGGGGGGGGGGGGTCTGTTTATTTTCAGACTGCCCGCTTCGGTAAGGAGTTCGCTCTCTTGAAACACTTGTTCAATTTTATCTAGATCCTCCTTTTTCCGACTTTCCACGATGAGAAGTCCAGATTTTGCAGGTGTTATTGTGGCGTCGGTGAGGAGTATGTCAGCCTCAGTGATTTCTTGCTTTAGTAGGACAGCCAAGTTTTTCAGGCTTTTCCCTTGTTTAGGCTTTACTGTAGCTGATGCGATCCTTGCTGGTTTGGGTCTTGGTTTGTTCTTGTTGATTTGGGTGATTTCAGCATAGGAGATTGAGGCTTCTTTGTTCTGGATTTCCACCTGTTGGAGTGCATCGTTAAGAGCCTTTGCAGTGCGTTCGACTGCTTTCCTCCTGGCTCTCTCCGTAGCTCGTTGAATATCGAGGGAACGGATGAGGCATTCATATTTGTGAAAAACAGTACGCATACAGTGTCTCTTGTCTTTGGGTAGCTCGTGCTCTGTGTCGATATAATGATTTCTTAAATCTTTAAGAGCATCATTGATATCTGCATACTGTTCGGATGAAGAGTCTGTGATATCCTCCTGGGGTTGTTCCGTGTGTTCCTTGGAGGCTCCGCTGGCGGATTGTCCAAGAGGGGGGAATTCTTCATAGTTTTCTTCTTGTTCTTGTTTTTTCTTCTTTTGTTTCTTCTTCTTTTTCCCCCTCAATTCAGTCTCCTTCTTCTTCGTCTTCTGTGAGTGTTAATTTGTTTCTTCCTCCGTATCATCCGTGCTTGAGTCTGATTCTGCGTAGGTAGCTGTCAGTTCGTTTGCTTGGTTGTCATTTTCCTGACGCTTTCCTTTATCTTCAGGTTTATTTCTGGGCATCTTGTTGGTGTCTTTAAGCAGCTGAATATGCTGGCTAGTTGCTTTAAGCCTGGGGAGCCCGAGGGCTCATATTCAGAGCTTGTAGTACCTTTCTTGGGTAGCTATGTGGGTCTAAGTCCTTTAAACCGATTTTTCGGGCCTTAGGAGTGGTTTTTCGGGGATTTTGGCTTTCTTTTCCGAATTTCCTTTTTTGTCCCCTTTATTATTTTCCAAACTACCAGTGGCTCTTTACCGCGTTTAAATCAGATAATTAGCGCCAAAGATAGTGAAATTGATGATATTTGTGAATTTAGCTAGATTTGGCGGGAGAAGGGCGCCAGTATTATGCCCTACTCACGGGATGAAGGCAGGCGACCTCGAAAGATGTTATGAAGGAAGGTCTAGGGGGGTTTTGAAACCTTCCTGGTCCGAGGACGGTGCCCGACCAATATGGCGGCCCCCTTGCACGTGTGTTTATATTCTTCTGTTAGTCGTATCTTGAAGACTAATGAACGGATTTTGATGTATGAGCAGTTTTTGAGAATCGGAATTCAAGACGAATCTTTTGAGATACTACTTATGCAGTTATCTGTCTTGTTGCGAAGATAGTCCGGCGGCCTTGCCAAAAGTAGGCTTAGCTCGCCTTGTAGGTAAAATTGATGATTCTCAATTAATTCTTCACTGGGAATCTCGTTAATCCAGTTAATTTTCTGCTCCAACGTGTATGAATGTGGCCTTCAGTGTGTTGAATGTTTTATACACGCCCGCGCTGTCCGTTTTCATCGCCGAGACTCTCCGAGGTAGTTTGGCACATCAGAGGTAGGCAGTGATGGCCAGTAGTTAACTACATGTAGTTAAACTACTAGTTAAACTACCTGATTGTAGTTAAAAAGTAGTTATCAACTACTTGCACAAATGTAGTGGCAACTACTAGTTAAACTACTATTTTAAGTAGTTAACTACAGTAGTTAGGTTACTGAAGGCGCCAACTACTTCCGATTTTGCCGCAAGCTTTACGGCACGATTGTGTTTCCGACCTTTACCTTGAGCTCTTGTTTGATGAGAACGGAGGTGCAGAGCAATTGTGTCGTGCATGTGTACTAAATCTTCACTTTTAATGCTTGTCTAGTGAAGCCTCATTTGCTGTGAAATAATTCTGCAACTTAGTTTATCGCGTAGGCACAGAAGGAATCCCGCTGCAAGCTTTGTATTTGACGACCGTAGCAATGGCTTTAGCCAAAGTTTATTATTGCTTGTGATTCATATTTAGGTGTCCAAGAACACTACATGGGATTGGTGTTGGTGGACAACGTTAAGTAGTTATAGATGTAGTTAAACTACATTGCAGTAGTTAAAAAAGTAGTTTTAACTACTCCCCTGAAACGTAGTTGAACTACTAGTTAAACTACTCAATCACAAAGTAGTTAGTAGTTATAGTTAAACTACTGTAGAAGTAGTTAGTGGCCATCACTGGAGGTAGGGCTCAATCTGGTTTACACTTCGCAAGATAGACTTCGAGAATAAACTCCTAAAATATCACGCAAAAATCCACGGTGTAAAGATATGTAGTAGAAATAAACTGCTGCGATATGAACGCTTCAGATTCAAACTTTCAAAATTAATCGTCCCTGATTGGTCGACAGGCACGGCAGCCCCAGGGCAGCGAAGGCTTCTTGCTCCCGCGTATGAAAATAGTTCCCAGAAGCGTGTGGTTCTTTCCGGAGGCCTAGGAACGAGAGTACCGAGTCCGGGCGAATCGCTTGCTGTATTTTTCGCTGGGTATCAGGATTCTGTTGACATTGCAGATAGTGGTTTGCTCGGCTGTCGAATTTCAATATGTCGAACTCTGAATACGTGTCGTCAGTGACCAAAAGAGCTCCCGGTGTCGGCTCTAGCTACTGTGGACTCCTGCCATATTGTGAACATTGTCGCGGACGTCGCCATTCTCCTACAGGGCTGCTTTGGTTCTAAAATCGGAGAGGTGAAAAATGGCAATCGACGAAAAAGCCCGATACCGGTACCTTGTGGATATGTTGTGTTTGTCCGTCTGTGTGTGTTCCAGCCTCAGAACCGTAGAATCGTGACATCGGAACCTGCTTCTGTACTTTCTCGCGTGTGTTTTTTCTTGGAAGCCTACGTTCTGATAACTGCAGGAAACTGGTACTGGACAGACTCTCGAAATGCCTTTCTGCAAATAATCTGCATACGAATGTGACGAAACGGTTTGTTTGTTTGCAAGAAAAAAACATTTCGTTCTCATGAATAACTTAAGTCACGAGAGGTGCCTTCATTTTCTGTAACCAGCTGTTGGTGTTGGTAATCTCGGTGTGTAACATAATAATATTCGAATTTCAGGAGCATGCACGTTGATTCACGCACCTCCCTAGACAACGATTTGCCATGCAAAAGCTGCAAGAGATGAATCTAGATATAATGCTTCAAGCACTTTGTTCTCAGTGATCTTTGAATGCCCAGGGACCTAAGAATGCCATTTTCAAAGTCTGCCTGCACCTGAAAGCACAAGTGTGAGAAATGAACGGCACCCTCTGTTGTATTTGTGTGCCTTCCTTTCTGTCCTATGATTTCACATTCAGAAATCTCCAAGTACGTTTATTAACAGATTATTTCAAAATCTATCTAAGTCTACCAAACAAGCCATGAGTCATTTGTCCATTTAGTGTGTGAACACGGCAGACGCAGAATTGTACCATTATACGTTCGATTATTTTTTACTATCGAAATGCAACGAAGGAATACCTCCTTGAGAGCTAGTTATATTGTCGAACATATCCTTAACAAGGTGTGACAAGGGAAATACAACCACTGTAGCTTTTAAGCAGGAGTTTGAGACTTTGAGGGAAGTTTTGGCGGCCATGCTGCATGTTATAAATACGGATCGAAGAGCGAAGTTGGTGTATTGTTCGCCATGGTGAGAGAGAACGTGACAAAGACTAACTGCTTACATCAGAACTTTTCAATTTTCACACTGAAATCATTGGACTGACGCTAGTACTGCGCTTCATCCTTAAAAAATGGAATTCAATCATCCGTAGCGTACAGAAATTTGCTCAGCTCTCTCCATGCTATTTGTGGACTGCACTGAAGAAAAACACTCTTGTCCAGCAAGTGCGATGTCTTGCAACAGAATGCTCAACAGGGGTCAACACCTGATCCAGCCATGTAGGCATACAGGGGAATGAAAAGGCTGACCAGGCTGCTGCTGAAGCCGCTCTCTTGGGAGAGATTGCTCCAGCTTGCTTTCCCCATCAGGATTTGAGACTCATACTGAGGAGGGCGATCAATCATAACTGTCAGGAATCTTGGACCACACAAAATGATAAGTTCCACATGGTAAAGCCCTATGTGAGGAGACACACGTCAAGTCAAACCGTTTACAAGACACATTAGCGTCTCGACTCAGAATTGGACACACTTCCTTGACATATGGCTTCTTATTCTGACGTGAGGATCCTCCTGAATGTGTGGACTGTGAAGTTCTGCTGACCATTTCAGACATTCTCTGTACATTTCCCTCTCTTGAGGAACAGCGCGAGGTACATTTTCCACAATTCTACAAGCGTTTCCTGCCATGAACCATTTGTGTCATTTCAAAAGGTATTGCGCTTTTTACAAGACATTAATATTCTCAATAATCTTTGATGCTTGCCTTGTCCAGTTTAGGGTACCACAGTTTGTTTTATTTACAAACATAGTTTTCGTTTAATTACAACAGTATATTTTTAACACAGTTTAATGTACTTACCAGCATTTGGCGGATTATGCCCTAAGTTGTTCCTGTGCCAAAAAAAAATAATCATCATCATCGTTTCAGAACCATGGTTCTCGAAGCTCCTCATCCTTCACGCTGAAGATCAGTCAAACACACTAGCTACCCTGGCGTCGGGAAAGTGGCGCCCCCATCGCCCGGCAGTATTGCCGCAGTAGCCCTATCCCGCAATTACGGTAGGGTCGCCGAGGGGAGAGTTGACCCTCGCGTATAGCTGCGCGTGGCTGTCAGATATCTGGGGAATGGGGGACCCTGGTAGTTGAGTGGATCCAGAGGTTGTTTTGGACCCTTCGTTGCCCCTCTGGGAAAGGAACACACCACTTTGGCCCCCAGCTTCCCACATACGGGTGGTCGTGGAAGGCCCGGCAAGGACTATTCAGCTAGTCGCCATCTCTCTTTTCATTTCTTTTTCTCTCTCTCCTGAAGCCCACTTCTTTCTCTTTTCACCTTTTTCGGCGGAAAGGGTCAACTTTGGGAGTACTTCTTTCTTTAGAAATCTGCTCTTGGGTATAGTGCAGAGGCAGTGTTAATGTGTGGGACACGTTCCCTCATTGGGCTTCATGGTGGGTGACACACCTGCTGCACCAAGTCACTTCGTCCACTGTATGGATAACACAAACTCGAAAAAAAAAACATGATCAGCGCCACAATAGGAACCGCACCGAAGTGCAAACATTGCAGTTTTTTAGTTCCACTCCAGAACCATGGTTCCCGAAGATCCTTATCCTTCAGGCTGATCAGTCAAAACCACTAGCTAGTGTCTCTCCCTTTCTCGTTGCTAAAACTCTCAAACAAGTAATGGGTAAAGTGTACAATGCAAGAAATTGAGAACTGGTGACATCCACATTGAGATGAGGAAGCAGAGCTCAGAACTATTGTCAGTAAAGCAGATTGACAATATTTCAGTCCCCGCAGGGGGCACCGGCTTCGGCTGGTGTTTGGTGAGTGGCGCCACTATGGACCCCAGCACCAATCCCAAGGTGTTATCCGTACCATGCCGAGGGGATTTAAGGTGAAGGGTAGAAGCTTTGAACGGTGGCCCTCGGGGTCTTGGTGAAGCCTCGGCTTGTGGGGTGTTACAACTCCGGGACCTTCCCGTATGCTTGAGCATGAAATGTGGGTGACATTTGGGATTGCTCATTTCATAAAACGTGTATGGGAAAATCGTTCTTTAATTGTGAGTTTGGGGCAGTGCGTCCCCAGACCGAAATATTATAAACTGCATATTATAAACTGGTGACATCCACATTGAGGTCCAGAGCAGGCAGCAGAGCTCAGCACTATTGTCAGTAAAACAGATTGGTAGTATTCCAGTTTCAGTAACTGCACACCGCACCCTCAACACAGTCAGAGGTGTTATCTCTAGCGAGGAGTCACTGCAGTGCTCCGAAACAGAGATCGAGGACGGCTTAAAAGACCAAGGCGTGATCAGTGCCAAACGGATATCCATCCGCAGGGACAACAAAGAAATACCAACCAGGCACATCATCTTATCCTTTCAGTTACACACGCTTCCTACAGAAATAAAGGCTGGGTATGTAACTGCCATGTCCGACCCTATATACCTAACCCGCGTCGATGTTTCAAATGCCAGAGATTTGGCCACCCTTCCGTGCCGTGGGCACCTGATCTGCCCCAAGTGCGCGGGGGATGGCAATGACCATACTCCAGAGTCGTGTAAAAACACTTTACGTTGTGTCAACTGTGAAGGCAATCATCCATCCTATTCAAGAAGTTGCCTACCATTAGAGAAGACTACCATTAGAGAAGCCTTCGTCAGGAAACAGCACTGTATGTCTGTTTTCTTCGATCTAGAGAAGGCATACGATACAGCATGGCGATATGGTATCCTTCGAGACCTGCATGCACTTGGTATACGTGGCAGAATGTTCCAATGTATTACCAATTTCCTACAGGGGAGATCTTTCAGGGTACAAGTTGGGACAACACTATCTCGTCCATTCATCCAGGAAAATGGTGTCCCGCAGGGGTCCGTACTTAGCGTGACCCTTTTCATCGTAAAAATGAACTCTATAGCAAGTGTTACCCCTACATCAATCAAGTATTCATTGTACGTCGACGATATTCAGATTTCTTATTGCTCCTCTAACCTATCGGTGTGCGAACGTCAGCTACAGCTAACAATAAATAAGCTGGTTAGATGGTCTCAGGAAAATGGCTTCAAATTCTCTCCCGACAAGACAGTTTGTATTCGTTTCTCGAAGGTTCGGGGAATGTTCCCAGAGCCCACCCTTTCTATGTGCAACCAAAGTATAAGCGTGAAACCTGAACACAAATTCCTCGGTCTCATTTTCGACGAAAAACTGTCTTTCTCAGCCCACCTGAAAACTCTCAAGAAAAAATGCATTAAGTCTTTGAACATTTTAAAGGTACTCTCACACCGATCATGGGGCGCAGATCGCGATACATTACACCGGATCTATGTCTCCACTGTCCTTTCAAAACTTGATTACGGTTGTGTGGTGTATGGGTCAGCACGACCTTCTACTCTGAAAATGTTGGACCCTGTACATCACCTGGGACTGCGCCTGGTCCTTGGAGCGTTCCGGACCTCGACAGTCGAGAGCCTTTATGTAGAAGCCAATGAGTGGTCTCTCGAAAGACGGCGGTTCTACCTGGGTACGTCGTATGCATTAAGGATTAGAGGCTACCCACAAAACCCGGCGATCCCTGCTATAAAAGACACACAATATAAACAGCTCTTTTTGAACAGACCTTCAGCGGTATTGCCATTTAGCATGCGCATGTCGCAGGAAATTGAGCACTATGGCTTTTCAGAATATAACTCAATGATCCTTGAGTGCAGCAAAAAAATCTCACCATGGCAACCTTATCCAAAATGTGATAAATCACTGACCAGATTCGACAAACGTGATACGCCAAGCATTGTATTGAAACAGGAATTTGAGCACCTAAAGGAAACCTTTGGCAGCCATATTGAATTCTACACTGATGGATCAAAAACAAATACCAGTGTTTCATGTGCTATGGTTACTGGAATAGTTACACGTTCACACCGTCTAAAGAGCACCATGTCTATTTTTACTGCTGAAGTGTATGGAATAATTTTAGCCCTCAACTACATCCTACAAAATCACATAAGATCATCAGTAATATACACAGATTCTCTCAGTTCTCTGCAGGCTATTTGTAACATACTCCCCACTAAAAACCTGGTAGTTGCTCGTGCAAGGAGCCTGGCAAGCACTATAGCTAATAGGGCCTATCAGCTACTCTTCTGCTGGGTACCCAGTCATGTTGGGATACCTGGCAATGAGCGAGCTGATCATGCTGCTACGGCTGCGCTAACAAGTGACATAACCCCTTTCGAAATTCCATATCAAGACCTCAAACTATGTCTAAAAAGATGCATCAATAACGACTGGCAGACATCTTGGGACCGGCAAACCAATAATAAATTACACAGTATCAAGCCCTATGTAGGCTCTAGTTCACCTGGCATGTCCAGTCGACTATATGAAGTGCTATCCTCTCGCCTTCGTTTGGGACACACATACTTGACGCATGGGTATCTTCTACGAGGAGAAGACCCACCGGAATGCAACCACTGTGGGAAACAGCTTTCGATCATTCACATCCTGATCACGTGTCCAGCGTACCAACATCTTCGTCAACATCATTTTGCTCCCTTTTATAGAACCTTCTTGCCCCTCCACTCAATGCTTCTGCTGGGTGATGACAGCTTTGTTCCTTTTGAGAACGTGTATAGGTTTTTTAAAGATACTGGGTTTTTAACGTATCTGTGATTTTAAATACTAATGCACAGTTACTCATTTTAGTCCTACACATGTACCTTTTAACTAACTAGTCTTCAGTGGTATTTGGCGCATTATGGCCTTTGTAGCTGATGCGCCAATAAAACCCGAATAAAAAAAAAATCAACACCGGAGCCGGTAAATGTGTAATGTTTGTTCCGATCATCTTTAGTTGTGCTTAATTATTCCTATTATTTTGTTCCGGTGTTTTTACACAGAACTCTCATGCTGATTTTTTAACTGGGCCAACGAAATTACAAAACATATGCCAATTGTGTTAAAACTGAGGACATTGCTTATTCTTGCTGATTTCATATTTTCCGGCATGGAGAGAAGAAATGCAGAAGGCAGCCAAGGGTCATTTTATTATAGGCACAGGCGCAAAAAGATTGAGAGGTGGAGGTTTAAAGTGTTATTATATTTGTGACTAATCAGGTGCTTTTACAGAGAGGACATATCAAAGGAAATGTTCCACAAAATCACACAGTTCTGTCATGCATGGGGACACCTGCCTTGCTGATGTGCCTGCAACATTCCAAACTGGAACATTCCAAGCTGTCTCCTTAGTCTTCCAAGCTTGCTATTTTGCACGTGGCTTTGGGCTATGCCACACCTGGGGTTGTCAACCCCGAGCCATTTTTGCTGTCCCGGGATTTCGGGATTTTTTGCTGTCAATCCCGGGACGGGATTTCGGGATTGTGACTAGTTTAGATGGTGCTTCCAAGCATAGTCCTGCGCAGGTCGGGATTATCTGACCCGCATCCGAACCGTGCCCGCAGGTTCAAATCCGCACCCGACACGCAACCCGAGTACCGTTACAAATTGAGACCCGCATCCGAGCGCAGCACGCATTTTTTTTTTTTTTTTCAAAAAGCTCACTCGCACACGAAGCGCTACCCGCAGCGCGATGAATGCAGTACACTGATCGTCTACCTGGTCTATGCCTGATCACTAGATGTGTCTGTGTGCATAGTTTTTTGTACGACATCAGCGCAGGGGGCAAAAAGGTGCGTGTTGGTTTGTGACTCGAGGCAGCATGACACGAAGCGTGACATGGACAAAGCAGAACACACAGGCGCTGTTGCACCCTAATGGTGTGAGCGTTTGTTCCGCCCTTGTCAGCGACGTTTTACGCCATAATTCGAGTACAGATTGCAGTACAGACACGTAAAATGTTGAGCAACTCAGTGTACTTTCTAATAGTGCTTTGGTAAAATGCATCGACCGCACCGAACCCGCTACCTCGCTGGTCCCTACCGTGCAGGGCTCTACTTCCAAGTCCATTCACCTCAAGTGACTATATCGGCGTGCTGCGCGCAGTTCATGTGTGCTTTGTCAATTCTACCTTTTCGCGAAAGAAAGCACTCGAAAATTCGCAGTGTAATTACATTGGTAAAATAATGACGACGAAATGGTTACATTTTATTTATTTATTTTTGCTCCGATAATGATATATGATAAGGAGTGAGTCTGTGCCTGATGGCCCACCGGTGTTTGATTTTCCTGTCATATTTGCCCTCACGAAGTCCCGGGATTTTCCGGAAGGAATCCTGGGACTTCGGGACGTCAAAAATTGGTCGGGATCCCGAGATTTTGGGATATCCCGATTGACAATCCTAGCCACACCCCACTGACAAAAACCAAGGAAGATGCAATACAGAATTAATGAATTAAAAACAATTAAAACACCCCAGTGCTGCGTAGGACAAGGACAGAGGATAAAAGGACAACGACCGGCACTCAACTGCAACCAAGTGAAGTTTATTTTTCGAGCAAACCAGTGACACCCCTCTCACCCCGCAAAAAACGACCAAAAGAGAGCGCTATACACTAGAAACAAGTTCTTCCAAATCTGCTTGCCTATCTGTTGTTTCGTGCGTTGATAAATTCTTCTATTTTCTTGGTGAAACCAATGGATGCCATACTAACACAATTATCCCCTTCCTCTCGAATATGCCTAGCCTCCTGATAAAGAAGCTTCCCTCTTCCATGCCCGTGGAAAAGAATTTGCATTCCGCGATAATCTGGGGGCTGTTTTTGCAATCCTCGCAATCTTTTATGTGATCTTTTAAAGTTGAATATTGGGGGCTCGCCCTGGCATGCTCCTGCAACCTGACGTTGACGCATCTCTGCGTTTGCCCAATGTAAAATTTTTTGCAACCTAAACAAATTTTGTACACGACATTCCGTTTGCAACCGGTGAACCTAGTTTTGTGTTTTATTGTACATTCCGGTTCTTCTGGATTATTGACTTTCCTCGGAAGTGATGCCAGCGCGCCCCCTTTCCTGAAAACCACGTTGCAACGATGCACGGATGCAATACAACAGCACGGATACAATACAGACAGCACGTGCCGGCCCCTGTAAAACACTAACTGGAATGTCTTTTTTTTTCTTGTTGTACTGTCTTTTTTGGAAGTATTTGTGTATATTAGGGAAACTACGTGACCGTGTAGCACTCTGCTTTCTATGCAGCTCAGTATTTGAGGTGTGCTGGATGGCACATTGCTAAGGATTCAGTTCACCTCAATACAAGGCTGTACTTCTACACCACCATGAGGGACTACAATATATATTATAGTGAGAGGAACGACGACGACAATCAAAGCAGTGTTGCCCTGTTGGTCAGAGCCCAAACGAGCAGTTCAGTGGCAAGAAGGATGATGATGCTACTCTTTTTCAATGAGGAAATACTGACTTGTTGCAAGAAGGACTTGTTGAGGATTTCTTGCTAGTTCTCGTGACATGCAAAAACAGCTGTTAAGGCATTTGGACACCAAAAAAGTGTGCATAGATTTTATACATGGCACCGCAGGTGGGTCATTCTATGAGATAGTTGTGTACTGGCACGAAGCACATTTGGGTAAAAAGCATCTGTTGCAGCTTAAGAAAATATTACCATCAGTCAGGGGCGCTATCACAGGGTGTAACGACTCTGCCGTCAGCTTCATCAACATGGGCATCACCGCAAGGCTCATGGGTATCGTCAGGGTGCCACGAGGAAGGTGGAACACTTGGTGGCGATAAAAGGAACCGGCTTCTGGCAAGCGGGGTCTTTCTGCTCCGGCTCTTGATGTTGCTGCCTCAGGGCTTTGCTTAAACGTCTCACTTTTGTAGAGGTTGTCGTCATGCTTGCCCTGGAGAGTCACTACAACTGGTGGCAGCGGTGGGATACTCCCAGGCCTCGGACCCTTGGATACTCCTACGTCTCGGACGCTTGGTTGCTCCCAAGCCTTGGTTCAGGACTGGCCAAGGATCGTCGAAAGCGTTGTTTGCTGATGGAATCTGCGCAGGGGCTTACGGCAACTTGGTTCTGTTCTTCGGATGTCGGCTGGGTGAGCAGCATAATTTCCTTTGAGCCACGCAAAGTTAGAAATTTGCTAGAGATTCGAATTCGCACGTGCTGACTTAGGCCTAATTGAAGAACAGATCTAGAACCCTCCATCATGGATTTGAAATGCCTGCTAAAAGCGGATCTTTTGTTAATTTGCGAGGAACTGGAGCTAGAGGCTCAGAAATCCATGAGGAAACCTCAGATTATAGCACCATTCAGGCTTCAGGGGTAGAGCAGGACGAGCTTAGCGAAGCTTGGGATGTTATTCAGGAACAAAAGATAGAGGCCGAGGCTCTCGGGGGAAGGAGGGAGGTCGAAGCTCTCAAAAAAAAAAAAAAAGAAAGAAACAGACGCCGAGGCCGCAGTACAGAAAGCAGCTGAACATAGGCAGATGGAGTTTCAGCTTGAACTCAAACGGTTAGAGCTCGAAATGAAGCGCTTAGAAACGTCACGTAGTTCGGCTCTTGCTGTCGACTATGGCAAAGTCAAGATATCTAAGCTTTTGCACAGCACATTCTGCAATACGTGTTGAAAGAAACGCAGTTTTCTCTTCAGGTCATCGTGACCTGTCACCTCTTGTACAGCTCGTCCAATAGGCCGTATGCAAAATGGGAAGCGCCATCTCGGGGACGCGGTTGCAACTGGGGCGGCCATCTTCGTGTTGTCGAGAGGCAAGTGCGCGCTATTGCCTGCTGCTTGACGGGTCGCTCGCTGGCACGTCCTGAGCCTTCTTAATCCAGCAAAAATGCCTCCACACTGTTGCGTGCGGATGTGTAAACAACGTGGACTCGCAGACAGCGATGGCAACAAGGTATGTACCTTATTTTTTAGAATAAACATTGTACTCGCTTCGTCGCCGCTCACTGGCTGGCGTTTTTACGAATGGTGACTTTATACGATATGAATACGTGCTATATATGAATACAGAGAGGCAGAAACGTTTGCGGTTAAGTTTTGATACGTTAGTTCTATTAATTTATGCCATATTCATGCACGGAATGTAGTGACACGTGAATACAGCTGCACCGATAATAAACGTGCAGCAGTGGCAGTGTTTTGCTCCGCAGAGCCGCGAGTGTGTTTAGTACTGACCCTAGCGTTAGTCGTCTTTTTATTGGATGAGAAGTCATCTCGTGACAGCCAAGGTTACATTGTGGCGTCCAAGTATTCCCTCTTATCATCGTCACTGAGTACATTTTGTGTCCTTTGCAATGCAGGTATCTTTTCATCGTTTCCCTAAAGACTGCACACAGTTCAAGAAGTGGATCATCGCCATAAAGAGAGATGAAGGCCCTGATTTTCGTGTGACCAAGTACACAAAGGTGTGCTCAAAACATTTTTGCACATCTGACTTTATTCCTGGTGTTGCCAGTGGTCACAGACTTCTCAGAGACACAGCTGTGCCATCAGTGTTTGCGTTTAACAAGCCGTGCAGCCTTCGGAAGCCACCAAAACAGCGTGCTGCACCACTGCTACCACGATCACCAGCCGCACAGTCAAGTCAAGCACAAGAGCCAACCGAAACCGTAGATGTTCCGACCGAGGAATATGACATACCCATCACCGACAGTGACATGAATGGCGACAACTCTATCGAACTTGCCTTTAATGCCCCAAGCACAGAGGGGCAGGAGCATCTGCTATCTATCATCGTAGGGAAGGATAAAGAATTGAAACTTCGAGGCAAGTGTGCTGCCTTAGAGGAACAGCTTACATCTGCCAGGGCAGCCATTCACGAACTGCGGGCACAAAATGAATCTCTAGCGTGCCAGCTTGACGAAGAAAAACAAAGGACATCAAATTTTTCCCTCGAAAAGTTCAAGCATTCAGATGAAGATATCTTGCTTTACACCGGTTTGCCCTGCTATGAACAGTTCATGAGTTTGATGGAGTTCTTGGACCCAGGTGAACGTGGTTGTAATGTTTTGCGCACTGAGGGCAGCAGTAGTACAACAAAGTCTACTGCAGGCCGGAAAAGAAAACTTAGTGTAGAAGATGAACTCTTCTTGGTCTTAGTTCGACTGCGACTTGGTCTGCTTGAGGCTGACCTAGGTCACAGGTTTTGCGTCACGCAATCTACGGTATCCAGGATATGCACATCATGGATAAACTTCATGTATGCCAAGCTCTGCACCCTGCCTCTTTGGGCCCCAAGGGAAGTCATCGATGCAACAATGCCGACTGAGTTTCTGCACAAATATGCTTCAACAAGGGTGATCCTTGATGCGACCGAAATACGCTGTGAAGTGCCTTCATCTCTGTCACTACAGTCAAGCAACGTACTCGTTTTACAAGTCGTCAAACACATTTAAAGGCCTCATAGGGGTGTCACCAAATGGACTGGTCAGCTTTGTGTCCGAGCTGTTCACGGGATCCACGTCAGACAGAGAGTGCGTCTCACGGAGTGGGTTCCTGGGGCTAGATTTCGAAGAAAATGATGTCGTAATGGCGGACAAGGGTTTTCTTATTGCGGACCTCTTGGAGAAGAAGGGAGTACTTCTGAATATGCCCCCATTTCTGAGAGATGGGACATTCTCAAGGGAAGAAATGCTTCGAACACAAGAGATTGCTTCCCTACGGATACATGTGGAGCGACAAATACAGCGCATCAAGGGATACCACATCTTCGACAGGCCAATCCCACTTTCGTTGGCTCCTGTTATCAACCAAATCTGGACTGTAACAGCTATTCTTACAAACTTTCAAAGCCCTTTAATTCAGCACTGAAGTAGTGCAGTTACAGAAGAAAAAAATTTGGTGCACCTTTGGAATCAACAGGATGTGGAATATCCATGATGCCCTTCCATGAAAGAACTGATGTCCTGAGGCTGGAACAACATAGAAGGGAATATTGGTAGAGCCCTGGACCGGCAATCCAGAAGATGTGGGTTCGAGTCCTACAGCTGGCTAACCTTTTCAGTGACTTTCATTTTTCATGCCCTTCCATGTTATTTGCATCACAAGAAACAGCAAAATGAATAAGAGAGCTGATGTCTGACTGCTCTACAGGACATCCGAAGGGGTAGTGCACAGGAAACGCCATTCACATCCAACCTCCTCCACAGCTGCGGAACTCTATGCCATCCTTTTCTTTCTACAACACATTGCAAAAATAAAGTTGTTGTTGACTGCTCTACAGAATCGTTTACAGAACTGTGCTGAAGGCATCCAGAGTTTGTGCAGCACGTCACGAGGACTTTATTAATGCTTTGAAGTGGTAGAGTAGCACAGTGGCATGGAAAGCAGGAGAAAATTAAATCACAAATTGACAATATGCCCATGGTGTTAGAAAGACATCAGCATTCAGACAGCACACAAAAGCAGGCAGGGAGAAGCGTTCATAGAGCATGTTTGAAAGCAGGGAAAACGCATTTGGTGGGATAGTCTAGATAACGCATTCTTTCATAAATGGCACAATTTTAGTGAGATTTTCACACTATACACATTGACACAAAAACGTGCCTCCTGTGGTACAGTTTGCGTGGCTTGAGTAGCTGCATGCAGCATTCAGAGCCCCGTTAGCCAGGCCCTCCCACGAAGAGGGCCCGTTAACCAGCTCCCACCACGAGGAGGAGAGGTTGAATGCTGGTGTTTATGGGAGCTGTGAGTCCGTAGTCAAAGATTCCAGGGGCAGGCAGTTGTCGTTAGGGGTTCAGGAGAAGTTGGATGCTGCTATTTATAGGAGCTGTGTGTCCGTAGTCAGATTCTCAGGGCAGGCAGTTTTCAGTAAGGGTTATCAGGAAGGGAATCTGTACTTGTAGGACAGAGGGGGGAAAAGCACAATACATCTCAGTGAATACATAACACACGGTCAAGGCAGATGCTGCCGGCTCTTCACAATGTAGGGAAGCATATGGGAGAAATAAAACTTGTCAAGTTTTGACTTCATGTCCCTCCATGCATGTTCATCGAGCCTGATGCGCTCGATAGCAATCCAGTTTTTGGAGAACACAACAAAGTCAGCCCACTGCCATCCTGTTAATGCCATTTGTCCGACTACTTGAGCGTAGTACTCGTGGTTCCTTTTGAGGCTTGGCTCCCCATTCTCACTAACACTCATGCACGATAGCTGCAGTGTAGAGATATCTGGATCAGTGTCTTTCAAGGAATATGGGCACTTGATTTCCAGGACGCCATACGTGCGCTCCTCCGGGTCGTACACAAATCTATCAGGACTGGCACCTAGCCACGGGCACCCGGATGGACGATGAGACCGCTGTGTCGCAGTGATCTATGACCTTAGTTGCCCGTGCGCAATAAAAACCCGAATCATCATCATCATCATCGTCGCAGTGAGACATCGTGGCCACAGCGCTTCATAACTTCGGCATAGCGTTCTGCTGCCGGCCCTTCATTTTTCCGCCCGTACTGTATGGCGCGTACTCGTGAGAGGTCCTTTGGCTCGATGAGGTTCCGCAGGTCTTTCTCGCTCCACTCTGTTCTCCTTGTCACCTGACCGAAGCACGATGACGTGAGTCTGTGTAGGCGCCCTTGATACCAGCATGCACTAAGTGCCTGCTGCCTCGAGTTCTGCTCCAGCTCCCTGGCCTCTTCCACTGATACACTGATGTCCTGGCAAAAGCAAAAAGAGTGAATATCAATTTTGAACCAGACTTTGTGAAGAGTGATGTGTTAAAATTTGGGACAACTGCCATCGATCATCCTCGGGTCAAACAGCATAGAACATCGAGACCGAAGAGAATATCGTCGAGGGAAGGAAAGACAACCACGCTCTACATGACTATTACCATATTCCAATGCTGTAGCCAGAAAAAAATGTCAAGAGGGGCTGTATGGGAGGTTTATATGGCAGGGGAGGACTCACCCTTTTTTACCCTTTCCCAAATGCACTACTAAAGGTACGGTTTCAGGGGCCTTTTGACCCCAAAGCGCCCCCTCACTGCACACCCGCCGTATTTCCCCCGCATTAGCCGGTATACGCTGCGTTATCCAGGGAGGACAGTTTTTGTGACTCTGAAAGTTGGTACTTTACACCCGAATGCCATCAAATATGGGGTTTTGCAGCGTGCCAGTTCATCTTGGCCTACTCCAGCATGCAGTCTGATGAAGGGGAATATGGTATCATTTGTTGTCACTTTTGCAGAGAGCATGACCCAGGTTATTGATACTGACAACGAGAGCAGTCTCAAAGTTCTATGTGCATGGACCCATGGTGCCTGTGCGAAAGATCCGCACCGAATAGTGGAGTATGTATCGAGGCGAAAGCATGTGCTTGACCTTCCAAATGACTCCTCTTCGAGGGTGGCCAGGTTGCTAAAAAGCACAGCCCTTGACCCATAGCATAGAATATGTGGTTTGAGTCCTGCAGCTGGCTCAGTGACCATTCCAGTGGCTTCTTTCGAAGTGTAGAAGATTTCCTTCCACTGCATTGTGTTTGTTGTTATCTGCACAATTTCCAACAATGTAAGCACACACGTGATATGCAAAGATACATGTAAGGGTATCAACAAAGTCATACACTTACCATCAGTATTCTTTGTTCTTCTGTGGCGAGCCCGTCCGGGAAGACATACTGTGTTGCTCCGCAGAAGAGTGGCAGTTCCGGCACAGAGCTGACCATACTGGACCCTGCCGAGATGTCAGCAGCGATCCACGTCTTAAAGTTTGCAGGCAGGCGTGCCTGCTGGTAGGTCAATGGTGAGGAAGGAGGCGCCACTCCAAGCCTCGTGTTGGCAAAAGGACTCCTTGCAGCCCGCAGCACAGCAGCGAAGTCATGGTTCCCAAGGCCAGCTTGACGTTCACTCAACTTCTGGAAAGACTCCAGCTTGTGCTGTTGGTCCATACTCCTGGCCTGAGCATCGAACAGCCGCACCGGCATTGGCAGAAGTACACCACCTTCACGGGGGCTCCTCCAATCTACGTCCTGTACCCTCATCGGTCCAATATTTTGACGACGAGGACGCCTCCACTGTTGAGGTAGCTCGGTACATGACAGCTCCGATGGTGCCTCCTTGTACCCTTTCTTCTTCAACAAAATAAGCAGTCGTACTGCCGCAAGGACATGACTGCATGGGCTCTCCTTTCCAATAGCGCAGTCACAGTATGCATCGGTTACTGAACAGCTTTCAAATTTCAGCTGTACTTTATACTCCGGTCCAGTTTTCCTCTGGCTCCTCTAGCAAGTTGCCCGAGCATATATGATGCCACGACTGTAAGAGAGCAGATGTAATGTCTCAATGTCAAAGTCTCAATGAATCGGCGTTCAATGAAACATCCATTTTTCGACGAAACGATGTTCGATGAAATGTCCCGGAACCATTTCGTCCACATCAAAGGAACGAGACGATTAGGCTTATCATAACTGCTGCTCAAAATGTTGACAGAAGTGGCTCTCCCGTTACGCAAAAGTGATGTCAAACGTGAACAAGTGAGCGAGTAAATTTTCACGTTAGGCGGATACCTCACACACAGGCATTTCCAAACCGCGCCTACTCCGTTGAAAATAGTGGTAGCAAAGCGGGACGTGTCCCTCCTTAATTGAGAAGCTTCACACATATTGCATTGTAAACGAAAATATGGAACCATTCCACAGGCTTAATGTGCGCCTACGACAAGCAAGTAGCAGCAGTTATACGCATATTTGCTAAACCGTGCGAAAATGCAGGCTCTGGTCTCAAATATTCCCGCGTCGTCATGATCTACGAACGCTTAACTTCAGAAGAGCAAAAAACGTTACGTACCTGATGTCGCACGCGTTTGTAAATATCGACGAAGATTGGGCGTACGCCTCGACGGTGAAGACGTAAGATTTCTTCTGTTGCCGGACCGACGGCTCTGCCAGCGCGCACAAGCCTCCCAGCGTATCATCTGACAGACAGGGTAGAACTTCCAAGTCGTTTTTCCACATGTCATGGCCAAAAGATGGAAAACGCAGTCGAGCAGTCATCGTAGAGCCGATAGACTGCGATAGAAGCACGTTTACCGGGACGATTGGGTCGACAACACAAAGATGGCTGACTAAATCTCGGCGCTCGTTGTTGCCAGACGCAGAGTAATTTTGCATAGCACCTATTGACCAAACTCTGGACAACTTGTCTCGACCCTGATGAAGCGCTATCTCAGTAAAGTGCTTTTCAGTAAGCGTGTAGTTTGACGCCTCACTTCTGAGGCAGACTTCATGAAGCAGAGATCCTACAGCAACCTGTAGTTCTTCGAGCGCACGTTTTCCCTTCTCTAAGTAGTCCGCTTCTACGCCGACAGTCCCTAAGTTCGAACATTCTGACAGTGAGTACGGACGCACGGTACTTACAGCGTCTCTAATGATGTCGGTCAGACGGTTTACGTCCACCTTCCAGGCGATCGCTGATGTTGAATTTACATGTCGTTTGAAAGCCTCATCTGCCTCCAACAAACGTTTCTCTAGGTGAGAGGTGCTCATTGTGAAACTGGACAAGCGTCGGGTCGAGCGTCAAGTCCAATTGCGTCGTTACAGTATACAGCACGTCGAACAAAATTACGCGCAGGACAAACCTTTTTTTGTCCAGTGTGACGCTAGTGACCGTGGATTAGGGGCAAGTTTGTGCCAAAAGGAAGAAAGTGGACAAGAACATCCGATTCTCTACGCTAGCCGTAAGCTAACGATTCGCGAGCAAGCGTACAGTGCTTCTGAAAAGGAGTGCGCTTGCCTAGTGTGGGCTGCTCGAAAGTTCAACTGCTATATCTACGGAACTCGTTTTACTTTTGAAACTGATCATTGTCCACTGGAGTGGCTAGAAAGCATGTCTCCCAAGAACGGGCGGCTTCTTAGATGGAGTTTAATTCTCCAAGAATTCAATTTTACCGTGAAATACAAGAAAGGAAAGCATAACGGTAATGCTGATTGCTTGAGCCGCTACTCCTAGAGCTAGGGGCTAGAGCAGAGGTTTCTTTATAGGTCTTTGTTTCAATTCGGGATTAGTTGGGAACCCGGATTTTGGGTTGACTTTTGGTGGGGGGGGGGGGGGCAACGGACCTGTTCTCCGTAAGGTAGGATTTTAGTAGGTTTCTTTGGTGTTATTGGAGTATTTCTTGGTGTGTATCAGATAAATTTTGCCGTTTGTTCGGTCGGTGTTTGGAGGGCTGGATTTTGCTTGCTCGTTGCGCCCTGAACTTTGTACAGGTATTCGCAGAACTAAACGACCACTCAAGCATTTCGTGGAGCCAGTCGTGCATCTTCGGGCTTCCTGCATCATTATCAGGATCGACTGTGTCGACCTCTTCGAACGGCGGAGGAGCTGTAACGACTCTGCCCTCAGCTTCATCAACATGGGCATCACCGCAAGGCTCATGGGTATCGTCAGGGTGCCACGAGGAAGGTGGAACACTTGGTGGCGATAAAAGGAACCGGCTTCTGGCAAGCGGGGTCTTTCTGCTCCGGCTCTTGATGTTGCTGCCTCAGGGCTTTGAGTAAACGTCTCACTTTTGTAGAGGTTGTCGTCATGCTTGCCCTGGAGGGTCACTAGAAGGGGCAGTTGTCTCGTTACATTGCAGGAGAGTACTCAGTACTGGAGAGACAAACACACAGGATATTTTTACTGGTCTTGTTGATCGTTAACAATATATCGTGGCAAAATTGAATATAAATTACAGCTGGACACCATATCAATAAGCCTATTAGCTTGCACTTCATCGGAGCGGCCCTCTGTTGGCTAGCAGGAAGATATTGAACACGAAACGGGTGACTGGCTGTTGCATGCACCTCTGAGTGTGTGTGCCTGCTTCTGTTTGCTCCTAGGCTGTTGCTCCAATGAAGAAATGTGACACCCTGGTGTTTCATAGCCTTTTATTGCAAGCTGTACAAATATTGATGCACAGACAGTGTGAAGAAACCAATAGCAGCAGGGCAGTTTTCAGAAGCAGCTTTGTGACCAGATTCTAAGGGCCTGCCAAGCAGCAGGAAGTACACCCAATCAGAGTATTTCTGTTGAATTCATGTTTAAAAACTTTCACACCTACATAACTTACTCATGAATGCAGCATTGTCATGTGACAACACATGACAGTCCATTAATGCTTTGAACATGCATTGAGCTTTATGCCTCTGGTTGGATATGAAACAATGAATCTTTCAGTGAGCATACCATCTTCCAAATTGCAAAACATCACAAACAGTTTATTAACATGGCTCATGTCTTGTGTCATCTCCAACTGATAGAGTATTACCAGACTTGTATCCATGAATCGGTCTTAACAATAACCCCGTTTTCACGATATCCCAAAAGCCCTTAACCTCGCTAACAATATTCTTAGGCTGGGGCCACATGAACTCACTCGGGTATGATCCGTATGGTTTCTGGGCATTGTGCTCCGTGAAAATATCGGGCGGGGGGGGGGGGGAGGCATTGTTGTAGTTACTTAATTGCAGCTAAACATATCATTACTGACATGTGTCTAAATCGCAAGGGCACCCCCTGTAGGGGGTGCACTGGTGGAAAAGTTAGGGTGGTGTAGGGGGGTCTGGATAATTTACTGTGTGCGCTACACCCTTATCCACTCCCATATCACTTATGGCCTCACATATACCTTCAACCTGTTCTCCTGACCTAGAAGCGGGCGCTGCAGATTATTCTGTTTTTAGATCCTGATGAGTCTGTCTCATTTGCTTTTCCCCGTTTCCGCATCCTCAATGTACACCACCTTGTGAAGTATAAAGTTGTTCAGGTTATGTACCAGATATTTTACACGCCTTCTAGTCAACTTCAGTTAACCATGCACAATTATACCACACCCTTCTCTCAGACATCAGCACAATTAATTCTGGTTTCCTACCTAACACAGTGATTTCGGTCCATTCTTCCTTTCGTCCTTGGGTAGTTAAATTTGGAACAACATCCCTCTATGCCAGTGTTTCTCAAACTTTTCCAGTATGTGACCCCCTTGAGTACCACCAAACCACCATACCCCCCACCTTCCGAAAATTTACTTTTTTTTTCAATGACGCAGATACATTTATATTGTAATGTATTTAAAAGACATAAACCACAGAGAGAGCTACCAAAAATGCTTATTGATGTTTTTTTTAACAAGGAATGGTTTAATTTTAAGTATGTATTTGATTTCTTGGTACAAGCAAATCATTAAGTTGTTCTGTGTGACTCAAGCCATATCAAGCTATGCAAGCAAGGCATATCGCATGTCTACTCGGACCTAGAGCCCTCCACGGGCTCTGGCCCCCGACCCGGCCCGCGGGCCGTGCCGGGCTTGTTATTGGTTATGTGCTCCGGGCCGGGCCGAGCCCGGGCCGACAAAACACGCCAGCACCGCGGGCCGGGCCCGGGCCGTTAAAATACGTTTTTTACGAAAAAAAGTTACGAATATTTTTCGAACGAAAATTTACTTTGCCGTACCCGAAACCGAACGCGATTTTGCGCCCGACGCGTTAACGCGGTACCGCACGCGAGCGTGTTGCCTTCGAGTCTTAAGTAAATTTTCGTTCGAAAAATATTCGTAACTTTTAATATCCGCGACATAAAGAATTCGCATTATGTTATAGTGTATACAGAAAATATCAATCCATTTGATTAAATTCCCTGACACCATGAAAGAGTGCTCGTCAAAGTGAGCGACCTAAAGCTTGCGTATCGTGAAATTACACATTCTACAACACTGATCATAAATCGCAACACTTGTTCAAATTGTGATTAAACTCCTACCGCTGTGTGGTAGTCAACACTTCTCCTTAATGTGGATCGATAAATTTTAGCAATTAATCCACAATCAAATATCTTGTATAGTATGTGTGAGTATATGCACAACTTTTTAATCTATATCTTTAGAAAAATGCAAGAAATAGCGTGCAGTTTTGATTTTGAAAATTTAAAGAAGAAAATTATCTTTAGTGTGGAAATTGCGTGTTACAACGTTAGGAGCTAAAGACTTATAAAATTAAAGTATGGCCTTTCCATTTGTAGTGCCCAGATGCCATGACACTAAAATAATGTGATAGGTTTTCTGTATGGTTACGGGAAATCTCGAGTATATTTTGTGAATTGGATCTACGTTTATCTGTGACCTGCGCTGATCTGGTTATTATAATTAATATAATATATCTTCCATTGTGTTTATGCATAACGCTCATCTTCATTGTACATTGGTTAAGCACTTCTGATGGCTGTTGTGTGATCCACTTCTCCCAAAATCTGATTGCCACTTGGAAATTATTTCATATACGTTTGTGTGCCGTGTGTTACGAAGACTACGTGATTAGAAATGTAGACTTGGCCTGTACGTCGTGCTCGTAAAATCTTTCGTTTGCATTGTGGCATCTGATAATAGATTCGCTTTTCGCGAAGGCTTCGTATTATCTCCCAGGCAGTGAACCCAATGCGATTGTAAAAGTTGTCGCGAACGACCCGCCGCAATCAGTTATCTTGCCTTATTTCCCGTTTTGCCATATCTTGACCCCCACTGCAAGCCTTGGACGGCTCCTTTTTCCTACTCAAACAATGGACAACTGTGTTGACAAAAATATTTATTTATTTGTTCCGCATTACAATCGGGTTGCTTGTCAAAGACATCTTTTCTTCTTTTACTAAGTATGGGATAGTGCAACTGATTGATAAATATACATGCACTGTGGAATTTAATTCATGAAATATAAGTTTTCACATGAGATTAGTGATCCTTTTTGTAATCATAGACCGATGTATCATGACTCTAAATTTCAATGACCGATCCTTCTCCGGCAATTCTATCCATCGGGTGTTGAATTTGTACAGAGTGTTGTCGAGTAAAACCTATTTGGTGGTCAGGTCTCATTCCATATGAGAATTCTTACACAAATTCGTTTCCTTAGCGATCATTGTTCTCCGTCTAGCCATGCTAAATGCAAAGTGTTTTTCATTGTGATGCGAAGAATTCATTATAATGATGACAAAGATTACAATTATTGTTTCATTTATACACTTGTTTATTTCGATAAATTACAGTTCTATTTCAAACTCTGAAGTTTTCGTTTGTTGTCTTCATTGATGAATTCCGAAGACATTAAATAGTTTATTCTGATTATTGGGCGCTTGAATCCAGCGTTGACTAACGCTGGCGCTATGTTGTCGCCGTGTTTGTATTGCTTCAACAACTTGCACTTTGTCGCGATGAACTTGCACAGTCTCTTATTGATGCTTCCTTTCTTTGTATGAAGGTTCTTGAATGGCGTACAAGAGAGTATTAGATGAAAATCGTCCGGTGGTCCACCGCAATTGATATGTTTGTTGAGTTTCAACAGGTGATAATACATCAGACCTTGCACGACAATATTGAACTT
Source organism: Ornithodoros turicata (assembly GCF_037126465.1). Taxonomy (NCBI): domain Eukaryota; kingdom Metazoa; phylum Arthropoda; class Arachnida; order Ixodida; family Argasidae; genus Ornithodoros; species Ornithodoros turicata. The sequence continues at coordinate 2,438,918 of NW_026999301.1, forward strand.
CTGTTGATTCGACATCGTTGCAGAGACTGGTAGAAGAAAATAATTGCGTTGCCGTGGTAGTGGAATATATCACGTGATAAGATTTTATGTACTTTCCATCTCAGATATGTGTAATTTCAACAAATCCATAATGAATCGTGCGATATAGACCGCTTGTGTATGATAATTTGATCCGACTGCTTTCTTGATGTACGCAATGCCCATTGCAATGATTACAATTACATCTGGTCTAGTGTATTTCAGTTCTTCGTTGGCAAACCTCAAAAACTCCGCCATCAATCCCAATGGCCCTTCCGACGTTGATGTGCAGATATTTTTATAAGTATTGTAGATTCGGCATATAAATTCTTGCACCTTCAGTTCTGTAGTTTGTACCATATCTCCGAATACGACCATGTCTAGGACGTATTGAAATGCAGCGATAATGAAATCGTTTCGCGGCTCCTCCTTTTCGAAGCAGTTTTTTTATCACATCTTCCGATGACTTATGGTATCGAGTACAAAATCTGTCCATCTTTTCAATGTAGAGCAATTGTCTCTTCTGTTTTCAAGTGCACATCTACACTTAATTAAAAGCATATCTATGTTTATTTTATTGATTAAAATTTTATTATCTGGTTTAGAATGCTATAATCTCCACCTGTCGTGAGAATTATTGTTTTGATTTTGTTTCAAGTATTCACTCGTCTGATACTCTATGAGTTGTGAACTTACTGCCTGAAATAATTATTGTCTTGCATTTGCTTCAATTGTTCACTCGCATGACACAAGTAAGTACCTCTAAGATTGGAATGCCTCATAACTCTGAGTTGCATTTCACATTTGATATTTCTGTGTGGTCCATTAGAAATTTCTGTTGCAAGATATTACAAAAATTGATGTAATTAGTTTTGTTTCTCTTTTTGATTGAGTATTATTGCTACCAATTAATAATTTGGACTTTCTCTACATCTTCAATAACAATATCGCATCTCTATAAACTTAGCCGACTTGTCAACCACTTTGACGAAAGATTTCCGTTTCAGGGAAAGGATGCGAAAAGATAGTGACTCGATAGTGCGCAGGTTTGGCTCTCTATTAATTGTAGCTGATGATTGTGTTGTTTCTCGTTATTTCCTTACGTCTATGCTGTTCACTTAATAAGAAATTAAAAGTTGAGTAATGTTGGAATGTGAAACTGAGATTCCCTATTGCTCTCGAAATGTTATGACAAATATTCACGCTATTGCAAAGATGGTTCTCACGTCTCAGACTTTTATAATACAATTTGTAATTTGATTGTAATCGTATTGATTAAGAATATCTTCTTTGTAGTGGTATAGATTTTATTTCCTCTTGTCGCTCGTGTTCCGTGGTCTTCCATACTTCTATCGGCATCCGTCTTCAACAAATCATGCAGATCAGATATCATTAGATCTGGTTGTTGGCTAGGAGCACGCTGTATGGTGAAGTTCATTTTTAACATGTCTATTTTCTGATGAGTTTGATTTTGATTTTTTCTTCTGATTTACTGAATGATAGATTACTATGTTGTTTTGATTAGGAATATCTTCTTTGTATTGGTATAGATTTTATTTTCTCTTGTGTTCGTGTCGTTCTTTATTCTGTTTGTTGGCTAGGAGTGTGCTATGTGGTGAAGGGGAATATCTTCTTTGTATTGGTATAGATTTTATTTCCTCTTGTGTTCGTGTCGTTCTTTGTTCTGTTTGTTGGCTAGGAGTGTGCTATGTGGTGAAGTGGAATATCTTCTTTGTAGTGGTATAGATTTTATTTCCTCTTGTGTTCGTGTCGTTCTTTGTTCTGTTTGTTGGCTAGGAGCGTGCTATGTGGTGAAGTGGAATATCTTCTTTGTATTGGTATAGATTTTATTTCCTCTTGTGTTCGTGTCGTTCTTTGTTGTTTGTTGGCTAGGAGTGTGCTATGTGGTGAAGTGGAATATCTTCTTTGTAGTGGTATAGATTTTATTTCCTTTTGTGTTCGTGTCGTTCTTTGTTCTGTTTGTTGGCTAGGAGCGTGCTATGTGGTGAAATGGAATATCTTCTTTGTATTGGTATAGATTTTATTTCCTCTTGTGTTCGTGTCGTTCTTTGTTCTGTTTGTTTGCTAGGAGTGTGCTATGTGATGAAGTGGAATATCTTCTTTGTATTGGTATAGATTTTATTTCCTCTTGTGTTCGTGTCGTTCTTTGTTCTGATTGTTGGCTAGGAGCGTGCTATGTGGTGAAGTGGAATATCTTCTTTGTATTGGTATAGATTTTATTTCATCTTGTGTTCGTGTCGTTCTTTATTCTGTTTGTTGGCTAGGAGTGTGCTATGTGGTGAAGTGGAATATCTTCTTTGTATTGGTATAGATTTTATTTCCTCTTGTGTTCGTGTCGTTCTTTGTTCTGTTTGTTGGCTGGGAGTGTGCTATGTGGTGAAGTGGAATATCTTCTTTATATTGGTATAGATTTTATTTCCTCTTGTGTTCGTGTCGTTCTTTGTTCTGATTGTTGGCTAGGAGTGTGCTATGTGATGAAGTGGAATATCTTCTTTGTATTGGTATAGATTTTATTTCCTCTTGTGTTCGTGTCGTTCTTTGTTCTGATTGTTGGCTAGGAGCGTGCTATGTGGTGAAGTGGAATATCTTCTTTGTATTGGTATAGATTTTATTTCATCTTGTGTTCGTGTCGTTCTTTATTCTGTTTGTTGGCTAGGAGTGTGCTATGTGGTGAAGTGGAATATCTTCTTTGTATTGGTATAGATTTTATTTCCTCTTGTGTTCGTGTCGTTCTTTGTTCTGTTTGTTGGCTGGGAGTGTGCTATGTGGTGAAGTGGAATATCTTCTTTATATTGGTATAGATTTTATTTCCTCTTGTGTTCGTGTCGTTCTTTGTTCTGATTGTTGGCTAGGAGCGTGCTATGTAGTGAAGTGGAATATCTTCTTTGTATTGGTATAGATTTTATTTCCTCTTGTGTTCGTGTCGTTCTTTGTTCTGATTGTTAGCTAGGAGCGTGCTATGTGGTGAAGTTCATTTTTAAAATGTCTATTTCCTGATGAGTTTGATTTTTTCATTTTCTGAATGATAGATTACTATGTTGTTTGATTAACCAATGTAGTGGTATAGATTTTATTTCCTCTTGTGTTCGTGTCGTTCTTTGTTCTGATTGTTGGCTAGGAGCGTGCTATGTGGTGAAGTGGAATATCTTCTTTGTATTGGTATAGATTTTATTTCATCTTGTGTTCGTGTCGTTCTTTATTCTGTTTGTTGGCTAGGAGTGTGCTATGTGGTGAAGTGGAATATCTTCTTTGTATTGGTATAGATTTTATTTCCTCTTGTGTTCGTGTCGTTCTTTGTTCTGTTTGTTGGCTGGGAGTGTGCTATGTGGTGAAGTGGAATATCTTCTTTATATTGGTATAGATTTTATTTCCTCTTGTGTTCGTGTCGTTCTTTGTTCTGATTGTTGGCTAGGAGCGTGCTATGTGGTGAAGTGGAATATCTTCTTTGTATTGGTATAGATTTTATTTCCTCTTGTGTTCGTGTCGTTCTTTGTTCTGATTGTTAGCTAGGAGCGTGCTATGTGGTGAAGTTCATTTTTAAAATGTCTATTTCCTGATGAGTTTGATTTTTTCATTTTCTGAATGATAGATTACTATGTTGTTTGATTAACCAATGTAGTGGTATAGATTTTATTTCCTCTTGTGTTCGTGTCCCATAGTCCTCCAGAGTCTCTGCTGTTCACATTTAATTGCATACAACTATCAGAACTTCCCGCTATTGCACTGATGGTTCTCACGCATAGGAATATTAGACGTTTTATAATACAATTTGTAATTTTGATTGTAATCGTATTGATTAAGAATATTTTAAATGCGCTATCAATTCTGATTCATTGAAAACTTCCACTAATAAAAATATTGTGTTTGATTTGTGATACCTACTCAATGCCAATGTATCATACCTGTAATATTCTTTGTTACGTGTATTGTGTTCCTTCTATTTCAGATTTTTGGCTAAGTTTTTCCCATTCACGCAGAGTCATAACATAATTCCTAATGACTTTAATAAATATATTTTCACTTGTACTTTTGTGTATGGCTATCCTTTGCATGTAAACTGCACACCTGTTGTAGCTGGAAAAATTACGATTCAAGTCGACTCAGGCTGAAAAATGACGAAAGTCGGCGGCCCAGGCTGAATGGTAAACGCACACGCAGCCCTCCGGCCACGCGACGCCCAAGTAGGAAAATTGTGAAAGAAGTCAGCCCAGGGTGAAGGGTAAGCACGCACGCAGCCCTCCGGTCACGCTCCGCCCACCACAGCAGCCCTCCACCCGAGCACCGCCCTGTTACAGGTGGTGAAGGTTTTTTCGGCTGGGTTTTTCTCCTTCACCTGATTGACACCACAATTCCCAGCACTATTGGCTTTAATAAATATCTCAACTTGAATGGCATTAATAAATATATTTTCACTTGTACTTTTTGTGTATGACCCTTCTTTGCATGTCTCTGCATGTAAACCTCTCACCTGCTGTATCGGAAAAATATGTGAAGTCGGCCAAAGAAGTCTGCCCAGGCTGAAAAATACGCTACGATGAGCGCACGCGCAGCCCTCCCCCGCCGATAAGCGCGCGGACAACCTTCCCCACACGCGCCGCGCAGGGAAAAATACGCGCAGGGCTCAGGGCAGGGGTGCCGTAGTTTCTCATCCGGCTCGGTTCTGCCCCACCTATTACTACTGACCTGTTCTATCTTTTCCAAGTCCTCCTTCTTTCTACTTTCAACGATGAGGAGACCGGATTTTGTAGATCTTATAGTGGCGTCTGTTAAGAGAATTTCAGCCTCAGTGAGTTCTTGTTTTAAGATGGTAGTCAAGTTTTTGAGGCTCTTGCCATTTTTAGGCTTCACAGTGGCTGAAGAAATCTTGGCTGGTTTGGACTTAGGCCTGTTGAGGTTTGTTTGGGTAACGTCAGCGTAGGTCATGGGGGGTTCTCTGACCTGATTTTCAAGCTGTTGGATGGTTTCATTGAGAACTTTTGCTGACCGTTCTACTTCCTTTCTTCTGGCTCTTTCAGTAGCTCTTTGAATGTCCAAGGCGCGAATAAGACCTTCGTATTTATGGAATACATCCCGGATGATCTGTCTTTTTTCCTTGGGCAGTTCATGCTCTGCATCGATGTAGTGGTTTCTGAGGTCCTCAAGAGCCTCATTGATGTCAGCAGCTTGTTCAGAAGAGGACTCAACAGTGTTTTCCTGGGAGTGCTCATTTGGGTTGTCCGCTGCTTCATTGGTCTGTTGAGCTAGTGGAGGGAAAGCACTGTTTTCTTCATCTTGTTCTGGTTTTTTCTTCTTTTGTTTTTTCTTTTTTCCTTTTTGTTCGATTTCCTTCTTTTTCGACTTTTGAGAGGATTCTATAACTTCTTCCTCCGGTATCCTCGGTGCTAGTGTCCGTATCTGGGTTTATAGTCGTTGTGTCGTTTGTCAGGCTGTCATAAACCTGCCTTTTTCCTTTCTCGTCAGGTTTGTTTTTACGCATCTTGCGGCTTTCCTTGGGTGTCTGTGTGCTCTCGTCTTTGGAGTTAGCAAAGTCGTGCCCAAGAGTTCATTTCCTGAGCTTTACTGTGTATTTTGCAGGTGTCGATGGATCTTCTGACATTTAAACCGATTTTTCGGCCTTTTGCCGTCGGATTTCGGGGATTTTGACTTTGTTTGTTAAGTTTCCTTTTGGAATATGTGAATAAGAGTAATAGATGAAGTGGGAGGCAGGAGTGCCTGAAAGGTTTAAATAAATGATACAAAAGAGGGGAAATGTAAAAAATTACTCCCCGTGCCACACGAGGTATAACAGGGACTGAATTCTGGAAGAAATAAAATTATGATAGAAAAGGAGTAGGGAGAGTGAGTGTGTGAAGGAAGGGGGAGGGGGCTAGCGAAACCACAGTCAGGGGTAGGGGACATTGGCAAAAGCGGATTTATTGAAAGTGATCAGTGATTATTTACAAGATTGGTGTTTAAATATTGAGAAGGTTACATAGTGAAAAAAAGGTTACATATGTTACATACATGGCTATATAGAAATGAAGTTATATAATGATGTTATGATTAAGTGATCTTCTTCTTGATATGTGGATGGTTTTCTTGGGTCTTGATGCTTGGGTTTTAGAAGAATTAGCTTGACTTGGAGTGTCCTTAGTCTTCTTCTAATTGTAACTGACACGTTGATGAATGAACGGTTGAGCGTTAGGTTGCACATGGTCCATAGTTAGTCTTAGCGGATCTGCAGATGATTTTTGCTGATAATACAGTAATTCTGGGGTGAAACTAAATAACTAGGCTCACCCAGAAGTCAAGAGATGTCTATACTTCAGTGATGACACTTTTCCGCACTCGCAAAGGCCTTGGGACAGCTATTTCAACTGTTTTACAAGAGCAAACACGTTCATTCATGCGCGGCGCTGATTAGATGATTTCGGGGATTTTGACTTTCCTTGTTAAGTTTCCTTCTGGAGTAAAAAAATAGGATGGGGTATGGGGGAGGAATATAGGGGGGGAAGGAAGAAAAGAGAAATCCCACTTCGTTGTACCACCCGTAGGTATCGCAACAAATGTGGGATATAGCTGGAAGAAAGGAGATGGAGAAAAAGAGAAAGTGATAGGAGTAAATGAGATATCCCACGAAACCACAGCCAGGGGACGGGCGACAAAATGCGGATTTATGGAAAAATTGAATACATGTGTGAAAGTGCGAATATTGGTTTGACTTTATACAATAACTACTTTGTTGTTGCATAAAATCTGTTATATATATTCTTTTAATTGTTGTGAAATTTCTGGTCGCAGTTTTCTTCCTGAAGTCTTCTTCTCTCGTTTGAGACGTAGTCCCGTTGTCTGTGGCTGAGTGATTTTGATGTTTTCTCTTCAGTTCTTCTGCAGGTGTTGGCAGGGGGATGGTGTAATCTTGGTAGAAGGGCAGAACGGCTAAGCCGTTGTCTCTGTTCGACCCTGACTGATGGCGGTAGGTATAAAGAGCATGCCGTCACTACACGGTCAGTGCAGATCTGTACAGTAATGGCCTCAAGATTTGTGGAAAGTGGAACGTCTCTCGTGGGAAGTGTTCTGGCCGTGAGAATGGCCACACCTCAAGAAGCGCGTGCCGTGTCTGTTCGGTCCTTATGATAAGCGTTCCACCGTCGGAGGTGGAAAGGGGTGTCTGGAATCAAATTTGTTTCTTGGAGACAGAAACAGACAGCATGATGTTTGTCTGCCAAATCATGGACGTCATCAAGATTTTTCAGCAAACCCCGGCAGTTCCACTGAATAATGCTCTGGGAACCCATAAGAAATGCACAGAAGAGGAAAAAGAATATGGACTGAACGACTACTGTAAGGCGTAAAGACCTTGTAGAACAACTGCCCATGAATGCGGAGGGATTAAGGAGCTTGTATTCTCGGTGGAGGAACCCTTTGTAGTTGTTCCTTGGCTTTTCCTCCTCGTCCTCGGCCAGCTTTTTCCCCTCTCTCTTCCTTGTCCATGGAAAGACTTGGTAGACTCGAAGACGACTTCTCAGAGCAGCAGTCGTCGTCATCGAGATCCATGCTCTGACTCGTGTTTTGAGACAGGCCCATGGCAATCCCGTCCCAAACGGAAGGGGATGCAACAACCTCCTCTGAGGTTAACATTGCATCCCCCTGGCTGTTCGTCTGAGAGTCTACTGGAGGAGAACCCTCAGTGTCCCTCTCTTTGTGTTGGGGAGTGTGGAGGGGAGCCCCAGAGGTCTGGGTCTCCACCGATACTCTGAGTGGTGCCACTCCCCTGCGCACATCAGAGAAGGTTCCTTTCTTCTGGAACGCCAATTGTGCCTTTGCTGCACTGTATGTGATATTTTGCTCCGTTTTCAGCTTGAGGATCTGTTTCTCCTCCTTCCAACAAGGACATGATCTGGAGTAAAGAGGGTGGTTACCCTTGCAATTGGCACACAGAAAGTCATTGCTACACGACTCTGACGAATGGTCTTTGCCGGAGTACTTAGCACAGACGGGCTGCCCACGGCATACCTAAGAACCGTGGCCAAACCGCTGGCACTTGTAACAGCGACTCGGATTTGGGATGTAAGCCCTCACATTGCAACTGAGGTAACCGGCTTTGATTGTGTCTGGCAGCTTGTGCAGCTTGAAAGAAAGGATTATGTGCTTTGTTGGGATTTCTTTCCCATCCCTACGCATGACTATTCGCTTTACGGCTACCACACCGTGCTGTTGTAGGCCTTCTTGAAGTTCCGATTCCGAACAGTCAAGAAGGTCGCTCTCAGAAATTACTCCTTTAACAATGTTGAGACTCCGGTGTGAACTTACTGTGACAGATATCCCATTGATGCTTGTCAGTGAAAGAAGCGCACTGCTTTGCTCTCGCTTTTCAACATGGACCTGGATATCTCCAGAGCCCAGTTTCTTGGCATTGTATTCTTTACCTATCAGCTATTCCAGTGCTTTCGCTATTACAAAAGGTGATAACTTTGACAGTGGTCTTGTGTCATCATTCGAGTGGACAACGAGGAACTTTGCAAACCATGGTTCGGGTGTTGAGGTATTTAAATCAATTTGCTGGTACTCGGTGCAGAACCGTTTCCGATTCCGATCTCGGGGTTTTAAAGAAGAGGAAGCCATAAAGGTCCTGCCGCCCACCACGGAGCCCAACCAGGGGACCGCGTTTGACGCAGTAGCTGGTACGCCTACACTATACCCAAGCGCAGCTTCTGGAGAGTGAAAGACTGCCCAAGGTTGACCCTTGCCGCCAAAGAAGGTGAAAAGAGGAAAAGGAGAGAAAGAAGGAGACCAAGGAAGAGAAAGTGATGAAAAGGGAGATGGCGACTAGCTGAATAGTCCTGGCCGGGCCTTCCAGGACCACCCGTCTATGGGAAGCAGGGGCGAAAGCGGTGTGTTGCTTTCCCGGAGGGGCCCCGAAGGGTCCTAAACAACCTCCGGGTCCACTCAACCGCCAGGATCCCCCTTTCCCCAGACACAGGAAAGCCACGCACAGCTATACGTGGGGGTCTCCCTCCTGCGGCGACCCAACCGTGAGTGCAGGAGGGGGCTACTGCGGCTGCTGCCGGGCGATGGGGGCGCCAAGTTCCCGACGCCGGGCATTTGAAAGGTAATGAACTTGTGGTCGCTTCCTGTGAATTTGTCTAATACTGTCCAGTTGTGACATCGGTGGAATAGTCTGTGGCTCAGCATGGTTATATCTATCCATGACTGACCACATGGGCCCACGAAAGTGGGCGGCGTGGATGAGCTGTTCAGGATGGCCAAGTCGTTTACTAAAATAAAATCTATAAGTTCTTCTCCTTTGTTGTCGTTCGTAGGGCTTCCCCAGAGTTCGTGCTTTGCATTCCAATCTCCACCCACGATAGATGGGATATCTGTATATTTATTAAGTACCGATTCAATGTCTGACAGTATGCTCATGTCCGCTGTCGGAGGGATGTATATGTTCATCACCAAATTTTTTATTCCTTTGTCTTGTATTTGTAGAACTATAAAATCTCTTGACACCAGCAATGGGAATATATCAAACCTTGATTTTTGTACTAGAATAGTAGTCCTAGGATTCTCCTTTCCCTGTATGACTTGGTAGGACGATGGGAGGCCTAGATGGGTCCAATTGCCCCTGTACGGCTCTTATACGAGTATAATATCATATGCTTGGCGGGTGGCTTCTTTGATAAGAGTTAGAGCCGCGATTTGCGCTCTTGCAGTGTTTACTTGTAAAAAATTGAAGGCAAATAAAAGAAAATTTATAATATTCAGAAGCCTTCCGAGAAGTAATCGATTCTACTTTTTAGTGGAGCCAGTACTCTGCCATATGTAGGGCATCTTTGTGATCCAAACTCATGGTCCAGTCGGTATCTTGACTTACACTTTAAGTTGTTTTGTTGGCAAGCCAAACAGTGGAGTTGGAGTGGCTCCCTGCAGAATCCCTTGTGCGCCGAACCGCATTTGTGGCATGTTCCAGCGTCTTCTTTGGTACATTTGCGGGTGTCATGCCCATACTGCACGCATTTTGTGCACTTTTTTTTACGTACGTCGCCTCCTCCACCGTGGCCCTAAGCCAGCCTATGTATAGCTTACGGATCGATGAGTTCTTGAAAGACTTTCCCCGACACTTCCACTATCCAGGTTTTTGTGTTTTGCACGTGGAAACCTGTCACCACAGTGAAATTCGCTTCTGGTAGGAGGAGGTCGTTCTGTTCCATGATAGTATTTAGGGGGTCCTTTTCTTCCACATCTGGATCGGCTCCTATTATCTTCATTCTTGGCTTCATTTTTACTTGTTTCTTCGCATTTAGCTTGTCTTTCGTCGCCGGGTTGGATTGGATTTCCGCAGCCAGCCTTTCGATACCTTCCTTTGAAGTTGACTTGATGAGGACTTCTCCACTTCGGGTGGTGATCAGCTCCGCGTCCGTCAGGCCGAGTGCAGAGGGGCTGAAGGTCTTCTTCAAAAGGGCAGATACGATAGTGGAATTGTCCTCCTTGTTTTTATTTACAACAAGGACCTCCTTTTAGGGTGGAGGGGTGCCAGTTGGGACTAGCTGCTCTTGTGTCGCCGTTGTCGCAGCGGCGTAAGTTTTTACCTGTTGAGTTTGTTCCCTAAGTCGTTGGGTGCATTCTTCCACCTGACCAGTCTTTACTTGAAGCTGGTTAAGCAGGTCCTTCATTTTGTCTTCATAGACGTCTGTTTGCCCCATTACTTATCTGATCTACTTTTCAAAGTCATCAAAAATGTGTCGTACCTCATTGCGGAGTTTTTCCGGGATTTGGGGGTCGAGATCCCTAAATTTGTTGCGCACCTTCCTCAACTTGCGGTCAAAAGACTTCCCCTGTGATTGGGAGTCTTCCTCCTGTTTCTCTTCAGACGCGGTCTCCGCCGGTGCAGATTCCGCAGTTGGGGGGTCCTTTTCTTTGTCATTGCTCTTGTCCTTGTTGGGGGACGTCTTCCCCTTTGATGGTTTTTCATTGGCCTTTTTTGACGACCTTCAAGTCTCTCTTGCGCTCATACTCATTTTCCTGGCACATATGGGTGGAAATTGGGAAATTCCACCAATATGAGTATGTCCTGCAGACAGAGAGATTGGGGTGTTGCTGGCCCATTAAAGTTTAGCTTTTCGCTTCCGGCTTAATGTTCCCTCTTCCGCCAATCCTGTCCGCTTCGTGGGCTGATTTGCAGCTCTTTATTGGGTGTCTTCCTGTTTCTTTGCTATGTGAAGTGTCGGAGGGTAGCTTCAGACTGGATTTTCACCGATTTCCCGTTGGAATTTGGCGTTTTCGTTACTTTCCTTTTTACTGTTCTTCCTCTTTCCCTCTACTACCAGTAAGGTTTTACAGAATTCGAATATCTAGAGCCGTTCTCCAGATATCGATTATCAAAGATTGCTCAGTTTTCAATGGGATTAATCGAAAACTTAGTTTCGGTTTCGATTTGTTTTATAGAAAGGTTGATATTAACATTGCCTTGAGTTTGAGGGGAAAAAACACAGGACGAACACAGGACGAGATGAACAGATAGACTCACGAACCAGCAATGAAGCTTTAATACACAAAAGGCATTGGGAACAGGATGAAAAGAGAGAGTACACTCCGACGTCTCAGCGTAGGTGAATATGAGGCGGTCGGTGGTAGCATCGATAACTGCATAAGGAAACGTGTGTGCTTGCAAAGAATGGAAAGATATTCCAAAGCAGTACAGACTGCAAAAGGACGATAAAAAGTAAAAATATTGGTAACAGTAACAGCACAATATATAAAAATATAAACATACAAGCAAAACTCAGAAGTGAATAAGGTACGGAATAAAATGTGTTTGAGTCTGTCCCATGGAATTAGTCAAGATTAAAAAAGTTATCTGGGGCTAACAGGGCTAAGGAGAGTGACCAAGCCTTCTGGGATGACAATGCTAGGTTGGCTCACACATCCTTTTGTAGTTGCTATTAGAGAGGATTAGTAGAGTGCGGGACAGTCTGTCATTGCAGGAGATTAAACAGTTGGTTCCGAGAAGGTCTGCCGAACAACCAGAACAGCCCTCCAGATGTTTAACAAGTTCAGAAGTACTTGATTTGTTTTTGATATCATTAGCATGTTCCCGAAGTCTATCGTTCAGGCAACGGCCACTCTGGCCAATGTAGGAACCCCCACACCGAAGGGGTATACGGTACACGCACGACTTTTTGCAGTCTACGAACTTTTTTGTGTGGGATGTGGTGCATCGCTGGTGTTGACCAGATTTGATGAAAGGTGTTAGGGTGGACAGCTTGTTGTGAACAGAGTAGGCTATTTTGATTCCTTGCGAGGTCGCAAATTTTCCTAAGGCATGTGAAATACCGTGGTAAAACGGTAGGACCACACGGCGGTTCAGTGGGCGTTCAGGGCTTAGGGGTTTCGGGGGGTTCACGAGATTTTGCAGGTGTGTATATATTGCATCCGACTGGAAGCCAGCTTCTTTGAGGCGGCTGATTTGTTGGGGCACAGCGGTAGGGACTTTATGGATACATGATTTTTTAACAGCAGAACCCAAGACGGAATTGATTACGCCTGACTTTACGGCTTTGGGATGGCAACTCCACCTTGACTGTAGCGGTTTCGGGTCAGTACGGCCATACTCCCAACAGAAAGTTGGACTAAGGATGAAGGTTACGTCGAGGAAACGTAGACGGCCGTTTGAGGGGACTTCTGAAGTAAAGACCAATTGAGGACACGTCTTTTGAACACAGGCCACGAGTTCAGTTATGGAGTCTGAATGAGAGGCTAAAATAATTATATCATCAACGTATCGTCGGACAAGAGTTGTGCCATGACATGATTTGGAACAGGAGGATAGTGATCGGTCGAGTGCGGAAAGGCAAATCTCGCTAAGCTTAGGTGCGACAGAAGAACCAATGCAAATTCCCTTTGACTGTGTGAAAAGACTATCGTTGAAGCTGACAACTGTAGACGAAAGGTAAAGTTTGACAAGTTCTAGAAAGGAGGAAAGTGGGATCCCCGCATTTGTTTGAAAACAAACCAAATTCTTCTCAATGATGTCCCTTAATCTGGAAAATAGGATTGCGATGTCGAGGGAGAAATAGAAGTCCTTGATATCAAGTGACATACAGTGGAAAGTTTGGGTGTGATAAGGCACAATGTCATCAAGGAGATCCTCAGAATTTCGAATACTGATAGAGCCTGGCATGAAAATGCATCTCAAAGAATTTTCAATATAGTCGGAGATAACTTTCTGCCAAGTGCCGTTCTCATTTACAATGACTCGAAGCGGTTGAGAAGGTTTATGATCCTTAACTACAAATTTTACGGAAAAGGTATCAGCTGAGGCACTGGAAATCTTTGTAATTGTTGAGGGTTTGAAGTGCAGGGATCGTAAAAGACCTAAGGATTTCGTTTAGCAAGCTTGAGGTTGCCCTCAAAAGGCTTTACTACCGAAGAGATAGCGGCAAGAGCTTTCTCATTAAAGCTTGACTGAGGTAAGATAAAGAACTTGGAGGACTTATCGGTCTCGAGAAAACGGCGGAGTTTTTTGCTAAATCCCGCTTGATGTTCAGTTGCCAGGCAGTAGGTTTTAAGAGAGGCAACGAGGGAACGTTGAGGGCTTCATTGCTGGTTCGTGAGTCTATCTGTTCATCTCGTCCTGTGTTCGTCCTGTGTTTTTTCCCCTCAAACTCAAGGCAATGTTAATATCAATTCAACACCAGCTAGCTTGCCTCCTCCTGCTATGTTCATAGAAAGGTTGTCCCAGAGTGGACCGTACTCTGTCTGGTTATGCTATTATCCTCTATGCAAGATGGCGGCCCCCAGGGGGTTTGTTTACATAGCTGTTTATAGTTGTACCTCGAAAGTCACTAAACCGATTTTCAAAATTTTTACAGATTATTAAATCGGAAGTCGAAATCTATCATTTACCACCAAGATCAATGATCTAGGTGTTGTGGATGAAAAGTTAGCAGTCACATGGTTTGAATGTAGGCTTAGACAGGGTCTGACGGTTTTTTGCAGTTTGTAGTGAAAATACCGGTTGTGAATGACAATGAATGCTCACCAGAGGTGCTTGAAAGGTTTAGATGCACTTGTTCAGTCTCCGTAAAGTTGATGCACGTCACCAATCGGGCAGGGATAAAGGGGGGGGGGGGAATTTGATAAATGTTAAAGAGGAAGGAGTAAATGAATGATAGTAAAGTGTTTAGAAGAAATAAGAAAGTAGATCAATCCCTGTTCCACGAAGTATTACAGGGAATTGATTAAAAAAAAAGGGTGAGTGTGTCCTGTCCGCCATCAGCCAAAACAGAAAGGGAACGTACAAGGCCTACAGCGGATTTATTGGTCACTCGAAACTTTCAAGGACATAAATTGTATATAAATTGTATATAAAAAGGTTATAACATATCAGCTATTATATAATCTTAGCGGTTGGTTGTTCGTACATTTCCAGTATGATACTGGCTGAGTATATAATTTTAGCTGTTTGGTTGTTTACTTGCAGTCTTGGTCTTCATTGTCGTTTTCTCTTTCTTGTTGTTGTTTCCATGTTCTTTTCTGCTTCCAGCTTCTTGCCTTGCACGCATCCTGCTTGGTTTTTGATTTTCTGTAAAGCTTAAACATTTATTAATATTGATAGTCGTCTTGGTGTTGATTTTTTTTCGCTTTTTCTTTTTCTTTCCTTCTTCATTTTGGTTTCTTTTCCTTTTCTCCCTTTTTCCCTCCCATTTTATTTTTTCTTTTGTGTGTTGGATAGAATCAATTTTATTTATATGTATCTATATACATTTTTTTTTCGTCTGTTCATCCTTTGATTCCAAAAATCTTATTTCTCTTCTTTTTCTTTCTTATTATTATTCTTGTATTTTTTTTATAAACTCACACACAGTTTTCTTTGTATTTTTGTTTTGTTTTGTTTTTATTTCATTACTTTCTTATTTTTATATTATATATATATTTTTTTCCTTAATTGTATTTTCTGATTTCTTTTCACACAGTCTTCCCATGATCTCTGTTCAAATCGCAGTCTTTTAACTAGTTTTTACTTATTTTGTATGCCCTGTTTTCAAGTTCAGGTGGGTTATTTTGCTGCTCGCTAAAGATGTGATGTCTTGGGTATTGTTTTCTGCCTTGACGTAGCTGGAGTATCTGCCATCCCTGGGGGGAAGGGGATGGATGTTTTAGACAGAATTTGCTTCCTGTCTGTAGCTATCTTTGAACTTTCCAATTTCTTAACTTCCAGCAGGCAGTGTATCCTGGCCTTGTTAACAATCGGAGCCCTCGGCCTTTCCCCCATAGGTCCAAGCCGATTGAGGCCACAGCGTCGATTCTTCACCTCTATACGTCACCAAGATAAATCGTCATTTCTTGTAACACGCTCATCGTGTTCTGGTTTTGTAGGATATTTGGAAGGTACCTGTTGAAAAAAAGCCAAATAGGTTGTATGCGATCCTATTTATCCTATACAAATTGATGTAGGATCCTTTATGTCCTATTTTGTATCATGTGGGAGAGTTGTGGGATCCTACATGTCCTATATTAATTCACATATAGGTGAGTCATAGGATCCTACATGTCTCATATTAGGCTATGTAGGAGAGTTGTGGTGTCCTACTTGTCCCATATTCGGCAATATAGGAGAGTTGTAGGACACTACATCGCCTATATCCGGCTACGTAGCAGACTTGTAGGATCCTACAAGGCATCAAAAAGGAGCTATGGGAGATCTTACGTGGCCTGTTTGGTTTCATGTGGGGAGGACGTGGGGAATTATTTTGAGATATGGAAGTGATATATTAACACAGCAACAAACATTATTTGATTCCTTCAAAACAGGGGCCCAGAACGAACTAGTCATATTCAATCATGTTTGCTAACGCGCACACATACGGCAGGTTATCAAGTGCGAATTCTATTAGAACCACTGCAAATGAATATATTTTTTTAGGTTGAAAACAACTGAATGGACTGGTTGCATTCATTTATGGAACATGCATAGACTATGCCCATTACTAGTCGACGAAACATCAAGCATACAATGATGCGTGCATTCCTTTGAGTACTATTTAAGCACAAACTTCGACAACAGTGCGCAACAGGTCGAGGTGGCGGTTGAACGCCATCGAGCGACATTGCGGTGTCGATGGGGTTTTCAGTCTAATTTCTACGACTAAACCGGTTCTATCAGGACGCGGCTTGTTGTGACGGATTCCCCAATCCTTCGCCTTCACGTACACGCTCACGGCTCGCAGGAAATCCTAAGAGTAGTCGAGATACTTGAAAATTCCAGGCCTCCGTCTGCACTTCCGATACATTCGGAGCTCCGTAACATCCGCCCCGGTGGTCATGGGACTGCCGGCTGTTTTTCCCCTAAAACCGTTTCCATCGCACCTACAGAGTCGTGTTTGACATAGTTTTGAAGCTCTTGACGTGCTCTTTCCAACCGCTTTAATCCCGTAAGCGCGAGACTCTCCGTTCCCCAGATATGGGCTTTGCAGTTGGAGGGTCATGGCACTGGCGCCAGCAAGTCTGGCTGACGCCGCTCGGAGACGCTTCCGTGGGTGCCGTTCCTTTAGTGCCGTAATCTCGCTTACCTAACGTCCAATTTACTGGAAATTTTGGATGCGTGTTCTTCGTTCTTTGCTCTACAACTTTTCAATTCGCACCTTCCGTCTATTTACTACAGGTTATGGCGTTATTCCCGAAATTCCTTAGGCTGACTCTCCTTCTGCGCACCTTCGTCCCTGTTTTTAGGTTTGAACCCTGTGGGAGATCTGAATCACCTATTAATGGATTCGTGCACTCCGAACACCGAACGGCTAGAAACTTGCGGGATCTTTTTATCTCTCTCCATTCTCGAGTGAGGACAAACATGGCAAAAGCGGCTCGTTATACATTGGGCTGGGGGCATTTTTTTCGATGTCGGTTGTTTGTTGGCGTAGAAATATGATTGAAGACTTATTTTGACGGGAAAAACGTCCTCTTTCCAATGGCACTGGTCACCAGTACGCGCGACTTTCTGCTTTCTGGATGTAGCGCGAGGAGAGCATGGTGGAGAGAGCCGTTACAGCCAGGCGGCGCCGTTGGAGCTTGGAATTCCTCCAGCTCATTTGGAAGCGAAATCATAGAAGCGTTCGGACGCATGTCCAGAGAGCTCTCGTTCGGGAAGCGTCTTTCGTCGTAGTTTTGGTGGTTTTGGTGTCCCGCAGTGCTGTGACTGTATTTCATGCCTTACTAGTGGTATCTGGACCTGTTTCTGTGTGTGTACCTTGGAAGACCGAAAGCTGTTGGATTTCGTGATTGAAGGTTAGTTGTGTGCATGTAATGCCATGTTTCGTGCACCTTTTGCTTTGTATTCTTCCTAGCGTGTGGGTTCCTATAACTTTATCCGCTCAGTGCGATTATTACCCTATTTTTACCTATTTCCTTATCCTCCATCTGTAATCTTGTGCTCTTACCCTGTTGGTTAACCTGTATCATCACTTAACATCAGGTTGATATAATGTGTGATGCTTCTGCGGCCCTGCTACAGGGTACCGGTGCTCTAAAGATACAGATCTTCCTTTTTTTGGTTATTAATTCATAATAACTCAGCTTGTGTCATGCATATTTTCCCCGAGTGTGGAAGGAATATGACAGAATGTAAATAGTTGCGGATATTATAACTCAACGTGCATTGTTTTCACCCTGTTCAGGTAATGCCTTACTGACACCCTTGCTGTAGCCCCAGTTGTCATAGTTAATTGATCTTACTGCTAACAAACAAAGCCATTGTCTTTGGACCTCAAGTAACAGCATATGTGGGAAGTCTGGTTAACCTGTGCACGAGTTTTGGCATATTTTATGTGACACATAATGTATTATCCCTTGTTAAATCTAGCTTCCTAACTCACTTTATTGTTTCAGATGCCTACAAGAAATATATCTTAGAGCTATCATCTAGCATGATCTGTAAAGGTGTTGAAGACGCTGTACATCAGGCAAGAGTGTGATTGTTCAACAGACATGTCACAGGGATGATGAACGATATCAATAAAAAAAAAATAGAAGCTGCATGATTTGTTATTTCCTAATATACACAGCACAATAGGGTGCACAAATTATACGGGATCACAACGAGAGACTTGAACCTATTTGCATGTAGGACCCAACGTAGGTCCCACAATCAAATAGGATCCTGTTAATATGTAGGATCGCATTTGCATGTAGGACCCCCAACCAAATAGGATCCTGTTTATATGTAGGATCGCATTTGCATGTAGGACCCACAATTAAACAGGATCCTATTTGTATGTAGGTTCCTTCATCATGTAGGACCTGGTGTCATAATACCATATGGAGTCAAGTAGGAATTTCCAATAGGGTATTCAGTGGTCAGTTGTTTCTTTATGATGTCTTGTATTTTTTCTTTGTATTTCTTCGTTTCAGGGCAGTTTAATAGGTAATGTCTTACGTTACCTATATCTTGGTTACATTTGCATTTCCCATCGTTACTTAACTTGAATTTTTTCATATATCCGGGGAAACTGCCGTGGTTGGTTAAAAGTTGACATTCGTAATGATTCATTATTCTTTTTGGTTTACTTTTAATATCTGGTATCCACATTTTAATATTATCATTATCATACTCCAACCATCTTTCTTGCCATTCTTTCTTTATTTCTTTAGTAATTAATTCTTTAATATATTTTTTTGTCATTTTTACGTATACTTGGTTATTACATGTTCTAGCTTTATTAGCAATGTCGTCTGCTATATCATTTCCCAGAATATCTGTGTGGGAGTTTATGAAATTAAATTCAATGTTTTTTTCTTTTCTAATTTCAAATATTTCTTCCTTTAGTTCATGGATACGAGGATTGTGGTGCATTGGATTTTCTAGAGCCATCAGGGTGGACAGACTGTCAGAATATATTACGAAGTTTTTATGTTCAGATGATCTTATGTAATCGATGCCTTGTGTTATGGCAGTAAGTTCAGCGTCAAATATAGTCGAATATTTTGGAAGTTTAAATTTTCCTGTATGGACTACGTCGTTTCCGTCCATCACACAATATCCTGCCCCCACTTGTTCGTTCATCTTTGAACCATCTGTGAAAATGGTGTATTTTGTATATTTGACTTTTTCAGGTCTTTTAAATTTTATTTGTATAATGTCGCTAGGGTGTGTGTCCCATTTGCTTTGATCGTATTCTATGTTTTCGCTTTTTATATATTCGTCGTTGATTTTGATGTTCTTTTTGTCTTGCCATATTTGGTATAGCAAACATTCTTTTTTTATTCGTAAGTCTATGGGATTTAGGTCTGCCAAAACTGGGAGTGTTTCATTAGGCACAGTTTTGTAAGCTTTAGTTATTTTTAGTAATGGAATTCTTTGTATTGACTTTAATTTTCTTAGCATGTGAGTGTTATATTCATATTTATACCATGCTGGTGATCCATAAACTATCACCCGCTCTATGCATCTTATATATAGTTCCCTTAGGATTTCTTCTCTTTTATGTTTTATTTTATTAGTAAATTTCGACAATATTAATGTTAATGATGTTACTTTTTTTTACTTTCTCTAAGTGTTCTAAAAAGTTTAATTTTTCGTCTATAATTACGCCTAATATTTTAATACTTTGTGATACTTTTATGTTTTGATTATCCATTTTTAATATAGGAGGTCTATTTTTATATTTTATCCCAGAGGTTATTAGAATTGTTTGAGTTTTGATTATATTAAATTTTATGCCAATTTGTTTACTCCAATTGGTTATTGCATTGAGAGTATTGTTTCCTGTTTCCTCTATCTCTTTCCTCGTCTTACCTTTGATGATGATGGATATATCGTCTGCATAAGCTTGTAGGTCGGAATCATCTGGAAGAGGTAGCTGAAAGATGGAGTTTATTGCGACATTCCATAGAATGGGCTCAATGGTGATCCCTGTGGACTTCCGCGATTGATTTTATAATTCATTTCTTTCTTTTTGGTCTTTACTTGATATGTTCTGTCACTCAGAAAACTCTTAATTAATTTAAATAAATTGTTTGGGCATCTTAGTTTGGTTAATTCCTTTAATACAATTTCTGGGTTAAGACTGTTGAAGGCGTTTTTTATGTCTAATGATATTAGCATTGATGTATATCCATTTTTTTAGTATTGTTTAAACTATCTATTATTTTTTTCAGTGCAGTTGTGCTAGAGTTTCCATGAACAAAACCGTATTGGGGTTTGTTAAAGAATCATTTTTTGTAGAGGAAATGGTATAGTCTTTGATGTATTAATTTTTCCAGAATTTTGCTAAATAGTCCAGGGATAGCAATTGGTCTGAAGTTTGTGGGGTCTATCGTATTACCTTTAGCTTTTGGGACTAAAATTAGTTTATTTATCTTCCACTCCCTATTGAAAAATCCCGTATGAGACTCATATGGTTCCTATATCAGTTTGTATGGTTCCCGTACAGATTCGTATGGGTCCTATATTAACACATATGGGCCGCCTATGAAGTCATATGTAGGCAATATGGCATTCTTATGGGTACCGTACGGAGTCATATGGAGTCAATATGATACTTATGTGGGCCTCGTATGAAGTGATATGGGACCGTATATCACATATCTTTCACCCGTATGAAGTGATGTGGCAGCAATATGGGTTCCATACGACTTCGTATGTGACAGCAATAGTACACATATGGGGCGGTATGATGCACATTAGGATAGTATGGGGGACAGGAATCACACATGACACATAATTCGAAACGTTGATTCTGCTACATAGTTATGATTACAATTATGCCAAACTAGTTTTTGAAATGGGCCACTTAATTGCATCACACACTTACCTTATAAAAATGGATTGTGCGAACCAAATGTGTGTCACTGCCCTGGACGAACGTGCAGATAAATAAACTCACTGCTACGTTCCTGTGTTAGGGACTAAATAGTAATGGACGGACGGAAATGATGCAGAAATAGGATACATGCTCCGAACGACATGCGAGTTGACACACATGACTAGGTTAGGTCAGGTTGGATGATGTCACTTTTTGCTGAGAATACAATTAGTTATACCCTAACATGGATTTGTCCTGCTTAACCTTATCCGGTACTCAAAGTATCGATTCTTCAGGTATTTATCTGAAGTACACGGGTAGCCTGCTCAAGACTCTTGGGGACCCTTGTGGTTCATGGCAGTAGTGAGTCTCTATCGAGTGACGGTGGTGTCGCTTGATGGGGTTGTGCGTCTAATATAGAAGCCTAAAATGGTCCTATCAAGACGCTATTTGTTGTGACAGATTCCGCATTCCTCCCCCTTCACGAACACGCCCGAAGTTTCTGAGAAATCCTAACGGTAGCCGACAAATGTGGAAATATTTGGCTTCCATCAGCACATATACGACACATTCGGAGCGCCGTCACTCCCGCGGCGTTTGCCGGATTCACGCCAAAATTTGCGTCCAAATAGGTCTCGAATAGTTCTATGATCGGCCAAATCACACCGCGGTCCGGTCTTTAGCGGTTCGGAAATTGTGGGTGAAGACGCGTTTGCGACGCTCTTTTTGAAAACTTTGGGGTCCTTTTTCGGAAGGAAGCTCGCGTCCGACGATGTTCATTTTTTGTAACCTACTCTACATGACGTAACAAACGTGACAAAATTGACCGCAGCTCTGGAACTTTAACGGTTCTCCAGTTACCGGTGTCCGTGTTTGCACTCCTCACAATACATGTGACGTTCGGCCGCATTTTCCTAAAACCGCCCCAGTTGCAGCTACATAGTCGTGTGTAACATAATTTGAAGGTCTCGACGCGCTCTTTTCAATCGAGTTTGTCCTATAGGCCCGCAAAGTTTCGTTCTCCAAGATAAGATATTGGCTTTGTAGTTTTTCGACGCCAACGTGTCTGGGTGACGACGCCCCGAAACGTTTCCCGCTGTTCAGTGCAGTAAGTAACTTACCTAAAGCCCAATTTACCCGAAATGCTGTGTGTGCATGCTCCGTACCCTGCACTACAAGTTTCCTATTCAGGCCACCCGTCAATTTCCAGCTGTTAGGGCGTCATTCCGAAAATTCCTGACGCCGACCCCCGTTCGACGACATTTGTCTCAGTGTTTGGGTTCGAACCCCACGGCAGATCAGAACCTCCCTCTGATGGGCACACGTACTCAAAGCCGGGAAGGTGTAGGAACTTGCGACACCTTTTTATCTCTCTCCGTTCTCTAGTTAGGATCCCGTGATAACGGCGGCTTCCTTATACATGGGGCGCGAGGCATTCTTTTCGATCTTGGGTGTTTCTTGGCGTAAGAAGGTGAATGAGGTCTCGTTTTGACGGGGAAAACGTCCTCTTTCCGACAGCATTGTTGTCGTGCTCGCGCCGATTTCCATTCTCTTGATATAGCACGAAGAGCGCCGCGACTGTGGCGCCCCCAACGCCACACTCTGCATCCGCCAGTGATCTCAGTCGACGTTGGAGTACTGGAGGTGAGGGGTCGCGTGATGTCGTCGTTCCTGTTCTGGGTATTTCGGCGTGGCATTGGTGGCTCGGACTGTTCTGACTGTGTGTTTGTGCCTTGCTAGTGATGTCTGGACATGTTTCTCTGTTTGTACGCCTTGGAAGATACGACCAGAAGCCGTTGGATTTCGTGAATGGAAGGTTAGTTGAGAGTCTGCTGTGCCATGATTCATGCACGGTTTGCTTGGTAACATTCCTAGCATGTGGGTTCCTATTACTTTATGCACTCAGTGTGGTTGCTACCCTCTTGAGTCCTGTTACCTTATGCTGAACTCAGTGTGGTTGTTGCCGTAGTCGTTAACTGATATCGTCACTTAACATCGGGTGAAATTGTCACATGTGATGCTTCATTGGCCTGTTACAAACGGGGAATCTTTGAATTTCAGACGCTTTTGACAGATTTGTTTCTGCGCACAAGACAAATGGGCTGTCGTACTCCCGACGTAGGAAATGAACACACGTCGCTGCTGGGATCTTAAAAGACAAAGTAAGTCAGGTACAGGTCATTGCAAAGATTTTTACTGAGTTGTGTTTCCTGCAAAACAGGTAGGGTGTGCACTTCACCCATGCAACTCCAATGTCTGCTTCATGGCAGTGCAAGCTTTTACAATCGTGCCCTTGAATGTAACAAGCCAAATAAACTGGATAACAGAGAAAAGTTTCCTGGTTCTTTTGCCACTATGTTCGCATAAGATATTCAACTTATCATACCTACATTTTTCTAAGATCTGTACTGCTTTCATAATGTATCCTCCCCTTTGGTGCTTTGTGTGTAGGTGGATTTTGGTTCCCCACTATGTGTCACAGGATGCACCCTGTATAACCTTCACTCCGTATCGTCATACGACCGTTACCCGACCAGCGGCTTCTTCAACGTGGTACATAACCTTATGCTCTCTGCGCCCCGTATAAGCGGTCTCATAATTCCGTTGTGGCTCACACAATCATGTGGGTATATGGGTCACATGAGAATTGTATGGGGCGTTTATACGGGATTGTTGGATATGGAGATTCTCGTATGGGTCATACGGGCCACATGAGGACCCCGTATGGTCTATATAACTCATATGTCCATATAACACATAACCCCATGTTCAATAATGCCATATATATGGGACCCGTATTTATTCGATATGGGTTTTTTCAATAGGGCTGTCTGGGGAAATAACCTTGTTTAAAGCATTCGTTGTAGATGTATTGCAAAAATCTGGACTGAGCATATTGTATTGTTTGAATTGAGTCTAAAGTTATATTATCAGTTCCAGTTGCCGTTTCGTTGTTTAATTGTTTTATTATTATGGATATCTCTATTTCTGTGAAAGGTTTATCATTTGTTAGATTTGATGAATCCGTAATGTTATTTGTTGGTATTGTTGCATTTGTTGTGATAAATAGTGATTGTACAATTTTGTCTATTGTTTCTTCTGAGGTTTCAGTGTATGATCCATCATTCTTTATAACTTTAAATATACTACGTGTATTTTCGTTTATGTTTTTCATCATTTTGTATGGAAGTGTGAAGGGATTTGTTTTTGTTATGGTGTTAATTTGTTTGTTCCAATGTTCTTCTTTTGCGTTTTCAATTTTGATTTTATAGTCCTGAAAGTGTTTGAAATATATCTTTTTGAAATGTTCTCTCAAATTTGGTTCGTTAATTTTTTGATATCTTTTCCTCATTGCTCTGATTTTTTTACGTGTTATGGTTAAGTCGTTGTTCCACCAGTTAATTGTTTGACCACGTGGTTGTATTTTACGTATACATTGTTTTCTGTATATTCCTATTTTTATATACATTTGTTCAATTATGTTGTTTATGTCATTTCTTGTGTGGGTTTCGATCTTTGTTATGTCACTGAACCACTTGTCGTTTTGTATCTTTTGATTTAACTGAATTTGTCCTTTTTTAGTTAATTTATATATAGCTTTTCTATCATTTTTAAATACGTTAAAGGTGATATATCTGTGGTCTGAGCAAGGTGGAATTTCGCTAACTGTCCAGTCATCAATTTGTTTGAAATCTTTTTCGGATATAATTGTTAGATCGATCCAAGATTTGCCACAAGGGCCGTGAAAGGTTGCTGGGGAGGAACTGTAATTTTTTATTGCTAAATCATTTCCTATTATAAAATCGAGGGTGTCTTCACCTCTCTCATCTGTTATTTTTCCTCCCCATAAGCTGTTTTTTGCGTTTAAATCGCCAGTTATAATTAATGTTTCTGTTGTGAATGTTTTTATTTCGTTGTTTAAATTTTCCAAATCATTTTTTATAACTGAGTTTGGTTCAAAGTATAGATTGACTAATATGAATGTTCTATTTTTATTAGAACATTTCAGAATTATTTTGTTTCTCGAGATATCTAATGGAAAATAGTCATAATTTGTATTTTTACAAATGATCACTGTTTTCGGGTTTTCAAGTGAATGGGAATTTATATATTCAGGGTTTAGGTTTTCAAATTTTTTGTTTATCAAATAAGGTTCTTGAATGCAAGTAATGTCTATGTTTAACTCTTTTATGGTAGCGTAACAATTGTTAAGACCCGCCTTGCTTCTGGCGGTATTTATTTGTAACACATTCAGCATTAGGGGTCTAAGTTATTATAGATTAATTGCCCCTTCTTTTTTTGGCTATTGTTAGTTCCCTCTGATATTCCGGGCATGTTCTGGAATATGCAGAGTGGCCAGTATCGTGGTTTGCACCCTTTACGTGATTTGCATAACCACATGCTCTGCAGTAGAGCTCTGCGTTTGTTTCACTGCAGTCTTTGGCCAAATGGGCTTCCCCACATAGGTGGCATCTCGCTCTTTCTTCTCTGTACTCTTTCGTGTTGTGGTTGTACAACAAACATTTGGTGCATCTTTTGACCATTATTTCTTCAAAGACTTTGCACTCTGACCATCCCATGTAGAGTGATCCTCTCTCGAGTAAGACTTTGGCTTGGTCTGCTTTTACTTCTACAATGTAAGTTACATACCGGCCAGTTTTTATTTCCTTCAGTATTGAGAAATCATCTTGGTCTATTGTCAAGTCATTTTTCATGTTTATAGTGGCTAGCAATAGGTCCTTTGATATCCGTTTCTCAACGCCAGATATTCGTAGTCTGGGATTTTTCTTTTTGGGGAGGGCTGCCTGAAGTACTCCAGCCAATTTATCGTTTTTGTTTACATCGTCTACCAATCTTTTCAACCCATCGGCGTGGTGAGACTTTATCATGATCCCTCCATTCATCATTGGTTGGATTGTAGCATCCGGGATCCCGATCTCTGCGGGGTTGTAGTGACCTCGTAACAAAATGCCTATCTCTTCATGTGTCCTTTTGTCTTTAGCATGTACGAATGCCACTTCTACGTTAGGCTTTTTTACCTGTGGGTTGAGATCTGGGGGAGAGCTTGCCATCTGAGCGTATGATGGTCTTGGGGTCCCTTTTAGTTTTAGTTCTAGTTCTTTTACTTTGTTCTCTTCTTTTTCGAGAACTTCCTTCAGTATGGACATCTTTCCCTCCGTTTGGTTTCGTTTCGTTCAGGGACATTACTTTCAGAAAGAGAAGAGAGAGAAGGGAGAGAGAGAGAGACCCAGGCCCACACCACACAAGGTATCGCAGGCCTGGGCCTCAGATAGAAAAGAGACAGCTAAGGATAGTGAAAGCATGTGAGCAGGGGTTAGTATAGCCGGAAAGAAGACGAATACGGAAAGAAGGAGAATGGTTGGGAGTCGCGAAACCACAGCCAGGGGAACGGAAAACAGCAGCTTTTATAAATCACTCCTCGTAGAAAGTACCCAAACAACTTACATGACATCCCCGGAGGCTGTCTCAGTCAGGTTTTCAATTATACATATCATTACGTCATGTCCGAAAGCAACGCGCACCAGACCACCAGAGTGTCAATCCGTCTTGTCCACCTCACACCACCCTGCCAAGTTCAACCTACCAGAGGTCACGTTTGTTCAGGACACCTTCTGTGCCTCCTCCTCAACCTCTGGCACCACCTGGTCCACCTTCTTTAACTTGGGTTTCCTTGGGTCCACTCTTGTCTGGGCTATCTGTGATGCGTGGGCCGACTTCGCGTCCTGTCGCATCGTGTCTTCTGCTCTCTGCCGCCCGCATCACCTCCCGGGCCGGCTTCCTCACCGTAGACGTATCCAGGGCACCGTTGTTCCCGTCCGGGGGCCTGGCCCGCTGCTCTTGGGCAACCTTCTCCTAGCACCCACGTGACCCGCTCCGCAGCTGCCACTCCCGGCCCGCAGTCTGTTCCACCCTCCTGGCCTTAACGGGCACGACCGCCACGTTCTGTCCTGCCGCACATCCGGGAGCCGATTCCGCTGCACCTGGGCCTTCTCTTCATTGGTCCAGAGGCACCTCCCGTCACAACAGCACGGTCCCCGGTCCTTTCCGCCTTCACGTCAATACCAGTCTCGGTACAGCGCTGCACCTCCGGGAGGTCTCCATGACGCCCAGTCCACGGCTCCAGGCCTCCTTCCGTCCTCCTTCAGTTCCTGGGTCCGAATCTGCCACGCCATCGGCGCCGCTCCATCTCCAGTCCAGTCGCCCCACCGGGAGCCCTGCATGTACGTCCACGTGCTCCATGCACGAATACATTAGTATGAAAGATGAAAGTCACTGAAAAGGTTAGCCAGCTGTAGGGATCGAACCCACATCTTCTGGATTGCCGGTCCAGGGCTCTACCAATTGAGCTGAGCTAAGCTAACACGCCTCTCCAGCGACTTTCGGGGTGCGTCATCTGAAGGGACGACAAACCAGCCACTCACTCTCACTCACCCTCCTTTCACTCTTACATTTTTGTTCACTCATACACACATTCATACGACGGAAAACGACGCAAGCGGCACCTGTTGAACAAGAGATAAACTGATGTTCTGAGGCTGGAAGCTGAGTATGTTCACTGGAAAGTGCTTAAATACCCCGGCTCTCCCGGCGCGCAATCCAAACGGTGACCGAGCGGCTCATTAGACGTAGCCCAATCTACTATCCCAAATTCTATTTTGCGAAAAATGCAAATTTATGATCTATAATGACGTGCAGCACCTGTTTCCCTATCTACTGAAGCACTTAAATGAAAGGTGGGCGTGAGGTGACGTTGGCATGACTAGCCTCCGCTACTATTGTACCACTTACAGCTGGGACCAGCCAGTGAGGCAACCGGGCTGTGCGCGATCGTGTTCTGCTACTTAGTCTGTGAGCCACACCCGTTCGATTGAAAAATGCCGAAACTACTTTATTTGTGTAACTGCGACCCCTGGTACCCGCCTATACTCTCATGACACTTATGGTCAACACCAAAAACTGCGGACCAACTAATTAAAAATGCACCGACTGGCACAATACTACAAAATGAAATCTGTCACGCATGAATGGTACAACACCTATGATAAAAGTAAATATGCCGGCAAGGGAAAGCGAAACCACCATTGGACCCCGCTAGTGGGGGGCTGCAGCTCGCGCGTAACCACCCCCCACCGACGGAAAACAACCCTACGTGCAGTACGCCAAACTAACGAAACATAAACGCACCACCACCGGAGCAATCGGCCCCACCCTACCCCACCCCAGCCCCCCCGCGGAGAAGCGGCTGCAGCAGAGCGTAACCACCACCCCCCCCCCCCACACACACACGGGAAGGCCAGGAAAAGGCCGGGTGAAGCAAAAAAAAAAGGGGGGGAGGAAGTCTACCGGAGTCGCCACCTGCCTCATTACTTGCCACAACCCATAAACGAACAGCGATTCCCCTACCACCTGCATTTAACTTGGGTGCAGCTAGTACTGATGCCATCAGAGGAGGAAACGGGATTCGCCACTTGCCTCATTACATGCCAAACCCCAACAACAAACCGAGATCACCATACAATCTGCCTTTAACTTGGTGCCCGCCAGTGACAAATGCCCTCCGAGGGAGAAACGGGTGGGCACAACCACAATACCGCCACCGGCCCCCATCCAGTCTACTACCAAGGACCATCTACTACCGACAAATGCCACTGGCCAAGGGGGAGCCTGAACAAACTAACCCGCACCCCACCCATACAGAAGGACCAGTCAAGGGCAACTAACCAGACGACCGCCGAGGCACAACGGAGCACCAAGGCCCCCCCCCCCCCCCACCCCAGGACACCCAAACTCCGGACCCGCACTTCCACCTGGCCGAACGATCTCGTCGGGGATACCCGGCCATCGGACGCCTACCACTCACGTGGCAGACCCGGCTCCGAGCCACCCGACTCCACCGCTCCACCTTCCGTTATATGCCATCCCGAAAGCCCTCGAGGTCGGCCCCCAGCGCCCCAGGTGAGCCCCAGCAGCCCACGACTGTCTCCAAGCTGTTTCTAGAGCAAAAAAAAAAAAAAAAAAAAAAGCTTGACATGTATGAAAAAAAAAAAAATCCAACCAACGTCGGGGTTGATCGCTATTCCTGGATGTACGACCTTCGCCATGAGGGGAGCGCCCCACTCAGGGGGTGAAGGGAGGAGGCCCCTTGGGCGTGTCTCAACCAACATATGGTCGTTCAGGTTTACCAGAGAACAACCTAAACTTTTTACCAGCTACAGATACTGGGGTAGTTATTTTCCATTTTTTCTTTTTGTGTCCTCAAAGGATGCTGTATTGTTGTACTACTTATGCCCCGCATGCGAACACGCAGGGGCTTGCAAAAGTTCCGGCCTGACTGACACCTACCCTCCCCCCCCCATGGCGTGCCCTGGCCCTGTATGCAATCAGAGCCCCGCCCCGGCATCCCCGGAAACCGGAAACGGCTGACTGGGGCCTCAACCCCGGTAATGGATGGAAAAATATCCTTGAAAAAAAAAAATCAAAGAATTACTCGTTAAAAAAAAAAACAAAAAAAACCTACATGTCATTTGCTCTTTTGGGATGGAGGCGTGACAACCCCCACCCAAAAAAGCACTCAAAGCATGGAGGCTGATGATGACGACAGAATGTCGCAAAAGTCATCATCAAGCCTCCCTGAAATGCATCCAAGAGAAAAACGAGAAAAAGGCAGAGGAAGAGGAGTAAAGACAGGTGAACCACAGAAGCCACCCCCGCGAAGGGTCCAACCCCCTAAATGAAACAAGTGTTATTTAGTCGGCATAACCAAGTGCTGCGCTTCGTTTTCTTTCTTCTTGGAATAAGCGCGACTATGAACCACTTCCTCCAATGGAATTGTCGTGGTTTATTTTCTAACTTAGATGACGTAAATGATCTTTTCGATACCTATAATGCAGCATGCTTTTGTCTACAGGAAACTTATTTGAATACTACCTCTTCAACTCCTTTTCGTAGACACAACATATTCCGAAAGGATCGAAATGACACGAATCGTTCATCTGGAGGTGTGGCGATTGTCACACGAGCATCTATTCCAGCCAAGGCAGTTAACCTCAACACACAGTTGGAGGCTGTAGCAGTGCAGGTGTGCCTGGACAGAGTAATCACTGTCTGCTCCGTTTATCTGCCGCCAACAGCATCCATCACGCAAAACGACATAGAAGATCTATGCAGCCAACTTCAAAATCCGTTCATTCTTTTAGGCGATTTTAACGCGCACAACCCACTCTGGGGTAGTACAAGGACCGACTGTCGGGGAAAGATGATAGAAAAGGTCTTGCTATCATCTTCCATCTGTCTTTTGAATACAGGGTCACCTACGTACGTACATTCTGCTACACAATCTTTCTCGGTATTAGATCTGTCTTTATGTAGTCCATCTCTTTTTGGAGTTTTAGAGTGGTCCGTAAAAGAAAATCCAATGGGAAGTGATCATTTTCCAGTGGTATTGAAGTATCTGCCTCAAGTAGGTATATTGACTTGTCCCCCTAGATGGAAACTGGAACAAGCCGACTGGAAGACTTTTTCTGAGAAATGCGACTTGTCTTTAATCTCTGTTGATAGGATGACAACTGACGAAGCAAATGATGTCATTTGCGGTGACAGCTTGACTGTCTTGCACGTACTGGCATCCTGCCCTCACTTCGAACACCAACGCCAACAGTATTTCACCGCATTCTACAGATACCATGTCCCACTCCACCCAGCCCTTCTACTGGGTGACACCCCTCTTGTGTCGTTTGATAACGTAATCAAATTTTTGACCACGTGTGGGTTTCTTAGTCAGATGTAGATGATAAGCATTGCTCCGCTTTTATCCATTATCACCGAACTCCTCATGTAAATATCTCATTGTCACACTTGTATATAGCTTTTAACTGCCATGCTCGCTTGCTATCGTCATCCCCCTCTCTCTTATCCTGGTCAATCAATCAATCAATCAATCAATCAATCATCGCTCATACCTGTAGATAGGTTTTAACTACCACACCCTCTCTCACATCATCTTTCCCATAATCGTCTCCGACACACTCAGCATAGTTTTGGCGCTCTATGGCCTTTGTTGCCTTTGTGCCATTAAACACATAATCAATCAATCAAATGATGTCATAACTAATGTCATCCTTGACGCAGCAACACAATGGATTCCTGAAACTTCTGGTCGCTTGCCTAAGCGACCAAAACCCTGTAGGAACAAGGAGTGTGAAGAAACACGAAAATCTCAAAATCGTGCGTGGGGTAGATTTCGAAGATACCCCACCAGTGAAAACCTTGTTCTCTTTAAAAGGGCGAGAGCCAAAGCAAGGTGGACGCGCAAGCAAGCCAAGCGGTCCTCTTGGCAGAGCTTCGTATCATCCCTGTCTTCCAATTCTCCTTCTAAACTTATTTGGGATCGCCTTCATAAGATCAGAGGTGTACACATGAGCCGCGCTACCCCTCTTTTAGTAGTGAATGGTCAGCCATGTGAAAGCCTACAGGAACAAGCCAACGTTCTCGGTGAGCATTTTGAAAGCGTTTCCTCTTCCTGCAACTACACCAGTGAGTTCCTTAAATTAAAGAGTAGTGCAGAGAAGAGGAAAATTCCAATGCATTCTGGAGACAATCTTATATATAATCAACCTTTCACAAAAATAGAGCTTCATCGTTCCTTAAAGTGTACAAAAGCAACTTCACCAGGCCCAGACAGGGTGGTGTATTCTATGTTGAGTCATCTGTCTGATGCATCTAAAGAGGTTTTACTCAAATTTTTTAACCAAGTTTGGACCCAGTGTGCATTACCCTCAGCGTGGAAAATTTCAACTATAATTCCTCTGTTAAAACCCGGAAAGGAACCTTCAAGCCCGGCCAGTTATCGACCAATCGCTCTCACGAGCTGCATTGGCAAAACGTTTGAGCGTATGGTCAATGCTCGACTCGTCCATTTCCTAGAGGAAAATAAATGCCTTTCTGAACTACAGTGTGGTTTTCGCGTTGGACGTTCCACAACAGACCACCTCGTTCGAGTGGAAACAATCATTCGTGAGGCGTTCGTCCGAAGACAACACTGCCTGTCAGTATTTTTTGATCTTGAAAGGGCATATGACACCGCTTGGCGGTATGGCATTCTACAAGATCTATACTCTTTCGGAATCAGGGGGCGCCTTCTTAGGTGTATAACAAACTTCCTTCAAAGCAGGACATTCCGAGTACGGCTTGGAATGATACTATCCCGTCCTTTCATCCAAGAAAACGGGGTGCCGCAGGGATCTGTCCTTAGCGTCACTCTGTTTCTCGTGAAAATCAATTCAGTAGCTAGCATAATCCCACCTTCCATGTCTTATTCATTGTACGTGGATGACATTCAGATTTCCTTCTCTTCAACGAATCTAGCAACATGTGAGCGACAGGTGCAGCTAGCTTTAAATAAACTTACCAAATGGTCCCTCGAGAATGGGTTCAAGTTCTCATATGACAAAACCGTATGTGTTCACTTCTCGAGGGTCAGAGGGCTGTTTCCTTCACCTACTCTTAAGCTGAACGGACAGGACCTTGCTGTTAGGGGTGAACACAAGTTTCTTGGGGTCATCTTTGATAGCAAGCTCACTTTCTTACCCCACATCAAGAGCCTTAAAACAAAATGCATTAAGTCACTTAACCTATTGAAGGTGCTGTCCCACAAATCTTGGGGAGCAGATCGCGACACCCTGCACAGGGTCTATGTGTCCACAGTGCTGTCTAGAATGGACTATGGATGTGTTGTTTTTGGGTCGGCGCGGAAATCTGTCCTGAAGATTTTAGACCCAGTACATCATCAGGGACTGCGTTTGATAACTGGTGCTTTCCGTACGTCGCCAGTGGAAAGCCTCTATGTTGAGAGCAACGAATGGTCACTCGAAAGAAGGAGATTTTACTTATCTGTTTCGTACTCTTTGAGGGTAAGAGGTTATCCCAATAACCCAGTTATTACCTGCGTTGGAAGCACGCGCTTCAAGCAGCTGTTCCTTAATAAGCCCAGCATTGTTCCCCCATTTAGCATGCGTGTTCTTCAGGGATGTGAGGATTACAGTTTCCCACATAATGATTTCACCATAGTAGAGGCTAGTCCTCGGGTCCCGCCGTGGCAATCACCTCCATGTTTCAATAGCTCCCTGACTATGTTTAGGAAACAGGACACACCACCTGTTGTGCTCCAGCAGCAGTTTGAATCCCTTAAAGAAAGTCTTGGGCAACACAGAGCTTTTTACACTGACGGTTCCAAAACACGCACCTCAGTCTCATGCGCAATGGTAACCGATGGGCTCACACAGTCATATCGTCTACCTCGCATGCTCTCAGTTTTTAATGCCGAAGTATACGGAATAATCCTCGCACTGAACTACATCTTAGAAAGTCACACCAAGTCGTCAGTCATTTACACAGATTCTCTGAGCTCTTTTCAAGCAATAGGCAACATAGTGATGTCCAAAAACCTCCTTGTGCAGAAGGCACAGTGCCTTGCTGGTAAGGTAATTAAAAAGGGTCTCTCTTTGACATTCTGCTGGGTACCCAGTCATGTAGGGATACCCGGGAATGAACTCGCTGATGCAGCTGCTACAGCTGCTCTTTCATGTGAGGTGAGTCCTTTTGATGTACCGTCCCAGAACCTCCGGCCTACACTTATGAGGGCCATAAATAGCAGATGGCAGCAGCACTGGGATACACTACACACCAACAA
This sequence comes from Ornithodoros turicata, assembly GCF_037126465.1. Classification (NCBI taxonomy): domain Eukaryota; kingdom Metazoa; phylum Arthropoda; class Arachnida; order Ixodida; family Argasidae; genus Ornithodoros; species Ornithodoros turicata. Next base: position 2,472,446 of record NW_026999301.1, read on the forward strand.
ACTTCACCTGGTTAAGCACAACATTGTAAAACCGACACAGATTTTTAACAGTCGTCTTCATGAAGTTGTTTCTGCCAGGTTGAGAATTGGGCACACTCATCTGACCCACAGTCACCTCCTCCGCAATGAAGAGGCCCCGCATTGCATGCGATGCGACGAGACAAAATCAGTCCTTCACATGCTCATTACATGTCCATCACATGAAACACACCGACTTCACCATTTCCACGAGCTCTACACATACCACACACCTCTACATCCATCCCTTTTGCTGGGGGATGAGGCTCTTGTACCATTTGAACGGGTGTTTAATTTCTTTGAAGACGTTGGTGTTTTAAACGCATTGTAGTTTTAGCTTTATGTCATTTTATTCTCTAACTGTACAGTTTTATCTTAGCTGAATCACTATACTTCTAACTAGTACTTTCCCTATCATTGTCTTGGCGCATTATGGCCTTCGTTGCTTATGCGCCAAGAAAACCTGAATCATCATTTGCTCTTGCAGCGATCTCTCTTAGCGGCGGCAAAGCACCGCGCCTATTTAGCAGGAAGGTCAGTCGCTCAGCTACCAGAGGCCCCCCCAGGACACCCGCGAGCACCTCTCTCGGACTCCGAGTCTCCGAGCACTCAAACATGTAGTGCCCTACATCGGCGTCCTCCTCGCCGCAGCCACACCGCGCAGAGTCCCGGAGCCCAAAGCGCCCCAGGTACGCAGGGAAGCCCCCATGCCCCGTCAGTACCTGCGTAATGTAGTAGTCCGGTGTCGGTGGAACGTCCTTTCGGACACTCCTAATCCAATTCTTACTCCAATGCTGAACCCTCTCCCAGTCCTCCTGCCATTTTGTCATTGCCTCCTCGTAGATAATATTTTTAATCGACGTTTTGGCGTAGGGAACCAGCCAGTCCACCCGACCCCCCCTCGCCTCATTGACAAATGTGTCGGCAATCTCGTTGCCAAAGATGCCTGTATGACCGTAAACAAAGTGAAAACAGAACATTATTCCAGGTTCGGCAGCTTTAACGATTTCCTTTAATTTTTGTATTCTAACGTTCGTATGTACTGAGTTGCTTAGGGCCTGTAAAAGGGATAGGCTGTCCGTATATGCATGAACTGACCCTCTGTATCCACTTTGGATGACATCCTTTATACCGATGTCCATAGCGGCCAGTTCGGCCTCAAACGCCGCATGACGCATCAAATCGGCATCAAATCGACGCATGAGACGGAAGAGCCACCCTGCCGCATCGCTCCACCCGTCCCCCCTCAATGACACAATATGCCGCACCCACTTTACCTTGTCCTTTAGATCCGTCCGTATACAGTTGCCAACCTTGCGATACTACTTTTTCATTTCTGTCAAACATTATCGATATACGTTGCAACGGATGCAAGGCCCAAATTGGAAAATCTTCATCAACCTCGTCTGGCCGAATGACTCTATCCCCAACCTGTATTTCTTTATGCGCCTGACAAATATTAAAAAACACCCATTCGGCCCAGGCTTTTTGCATAATTGGAATATGATAGTAACGAAAATCTCCAACCAAGTTACAGGACGGGGATACCCGACGTTTCGGAGCCAGTTCGGCTCCTTCCTCAGGGGTGACTGTGGCCTTTGGCAGCAGCGTTCTTGCCGTGGTTCGAATTTCGTGATGCGCCGGATTGTTTTTCAGTCACGTGACGGAGGCCGTTGACGTATACGCTGGGTAACGCTCCAACAGATCGGTTAAGGTTTCCAGGTGTGGACTGTATATGCCAGGACTCTACAAACATTCTTTTGATTTGATTACCCTCAAGGTCGATTATGCAGGCGTTTTGAAAGTCGATAGGATGGTCTCGAACTTGACAGTGTAGTACCAGACAGGAATAGTACCGCAGACCACCGGCAAAATATCGTTTGGCACAGTACTGTACCCCCTGCACATTTTTAGTAATGGAATTCGCTGTATACTCTCCAATTTTCTTTTCATATATGAATTGTTGAACTCTTTGTACCAAGCGCCCACGCAACATTATTCGCTCAATGCACTTTTTATAAATTGAATGGAATAATCTAAACCATTCGCCTCTGTGCCTTGCGCAAAGCCTATTTACCTTGAGGGTTAAGTCAGCCACCGTATTTTTTACTTTATCCAAGTGTGGAATAAAACTTAAAGTATTATCAATGATCATTCCGAGGACCGTTACCTGTGTGGCAAATGTAATGGACCTGGCTCCCATTTTAACAACAGGTGGGCGTCCTACGTACTTGGTGCCCTTAGCCACCATGACCGCCTTAGTTTTGTTTGGGTTCAATTCAATTTCCACCTTCTGACCCCACTGAAGAACCGAATCAATCACTTCCTGTGACTTAGTCTCAACCTCCTTAAGGGTGTTACCCTCCACTATGATGGTTATATCGTCAGCGTATGCAAATATACCAACTCCATCCGGCATATCTCTCGACAGAAGTTCGTTAATGACGATATTCCACAATATGGGACTAAGTGGCGACCCCTGGGGACATCCCGACACTCCCTTCAACCCTACGTTCCCATGCGTAGTCATTACCATGTAACTTCTGTTTATCAAAAAATCGCATAAAGTCGTAAGTAAATTTCTTGGAAAATTCATACCGGCCAAATTATTGATAATATGCTGAGGGCGCACCGATGTAAACGCGTTAGATACATCCAGTGCATACAAAGCTGCACACTGTCCTTGATGCCTCACACGAATCAGGGAAGAAATTATGCGGTCCAGCGCAAGTGTACATGATCTTTTATGGTAAAAACCATATTGATTCTCTGTAAAAAACTTATTACTCTATAAATAGGACTCGAGCCTACCATGTAACAACCTTTCGTATACTTTGCCCAGTCCCATTGATATACTAATTGGTCGAAAGTCACTAGGACTTAACTGACCTGACTCCTTTTTTGGTAACAATATAACCTTGCATTGTTTCCATGCTTCGGGGAAGACACCGAATAAGTACGCTTTGTTCAGAATCCATGTCAAAAAGTTGAAGTGAATATCCTGTAAAGTTTCTAACATGTCTACATTAACAAAATCGAGTCCTTTGTCAGCTCGCCTATTTAGTGACTTAAGGACGTGGTTAACTTCGTGTACTCCAAATGGTTCATCTGTATAATTTATATGTACCGAATGAATACTGTTACCAAGCGACTGTGTTAATACCGAATGCTTATTATGATTAACCCCATAAATTGATTCCAAAATTGCCACACATGTTTCCGTATAATCCTTAGTAATAGTTCCGTCAGACCGCATAACAGATGGTATCATTATCCTATGTTTGGGTTTTGCCAAAAATTCATTATAGGTCTGCCCAAAGGGCCTTACCGGGCTCATACTATTAATTTTCTTATTAACTAAGTCTATTTTCGCCTTATTAATAGTAGCTTTGTAAACATTAAATAGCTGAAAATACTTGTCTTTATATTCGGCTCTCCTGTCTCCCCGTGCCTTCTGAAATAGCCGGCGCATAGCGCGCACTCTTTTTCTCAATGCAGTTAACTCGTCCGACCACCACTCAACATTTTTATTTCTTTTCTTCACCCATCTTAAATGCCTAACTCTAAAATCTTCGATGCGTTGTTGTAAAATGCTAATTATCGCTTCCAAATCTTTAACTTGCCTGATACTCTGTCTTCTAATTAGTGCTATCCATTCATCCCCAACTATATCTTTAATCCATCTTTTTCTCCCCGTCGCCGTCAGTTGGATTCTTCCAGGGTTTTTATTGTCAAAACACGTAAATGTAATAAAACGGTGATCGCTACCTGTCGCTAAATCATGAACCATCCAGTTACCAATTTTATCAAAGTCCTTTTCTGTTACAAGAGTTACATCTATCCAGGAATCCCCATTCCGGGAATGGAATGTGGACAGTGAATTCGGATTATTTACTATAGCCATGTCGTTAGCTAGAATGTAGTTGAACAGGTCTTCTCCCCTGTCATCCTCTTTACTACCGCCCCATAGATGATGTTTCGCATTAACAGCTCCTACCACCAGTAACATTTTATTCTGAAATGTGCAATTAATTCTATTGAGATCATGTATCACTGTTGCCATATCCGTTGTGGGGCTAATATATCCGTTAGCAAAAATGCACTCAACGTCCCCAACTGAAATGACTACCACTATAAGATCCTCCCTGACCATGTAAGGCATTACGTCCCCGTAAATGTCAAAGATGACTACACAAACTTTTGCTCCGGCGATACAGCGTATTATAGTAGTGCCATGAGGCAAAAAGGCTTCCGAAGAAAGAAATGGTTCCTGCACGAGTGCAACCTGCACCTGGTTCTCCATACAAAATTGAATCATAGAGTCCATGGCCGCTCTACCCCTACCGGCATTAAACTGCAAAACCTTTAGGTGTACTTTTTCCATTAATAATGGTTATTACCAATTCCATGTGCTGTACCATGTCATTAAATGTACGATTAATTTCTATTTTCAACGTTATTGCATATTCTGTACACCTCCCTTTTAAACAAAGGGCACCTAGAGGTCCCAAATGAATGGTCAACCCCGAGTGCAGCACCACGAAGGGCATTCTCTCTTTGACAGGCCGCACAGAGGTCGGAACCCCGCGCACGGGCACACTGTCGTGCCAGGTGCCCCACGTCACCACACCTAAAACATCTAGCATTCTGCTCGGCACATGACCTCGACCCATGCTGATAAGAGAGGCACCTGTAACACGCTCTGATGTTAAAAATCTCTTGTACCCGGCACGAGGCCCAACCCGTGCGCAACCGTCCTTTACTGATCATCATTGCCGCCATCTCGGGGCCGACCTCCACCAGGTAGTTCGTGTAGGCTCCCTGTTTAACCTGATTGAGGACTTTAAATTCCTCCTCCGATATACTCAAATCATTTTTTATGTTAATGACTTCCCTAAGGATCTCTGGTTCAATCCTACTTTCGACCCCCCAGAGCTTTAGTCTGGTGTTCCTCACCTTTGGGAATGAGCTTTTGACCATAGTGTCTAATTCCTTATCCGTACCCATGGCATCGGCCATAGCCCTAAGGCCTTCCAGTGTCTGGGCCTTTACCAATATGTCACCGCTTTTAATGTCTCGGAGTTCTACCTCCGGGATACCAGGGGCTACCGGGTCTAACTTAGTCTGAATCTTATGCTTTATCTCTTCGTTCCTCGCACCTTCCTTAGGGTGAACGAACATCACATGTTCTTTTTTCTGTACCGAACCATTCGTGCGCATCACGCCTTCACTCACGGTCTCTGCGTATGAGGGTTTCGGGATTGCTAACTTCTCTGTGAGCCTTTTTACTTCGCTCCGCTTTTCCTCTACTTCCTCAGACGCTACCTGCAACCTAACATTTGTCTCACTCAATGTTCGCTCCAGTTCCGTGTTCCTATTCTGGAGTTCGTCAATTCTATCCTTGGCGTCCTCGAACAATAAAGCATGGATTCTTTTATTCTCTTCCTTGGTTGCGCAATCCTCAATTAATTTCTCATTTCTTTCATTGAGCTGCTTAACCGCTTGGTCCGCCTCCCTTTTAAAGTCCAAAGTGATATTGGCCCTCGTTACGGCCTCAACAAGCTTCATTTCCGTGTCCCGGATTATGCGCTCGTATTCCAGAAATATATTACCTATACCCACTCTGACGGGCTTCGTGAGGTTTGCCTCTAGTTTAAGAAATTCCGCCTTCAACTCGGTTAATTTCATGTTTATGACTCTACTTCCCCCCTTTACACTTTCTGAGACGCTCCTGCCTGGGACGTTCTCTTTTTAGTTTTACCTGTCCCTTCTTCCACCTTAACCGGCGATCTAGACAAAACAAAGAACTTGTGGCGGGCGGCTACCCACCCCAGCCGCTAAGTTAGGCCTAAAACGGAATCAAAACACCCCTTTGTGTGTGCCTGTAAAACTAAGAAAAAACCCCCCAAAAAGAAAGAAAAAGTTTAACTTACTGCGTTTAGCCGAATACCAGTTGTTACTTTTTGGTCCACAGACTTATAGCACACCAGGCACACACAAAAACAACCCAACGACGAAGCAAGCGAGCCGCTCGGCGTGGAAGGGGCGTTGATTCCGAGAGCAGCTGGATCGTTCAGGGACAGAAAAATAAGGGAAAGTAGGGTTTAAGGGAGGGAATATAGGGTAGTGGGACGAAGGAAGATGAGAGTCTCCAGACCTCTGTACCACCCGAAGATATCGCAGAGGCCTGGGGAGGGAAGAATGGAAAAGGAAATGGGAAGAGAAAGAAAAAGGGGAGGTTAGGAATATTATCAGCGAAACCACAGTCGAGGGAGTAGGCCTGGCTTGTCAGCATTTATTGGAAAATAATAGAGTGTGATAAAAAATAGTACAAATTGGAAGTTTGATTAGCTGTTACATGTGAAAAGCTAGCCTTACGACTTGTGGCTTGGCTTGATTTGTAGTTTGCTTAGATTTCAAGATGTTCCGAAGTTGTAGGATTGATTGTGGATGTAGAGTGGTATCCTTGGTGGAGGTTTGGAAGAATACCTGTAAAGAATCTTGGAAGTTTTGAATTAGAGTGGCACTGTAGAATGATGGTTGATTGAAAGTTTTTATAGTTGTTTGTTATTTAGAGTTTGCAAAGGGTACTAATTTGCGCCTCGTCCTTTTCAGGACTTTGTAGTTTGGCAGAAATTGTAGACCATTGCTGTCTAAAGTATTAAATATTTAAATCAGTTATAACATATTCTGCTAGATTTTGTAGGATGGAGTAGGCTTGTTTGTTGGTAAGTATTTTGTTTAAGTTAGAGATGTCTAGGTTTTCTTTGATTTTTTGTTCTATTTGGTTTCTAAATTTTATTGTAAGTGGGCAATTTATGATATAGTGAAAATTGTTAGCATTTATTTGTTTACATTTACATGCTGAATTTTCTTTTATTTTAAAACGAACTAAATATTCTGGAAAATTACCATGTCCGGTAAAAATTTGGGTGATGTAGTGGTTTGTGGGGAGTAAGTAAGTAATATTTTTGGGATCTTTAAACCAATGTTTGAGAATACTGTTAGAATCTTGAAATTCTTTAACGAGTTTACTTCGAGCTTGGATTTTTAGTTGGATTTTTATATATTTTTTTGAGTAAGGGATAGTGATGATATTGTCTAGAGATCTTGCTTCATTTGCTAATTTATCAGCTATATCGTTGCCTGTAATGTCTGTATGGGAGTGGGCAAGTATATCTTGGGCTAATGCTTGTACTCTGGGATTTTTATGCTTTGTATTGGTGAGGGCTGTTAGAACTGAAAGGCTATCAGAGTAAATTTGAAATGTGGTGATAGATGAAAAGGTATTAATTTTTTCGATTGCTTTTTTAATTGCAAGAAGTTCTGCATCAAAGATTGTAGAATTGTCTGAAATTCTATGTTTTTCAGTATATATTAATTCTTTTTCTTTGAATATGCAAAAAGCTGCGCCTGTGGAGTTTTGAGTTTTGGAGCCATCTGTAAATATGGTGTATCCAGAATAGTTTACTTTTTCTGGTTTAGAAAAGAGGAATGATCTATCGAATGTGGGGTGTAGACTCCACGTGTCGAAGTTTTCCTCTAATTGGTGGGAGGAAATGTTGTTTTTAAGAATTTTTATATATTTGTTTTCATATTGTAATTGATAAATATTGTAGTCTATTGAAGCTTGTAGATGGCTAGGTATTATGTTACTGAGTATTTGTAAATTTAGGTTGCTAGTTGTGTTATAGGCGTGACAAATTTTGAGAAGAGCTATTCTGTCCATGGAATTTATTTTTCTTAATAAGTGTGAGTTGTTTTCAAGTTTCCACCAACTGGGGGCAGCATATAGTATTATTTTTTTATGATTTGATTATAATAAGTTTGCATAATTTGTCCTTTTAAATGTTTATTAGCTTTGCAGATTTTAGAGAGTGTTAAGGTAGTATTTATTACTTTTTCTTTGATATCGTTTAAATGAGGTATAAATGTAAAAAGGTTGTCATAGGTGACTCCTAGGATTTTTAGAGTGTTTTGATTTTTAATTTTTTGGTTGTATATTTTAATGGATGGGCGTTTTGTTCTAAATTTGTTTCCATATGGAATTGAAAGGGCAACTGATTTATTTGGGTTAAATTCCAAATTAAGTTCAGAGGCCCATTGTGTTAAATTATTTAAGAAATTATTAGCAGTGTGTTCTAATATTTGGCGGGAGTTACCTTTTATAATTCAAATGATGTCGTCTGCATAGGAAAATAATTTTATATTATCTGGGATTGTGATGTTAAAGATGGTGTTTATAGTAAGATTCCAAAGTAGGGGGCTTAAGGGGGAACCTTGGGGACATCCTATTATGTTGGAGTAATTGAAGATGGAAGATTTTGTGGTGGTTTGATAATTTCTGTTTTTTAGGTAATCTCTAATTAAGTGAAATAGATTAGCTGGAAAATTATAGTTAGCTAGGGTATTAATAATATGATTGTGTTGAAGGGCATTAAATGCTCCTTTAATATCTAATGAAATTAAAACAGAGTGTTGTTTGTGGTTTTTATTAGTTCTGATTTCTTCTGAAATTTTAAAAAGAGCTTGTGTTGTAGATTTGCCATGTCTAAATCCAAATTGTTTAGGATGTAAAAGGTTGTTTATGTGTGAAAAGTAGTATAGTCTGGTGAATATGATTTTTTCAAAAACTCTGGATAAGATAGGTAGGATAGTAATAGGTCGATAAGAATAGGGGTCTTGATCTTTTCTGTTAGGTTTTTTGATGAATTTTACTTTCCCAACTTTCCATTGGGATGGGTAAGAACCCTGAACGAGGCATGCATTGAATAGGAGGTTGAAAAATTCAACTTTTGTTATAAGCATGTGTTTAACTGTATAGGCGCCTAGATTGTCTAATCCTCTTGCAGTATTAATTTGGATTTCTTTTGTTTTATCGAGGATTTCTTTATTTGTTATTGGGGGTTCATCTTGTGGGTTTGAGATTTTAGGGGGTAGATATTCTGTGGTAGAAGAAGTTTGTGAAAAGGCTGTTTTATATAGGAGATCGATGGATTCTTTAGAGGTTGTGGAAATTGAGCCATCAGGTTTGTGAAGAATTGGTATTGGTTCGTTTCTTTTGATTTTGTTGGTAAAAATTTTGTATACTAAGTTATAAGGATCAGATACTTTAGTTGAGTCGATGAGGTTTTGCCAATATATATTTTTAGCATTTATTATTTCTTTTTTGTATTTGGCTAAAACGTGTCTGTATTCTACGTGGAGTGGATGAGTGGGATTGTTTTTTAGTTCTTTTTGGTGTAGACGTCTGAGTTTTCTGCAAAGATTTCTTGCGTTTGTTAAGTTTTCGTTCCACCAGGGAACAGTTTTGTAATTGTTTTTTATTTTAGATTTACATATGTTAGTGTAGTAGTAAATTCTTTTATTTAGTGTATTTACTGTTTTATCGATATTTAGATTTAATGTATTATAATTGTTTTTAATATAGTCGAACCAAGGGTCGTTGCTGATGTATTGATTTAGTCTAAGTTGTCCTTTTCTAGTTAGCTTTAGTTCATAGTTTATTTCGTTGTTGAAGATATTAAATGTAATGTAATTGTGGTCGCTTCCTGTTTCTATTGATAATACTGACCAGTTTTTAATATGTTCGTATATTTTTTGTGTGGTGATGGTTAAATCGATCCATGATGAGCCTCTTGGGCCATTGAAAGTTGGGGGAGATTGAGGGTCGTTTACTAGAGCGAGGTCGTTAGCCATGATAAAGTCGATGAGGTCTTCTCCTTTTTGGTTTGCATCTATTCCCCCCCATAGGGGGTGTTTAGCATTAAAATCTCCGCAAATAATTATTTCTACTTTTTATGTCTATATAATAGTTCTTGAATGGGCCGAAGTTCTTTCATGTCCTGGTTAGGTGAAAGATAACAATTTATTATTATTAAAGATGTGTCGTTATTTTCAAGTTTTATGGCTATTATAGTTTCTTTTACGAGAAGTTGAAGAAAGTCATATTTGTTTGTATTAATTAAAAGGGAAACAGTGGGTTTTCCTTTTGCTTGAACTATGCTGTATTTTTGTGGAATTTGTAGGATGGATATGTCGTGGTAATAAGGTTCCTGTATTGCGACGATGTTTGGGTTAAGAGTGGCCAGGGTCTTTGAGAGAGTCAAAGCCCCAGCCTTGGAATGTGCTTGATTTGTTTGCAAAATTTTTAGTGCCATTTAGATTTTATGAAGAAAGATGGGTTATTTGTTTACCACTGTTTACCACTGTTCCTCAATCCTCTGCACCTGTGCTAAGAAGGCAGGGCAGTGACGATCATAGAATCGATGTTCTATACCTTCTGGGTGGTTACTACCGTCCAAGTTGTTAATGCAAGCTTTGCATCTGGGATCGGTAGCCTTACAGTCTTCCTCTCTGTGTGCATTAGCACAGAAAGGACAGAAAGTCTGTGTTGATCTACAGAGCTTTGTTAGGTGGCCGTAAGCTAAGCATCTTGAGCATCTTCTGATGTTGTGGTAACCTTCCACGATGCATCTGGCCCATCCTATTTTGGCTTTTCCCTCCTGGGTTAGCCTGTGGTAGGCTTCCTTTGGCAATGATACGAAAGCGGTTTGGGTTTTATCCCTCTCCGAACGCATATAGTTAAGTTCAATGTGCTGTGAGTGCTCTACGAGGTCGTTGTAGTGAATTAGGTCGTGTATGACCGATTCCTTGTCGTAGTCTTCTTCAATGAAACGTATCTTCACCTGAGGTTGTGGAGGTCGGTTGATTCTCATGTGCCATTCTCAAGTGCCATTTTCGTTTAGAGAGTCGCTTTCTTTGAAGATTTTTTCGATTTTGTCAATGTCCTCCTCCTTTTTGCTTTCAAGGACTAGAAGTCCGGCTTTGGCGGGTCGTATGGTTGCGTCAGTGAGCAACACGTTAGCTTCTGTTATTCCTTGTTTGAGGATGCTGGTCAGGTTCTTGAGGCTTTTTCCTGGTTTAGGCTTGACTGTGGCCGAAAGGATTTTGGAGGGCCGTTGTTTTGGTTGATGCTGGTTTCCTTGAGCAATTTCAGCGTAGGTTCTTGTGTGATCCTTGGTGTTGTCTTCCATTTGTTGAAGGGCCTGATTTAGCGCCTGAGCCGTCCTCTGAACTTCCTTCCTTCTCGCACGTTCTGTGGCTCTTTGGATATCGAGGGTGCGGATAAGGGCCTCGTATTTGTGGAACACATCCCTAAGGGAATGTCTTTTGTCCCTTGGAAGGTCGTGTTCAGCATCAATGTAGGTATTTCTAAGGTCCTTGAGGGCCTCGTTTAAGTCTGCATATTGTTCCTGAGAGGAGTCTGCAGATTCATCCTGAGTTTGGGAGGCTTGTCTTTCTGAGGCTTGAGTGTTTTGTTCACTAAGTCGGGGAAAGGGGCATTCGCTTTCCTCTTGTTTTTCGAGTTTTTTCTTCTTTTGTTTTTTTCTTCTTTTTGTTCTTTGTTTCGGTTACTTTCTTTTTAGTCTTCTGAGAGGGCTCGTTGAGTTCATCTTCTGATTCATTTGTACTTGAGTCAGAGTCTTGATTGGTTGCAGAGGTTTCGTTTACGTGACCATCTGCCTCCTGTTCTTTCCATCTCTCTTCTGCCTTGCTTTTAGGCATCTTGTTGGTTCTTTTGAGTTGCTACTTAAGCTATCCTCTTTGAAGAACCAAGTACTGTAGTTCGAAAACGCATAGTCTGCTTTTCACTATTCCCAATGCAAGCCCTGCACCTAGGCTCCGTAGCCCAGGATGTCTCAGCGTACTTGGTAGGGGTGACAACTTTCAAACCGATTTTTCGGGGTTTTCCCGTGGTTTTTCGGGGTTTTTGTGTTTCTTTCGCAAGTTTCCTTTTTATTCACCTTTATTAATAAGCCCTCTACTAGAGGCTCTTTACCGCATAAAGCTGCGGTAATTAGGGCCAAAGTTATGAGGGATTAAAGTATTGGCAGAATTTAGCCAACTTTAGCTGAATAAGGGCAGATTGGGTTTGCCCTACTTAGGAAGTAAGGGCAAAAGCCCTCAAAGGATGGTTGTGCGGGAGATCTAGGGGTTATATACTTGGTCTGGAGGAAGTGAAGGTAGATCTTATAACTTCCTGTTAGGCGGGCGGTGACCGACCAATATGGCGGCCCCCTTGCACGTGTGTTTATCTTGTTCGGATGATCGTATCTTGAAAAGTATTGAACGGATCTTGATGTGTGAGCAGTTTTTGAGAATCGGAAATCAAGACGAATCTTTTGAGATACTACTTATGCAGTTAGCTGTCCTAGTTGCGAAGATAGACCGGCGGCCTTGCCAAAAGTAGGCTTAGCTAGCCTTGTAGGTAAAATTGAAGATTCTAAATCAAAATGGACAGTAAAGGTGGAAATTGGGCTCACCCCAGATGCCTGAGTAGTTCATCCACGTGAGAGCAATTCACTTTCCGTCGGATCGACGTTTTAACTGTCCGATTTCAATAGATTCCTGGAGCACTGCACAAGAGGTAGTTGATCCATTCATGGGCGGTGGGAATCTCGTTAATCCAGCGAATTTTCTGCTCCAACGTGTATGAATGTGACGTTCAGTGTGTTGAATGTTTTATACACGTCCGCGCTGTCCGTTTTCATCGCCGAGACTCTCTGAGGTCGTTTGGCACATCAGAGGTAGGGCTCACTCTGGTTTACACTTCGCAAGATAGGCTTCGATAACAAACTCCTAAAAAAAATCACGCAAAAATCCACGGTGTAAAGATTAGTAGAAATAAACTGTTGTGATATGAACGCTTCGGATTCAAACTTTCAAAATTAATCGTCCCTGATTGGTCGACAGGCACGGCAGCCCCAGGGCAGCGAAGGCTTCTTGCTCCCGCGTATGAAAATAGTTACCAGAAGCGTGTGGTTCTTTGCGGAGGCCTAGGAACGAGAGTACCGAGTCCGGGCGAATCGCTTGCTGTATTTTTCGCTGGGTATCAGGATTCTGTTGACATTGCAGATAGTAGTATGCTCAGCTGTCGAATTTCAATATGTACAACTCTGAATACGTGTCGTCAGTGACCAAAATAGTTCCCGGTGTCCGTTCTAGCTATGGTGGACTCCTGCCATATTGTGAACATTGTCGCGGACGTCGCCATTCTCCTACAGGGCTGCCTTGGTTCTAAAATCGGAGAGGTGAAAAATGGCAATCGACGAAGAAGCCCGATGCCGGTACCTTGTGGATGTGTTGTGTTTATCCGTCTGTGTATGTTCCAGCCTCAAAACCGTAGAATCGTGACATCGGAGCCTGCTTATGTACTTTCCCGCGTGTGGGTTTTCTTAAAAGCATACGTTGTGATAAATGCAGGAAACTGGTACTGGACAGACTCTCGAAATGCCTTTCTGCAAATAATCTGCATACGGATGTGACGAAACGGTTTGTTTGTTTGTTTGCAAGAAGAAAAACAAAATTCGTTCGCATGAATTACTTTAGTTACGAGAGGTGGCTTCATTTTCTGTAACGAGCTGTTGGTAATTTCGATGTGTAACATAATAATATTCGAATTTCAGGAGCATGCACATTGATTCACGCACCTCCCTAGGCAACGATTTGCCACGCAAAAGCTGCAAGAGATGAATCTAGACATAACGCTTCAAGCACTTTGTTCTCACTGGTCTTTGAATGCCCAGGGACCTAAGAATGCCATTTTCAAAGTCTGCCTGCACCTGAACGCAGAAGTGTGAGAAATGAACGGCACCCTCTGTTGTATTTGTGTGCCTTCCTTTCTGTCCTATGATTTCACATTCAGAAATGTCCAAGTACGTTTATTAACAGATCACTTCAAAATCTATCTAAGTCTATCAAACAAGCTTAGATGGGTAGAAATCCAGCGAACCGGTAGAGATGTAGGAAGGGAGTTGCCTCAGGACAGAAGCCGCCGATATTTCGAACAGAGACTGTTCGAAGAAGAAGAACAGTCTCTGTTCGAAATATCGGCGGCTTCTGTCCTGAGGCAACTCCCTTCCTGTCAAACAAGCTGTGAGTCATTCGTCCATTTAGTGTGCGAACACGGCAGGTGCTGAATTGTACCGTTTTACGTTCGATTATTTTTTACTTTCGAAATACAACGAAGGAATACCTCCCTGAGAGCTAGTTATATTGTCGAACATATCCTTAACAAGGTGTGACAAGAGAAATACAACCACTGTAGCTTTGAAGCAGGAGTTTGAGACTTTGAGGGAAGTTTCGGCGGCCTTGCTGCGTGTTATAAATACGGATCGAAGAGCGAAGTCAGTGTATTGTTCGCCATGGTGAGAGAGAACGTGACAAAGACTAACTGCTTACATCAGAACTTTTCAATTTTCACACTGAAATCATTGGACTGACGCTAGTACTGCGCTTCATCCTTAAAAAATGGAATGCAATCATCCGTAGCGTACAGAAATTTGCTCAGCTCTCTCCATGCTATTTGTGGACTGCACTGCTCAGAATGCTCAACAGGGGTCAACACCTGAGCCAGCCATGTAGGCATACAGGGGAATGAAAAGGCTGACCAGGCTGCTGCTGAAGCCGCTCTCTTGGGAGAGATTGCTCCTGCTTGCTTTCCCCATCAGGATTTGAGACTCATACTGAGGAGGGCGATCAATCATAACTGTCAGGAATCTTGGACCACACAAAATGATAAGTTCCACATGGTAAAACCCTATGTGAGGAGACACACGTCAAGTCAAACCGTTTACAAGACACATTAGCGTCTCGACTCAGAATTGGACACACTTCCTTGACACATGATTTCTTATTCTGACGTGAGGATCCTCCTGAATGTGTGGACTGTGAAGTTCTGCTGACCATTTCAGACATTCTCTGTACATTTCCCTCTCTTGAGAAACAGCGCGAGGTACATTTTCCACAATTCTACAAGCGTTTCCTGCCATGAACCATTTGTGTCATTTCAAAAGGTATTGCGCTTTTTACAAGACATTAATATTCTCAATAATCTTTGATGCCTTACCTTGTCCAGTTTAGGGTACTACAGTTTGTTTTATTTACAAACATAGTTTTCGTTTAATTACAACAGTATATTTTTAACTAAGTTTCATGTACTCACCAGCATTTGGCGGATTATGCCCTAAGTTGTTCCTGTGCCAAAAAACAATCATCATCGTCATCGTTTCAGAACCATGGTTTTCGAAGCTCCTCATCCTTCAGGCTGAAGATCAGTTAAACCCACTAGCTACCCTGGCGTCGGGAAAGTGGCGCCCCCATCGCCCGGCAGTATTGCCGCAGTAGCCCTCTCCCGCAATTACGGTAGGGTCGCCGCGGGAGAGTTGACCCTCGCATATAGCTGCACGTGGCTGTCAGATATCCGGGGAAACCGGGGAAAGGTAGACCCTGGTAGTTGAGTGGATCCAGAGGTTGTTTTGGACCCTTCGTTGCCCCTCTGGGAAAGGAACACACCACTTTGGCCCCCAGCTTCCCACATACGGGTGGTCCTAGCAGGCCCGGCAAGGACTATTCAGCTAGTCGCCATCTCTCTTTTCATTTCTTTTTCTCCCTCTCCTGAAGCCCACTTCTTCACCTTCTTCGGCAGCAAGGGTCAGCTTTGGGCAGTACTTCTTTCTTTAGAAAACTGCTCTTGCGTATAGTGCAGAGGCAGTGTTAACGTGTGGGACACGTTCCCTCGCTGGGCTCCATGGTGGGTGACACACCTGCTGCACCAAGTCACTTCGTCCACTGTATGGATAACACAAACTCGAAAAAAAAGACATGATCAGCGCCACAATAGGCACCGCACCGAAGTGCAAACATTGCAGTATTTTAGTTCCACTCCTGAACCATGGTTCCCGAAGATCCTTATCCTTCAGGCTGATCAGTCAAAACCACTAGCTAGTGTCTCTCTCTTTCTCGTTGCTGAAACTCCCAAACAAGGAATAGGTAAAGTGTACAATGCAAGAAATTGAGAACTGGTGACGTCCACATTGAGGTGAGGAAGCAGAGCTCAGAACTATTGTCATTAAAGCAGATTGGCAATATTCCAGTCCCCGCAGGGGGCACCGGCTTCGGCTGGTGTTTGGTGAGTGGCGCCACTACGGACCCCAGCACCAATCTCAAGATGTTATTCGTACCATGCCGAGGGGATTTAAGGTGAAGGGTAGAAGCTTTGGACGGTGGCCCTCGGGGTCTTGGTCAAGCCCCGGCTGGTGGGTTGTTACAACTCCGGGACCTTCCCGTATATTTGAGCATGAAATGTGGGTGACATTTGGGATTGCCCATTTCATAAAACGTGTATGGGAAAATCGTTCTTTAATTCTGAGTTTGGGGCAATGCGCCCCCGGACCGAAATATTACAAACTGCATCTATACCATCCAATGCTCTGTACATTGGTCTGGCATGTTGTGATGCTGAAAAAGACAAAAGCATACCACTGGGGAAGATGTCACCGTTTTTCATTAAAAAAACGCTGGCGTCTCGGTCTCTGTCTAAAAATACTGTAGAAATAAAACGCATAAGATTGGGAAACCTGCTTATAAAATGTACACACGAAAAGGACTTTGAACGTATCCTGGAGACTCACAAGATGATGGGTAAAAGCATTTCAGCTTCCTTGCCTAAAATATTGAACACCTGCAGGGGCGTTATTTCAGTGTCCGGGGTGATTAATGTACCATCTGAAGAGATCTTGATGGAACTTAAGGAACAAGACGTCATAGATGTTCGTAAAATGAAAATACGTAAAAATGGGGGTGCACCACTACACGCAACATACTGCTGACTTTTGACAGACTGACACTTCCATGAAAGCTGAAAGTAGGCTACCTGTCAGCAGATGTCCGACCCTATGCAGCAAACCCATTGCGCTGTTTTCGGTGCAACAGGTTTGGACATGCTGCAGATGTGTCGTGGCTCTGCTTGTTGCGCACTGTGTGGCGAGACGAGCCATGAGACTAAGGAGTGTAAAGGATGTGGAAACCTCAGTTCCCACAACCTCGGGGTGTCAGCCCGTCCGTTCGGTGCGCGAAGGAACCAGCAGCACAACCAGAAATTCAATGCAACATACCAGGTTTATTGACCTTCAGAACAGCTTGCATCCAGCAAACAACCGCACAACGAAATGCCCCCTTTTCCAGCGGATCCCCGCTGTTATCCCTGTGCGTGGGGTACGCCCCCCTGGAGCACGGCTGCCCTCTGTCGCCGTAACACGTGGCGCTCTCTTATCGCCACCCCCCCCCCCCCTCCCTTACAGGGTCATGAGGTCGTCCGATAGGTCTGGTACGGCGTCGTCCATGGCTGAAGAGGGGGCAGGCGGCGGAGGAGGGGGAGGCCTGGTCTCCACCAGAAGTTCGGGTCTGAGCCGCGTGAGGGTGGACAGGGCTGTTGTCACGTCGTTTGCTGTCCGGGCGGCCTCCGTTCGGACCTGGTGAAGTGGGCCCCGGCGGTGTGTCGGACGGTGCTGTTCGGGGACCAAGCAGAGCGGGCATAGGATCCGCTTCTCCTCCGCAGTGAGGGGCTGTAGGGGATCGGCCGGGTGGCGGTCGGTGAGCGTCAGACCGCGAAACGGAGCCGGAGTCTGTGTGGGGTCGTGCCCCCGGAGGGGCCTTGGTTGGTGAGTCCACCGTGTGCGGGATGCCAAGGAAACCGGCTGTCCATGGGACACAACTGTCCAAGTGGCCACAGAGTGGTGCTGGGGTGGATCCGGGCGGCTTCCGCGGGAACGGGAGCGGGAAGGTGCACGGCGGGCGGAAGACTGCGGACGTTGTTGCATCTGAGAGGAGAAGTAAAGGGAAATGGTAAGAAGGCAGCCTCAAACCGTGGGCGCCTGAGAAGGCATCCCCCCAAAACAGGTAGCGGAAAACTGTGGAACAGAAATCACACTAATAAAGCACTAAATCACAAGCACTATGCTTAGCGATGGAGATAGTGGCAGCTACGTGCGCCGCCTGCGGGGACGCAAGTTGTAGCGGCTGGACGCAGGTCCGGGAACGGGATCCAGGTCCTGGAGGGAGGCAGGTTGCAAATCGGGCTCCTCTCCGTCAGGGTCTCGGAGGTGGTAAGACTTCAGGTCCGAGATGTGAACTGGCCCAGTCTCTTCGCCGGTGTCGCAGCGACGAAGCCTGTAAGTAAGGCCGGAGAAGCACGCACTTACCTCGAAGGAGCCATCCCACCTATCTGCGAGTGAAGCTGCAAAGCCTCGTGACGCATCACTTAGCGGGTGAGTCCGTCGAAGGACGAGGTCACCGACGCTGTAGGTGAGGTTCCGACGTCCACGGTTGTATTGGCGAGTCTGGTCCAACCTTGCGACGTCCAGATTCTCCCGAGCCGTCCGGGCTGCATCGTCCAGTCGACTCCGGAGGTCCTCAGCAAACCTTGAATAAGGAGGCCGGGTAGCACCATCCCGGAGGCCCAGAGCATTCTCCACAGGAAAAGGGGCCTCTCGTCCCAAGTTCAGGAACGCCGGGGTGAAACCGTCGTCCTGTAGCGAACGCCAATTCAGCCAGGCGAAGATCCCAATCACGGTGGTGCTGGCTAGTAAAAGCAACCAACATCATTTTCAGGTTCCGATTAACACGTTCGGTAATGTTAGCCTGAGGGTGATACGGGGAAGTCTTCTTATGCTGAATGCCTAAGACAGCGCAAGAATCTGAGAACACCTCACTTGTAAAGTAGGTTGCGTTGTCGGTGATCAGCTGTGCGGGAAACCCGAACCGGCAAAAGGTGTCGAGTAACTTTTCCCACACTCTCTGGGAAGTCAGCGTCCTGAGAGGAAACAGCTCAACCCATTTCGTGAAATGATCAGTAACCACGAACAAATACTGGTTACCTCTAGGACTGCGGGGAAATGGTCCCATTACATCACAAGCAACTATCTGCCAGGGTCTATTGCTCTGAACAGGCTGTAAGCGCCCAGGGGGTAAACCACCACGAGGTTTTGCTCTCTGGCATACGGGACAAGTACGAACATACTTCGTTACATCCTGGCTCATTCCTGGCCATGTCGCAACACGACACAACTTTTCATAAGTTTTCCTGCCGCTGCTGTGACCTGCCAAGGCCGAGTCATGAAAGTAACGTATGAAAGACTTACGCAACTTCCGTGGCACCACGACTGAACGGGGATGAGCCGTCGTCCTCATCCGCCTGGGGTATGTATCTGAACAGGATGCCATCCTCGCCCAGCAGATAGGAGTCGTGCCGTCCGTCAGTCGTTCCGGTGTCCGCCGAGTCTTGCTCAGCTATCCACTGCGACACCCGCTGACAAAGGCCGTCCGCTCTCTGAGCGTCTAGGAGCTGCTCTCTGCTCACGGCTGTGCCCCAAGACGAAGATACGTCTCGTGCCACCTGTGCTGCTGCCAGAAGTTGAGAAGGCGCCTCGGTGCCTTCCTCTTCCTCCTCCAGTAGAGGTGCGCGGGACAGTGCGTCCGCTACCACGGTCGTTGAGCTCCGTCTGTACTCCACGTTGAAGGAGTAGCCTTCTAGAATCTGGGCCCACCTGGCAAGTCGTCCAGACGGGTTATGGAGCCGCTGCAGCCAAGAAAGTGCCTGGTGGTCAGTTTGGACAGTGAAGGCACTGCCGTCCAGGTAAAGGTCGAACTTCCTGAAAGCGAAGATGATCGCCAAGCACTCCTTTTCCGTCACAGAGTAGTTCCGTTCTGCCGGATTCAGCGTGCGACTTGCAAAAGCCACTGGACAAAGAGTAGCGTCATGCTCCTGCAAGAGAACTGCGCCAACACCATAATCGCTTGCATCTGTTTGCACAACAAATGGTTTGTTGAGGTCGGGCACATAAAGCCTAGCCGTATCAGCGATTGCTTGTGATAAAGCTCGAAATGATCGTTCCTGCTCTTCTCCCCAATTCCAGCGCGTGTCCTTGCGCAACAACTGGTTAAGCGGCTGCGCTTGCTCAGCACAACTAAGAATGAATTGTCTGTAAAAACCAACCATACCTAGGAAGCGCTGCAAGGCTTTGACGTTACCGGGAACCGGAAAGTCCGTGATGGCCTTTAGATTGTCGTCGTTAGGACGGATGGTACCTCCGTCCACCACAAAGCCGAGAAGGCTGATCCTAGACGATGCCAGCTGCACCTTGCGGGGGTTGATCGTTATGCCCGCTTCGTTCATCCTTGTGAGGACGATTGACAGGTGTTGCAAGTGTTCCTGAAAATTTCTAGAAAACACTACGACATCATCCATGTATGCTATTGCGAAATTGTACTTCGCATCTCCCAACACTGTATCCATCAACCGCTGGAAACTGGCGGGTGAATTAGACAGTCCGAAAGGCATTCGTACAGCTCGAAGCAGAGTTAACTGGAACGCCGCTTCGACCGGCGGAGCAAGGGGGGAGCCACCCTGGCGGCGTTTAGTAGAAATGAAGGGCGAGGATGTTTTGACATATCCATTCCAGTCGGAGGGGTGTTCGCTGTGGCGTTCCGAAGAGTGCGCAATCAGTTTGGCGTTATCAGCGCCGCGTCTGTTTGTGTTTTGGGCGGTTGTGTCTGAGATAATGCGGATAATAAATGTCATGGCACGCGCCTGCAAACAGGTTGGCGCATCGGCACGCGTCATCCGAAACGCTCATTGTGTGATCGAATGAAATGACTAACAACTTCTCTCGTTCGAAAAAAAAATACTGTGCTCAGAATAGAGGATGCAAAGAGGCTTGAAATAATTAACGATGGTAATCGCGAAACCATCGTAATGAGTTTTTAAATAATAAGACAATGCTTCCATGGCGTAACATCTCACGTTTTTCGGGAGTTTCTCGGAAGGGCATGTGGCGACCTGTGGGCGATGACGAAGACGTGCCTTCGCTGGCGCGAGCTACTGCGCCTGCCAGCTAGTTCTACCGGCACCGTCCTAGCGTGAGGCCACGACAATCTGCCCGCAGGGACATTCCATCATCGCCGGTCAGGACTCATGTAGAGGGACACCACCTCCTCCACAGACAGCCAATTAGTACGCACAAATATTTGTGTGCATGCTGGCAAACAGTGCGGGGAGTCACCGTGAAGCTTTGCTATTATTGGTGTAGTGAATGACGATCAGAGCTAGACAAATTCACCATGACCTTTGTCCTCACTTCAGTTTTTGTCCCTACCTCGACTACATGTTCCCCAAATTTGCCTCTCCCACCTTTCGTAAACCGCATTGTGATTTTTTTTTGCACCACATCTTAATTTTAATTTTGGAAGGTTAGGCCAGGTGCGAAAGACCCCACCCGCATCAGCCCTCATCGCGCTGATGTCCATAATGCTGATGATGAGGACATCCGAGGTCGTGGTCCCTCTTCGGGACAGGGATTTCGTAGCGGACTTGCTGGTGCACTGACGCTCAGTGCAACATGTGGACTTTGGGAAAAGCAGTGCTGAATAAATCTACTGGTCATTGGCCGCCAGCTGTTGTGTTTCCTTGTGTGTCTCGACAGCCGTCTGAAACAGGACAAGAGGCACATACCACACCCCACCTGTCACGCTGATAATGATTGTATTGATCCGATGTATTGATAAGACAGTGGTGCAGACGACGTTGCGTCGGGAGATAGTGTGATAAATCGCTCAGACCTGCATATCAGCGAGGACATACGTCAAGCTTTTTCTACTTCGATCCTTTTTGGCACTGTAAGCGATGCCTCCGCGCGTCAGCTACGAAAATAGAGTTAAAATAATTGGGCTTTCAGCAACTGGACATTCCCAGCGACAGATTGCCTCTCAGATAGGCTGTGCATTTGCGACAGTCAACCGCGTTATACAGGCGTTTAGAGAGGAAAGCCGAATCAAGGATGCTCCCCGTGGGCCACCACCAGCAGCTACCACACGTGAAGAAGACGAACAAATTATTGCTATCAGCGCTGCCGATCCGTTCATGACTGCCGCAGACATCAAGAGAGAATTAGGTCTGCAGGCGTCAGTCTTCACCGTCAGGAGGAGGCTGGCTACATCAGGACTAAAAAGCTCTGCGGCCGCTCAAAAGACGGGTCTCAGCGATGAGCACAGAGTTGCAAGGGTTCTCTTTGCACAAGAACATCGACACTGGACTGTGCAAGAGTGGGCCAACGTCATCTTCACAGATGAATCTACTTTCTCCTCACGTTTCAACCAGTGGCGTCGCGTCTGGAGGCCTCCTCGGCACAGGTAGCAATGTCGCAAGCATTTTTAATATGATGTGGTACTCCACGTAAAATTATGTGACATTTTATAATGATTTTTGGCTGTTCTAGGTTCATGCCAGCCTATGTCCACAGAATATTCTCTAGTGGGCGACATTCCGTCGGTGTGTGGGGTGCTATCTCTATCCACGGGCTGGGGCCCCTTGTTCGAGTGCAGGGACGCTTCAACGCAGCCGCTTACAGGGACATCATAGAACACATTCTGCTGCCCTATGCATTTGATGGGCCCTTCCAGGATGGCTGCTTCATCCTTCAACAAGATAGGAGCACGGTAGACATGGCAAGAACCGTGCAAAGGAGTCTCGACGACCTTGGGGTTCCGCAGCTTCAGTGGCCTGCAAGGAGCCCTGATCTAAATATAATCGAAAACATCTGGGGACTGTTGAAGAAAAAAATGAGCGCCAGACGCAGGACATTCAGGAGCGCAAATGAGCTATGGACGGCAGTGGAGAACGCGCAGCTTCTGGATAATTTGTATGCTTCATTACCGCGCCGATTATAACAAGTCATCGCAGTAAATGGAGAGCCTATTGGCTACTGAGCTTGCTAATTCGGAAAACCGTGCTGCCACTGCTCTCCTCAACAGAACAAAAACGTTGTCGTCCCATGTTCGGGCACATTTTTTGTATTGTATTTCACCCAGGACAACGCCGATCAGGACTCATGCAGCGGAACACCAATTTTGGCGACTTCAATATAGTACCACGAAACCATTCCGCAGTTCCCTAGACAATTCGGCACTACACTGCAGTTTTACATCGGCGTCACGACTAGAATGACAGCAAATGACGATGATGACAGCGGCGACGACGTCTGCAAGCATGAGGGACATATCAGGAGCAGTGCGGTGGCAACGACTTGCAGGTCTTGATCACGAATAGTTGCTGCTATGGTGTTGCGCCACGAGGTGAGTCCTTTTTTCAGGCTTCCTTTCTGGACGTCTGTATTACGCGGTTGACTGCTTCCGCGGAGCAACCTATCTATAATAAAGCAATCCGCCTAAATGTGCCAGGGAAGGCAGAGTTTCAACGCTGCTGGACATATCTGAAGTCCGACCATCCGTTTCTCAGACCAGACCATGGTCGATGATGATGCGGGTAAAAATCAACGCGATATGTAGCAGAAAACGGTTTATGCCATCAGCCCGCAAATTCTTTCAACCTTGGCCCTTACTGTATTTACGTTCCCACCAAACATTGACAATGACAGGACTGTTTATGTAAAATGGTAGCAGTTCGTGCCTGTTGAAAAGCGGTAAAAATAGTCGATGCACATTGAAAACTGACATGACGGAACGGACACGAACTGCAGTGCTGTGTAGGGTGTCCGTTCCGTCCTCTGTAGGATTCAGATGCGCACTGGCTTTTTTTTATAGGTTTTATAACGACTGCTTATGTATGGGTGTTGCGTGAAAAGTGTGGAAGGATGCACACACATATATCTGTATCAAACTCGCTGGATTTCCGAGAAACGTTCGAGAAAATAAAATGTGTGATGTGACACCGTAGAAGTCCTGTATTATCATTCGTATTATTATTATTATTTAAAAACTCGTGACCACAAGTTCGCGATCACCAGTCTTAATTATTTCAAGCTTCTTTGCTTCTTTATTCTGAGCCGAATTAATTTGCCAAAAAATAAAACTTGTTCATTCTATTCGATCACACAACGAGCGCTTGGAACGACGGGTTCTCATGTGCTAACTTGGCACGCGCCATCGGGATACCATCGAATCTTTGGAATCCCTCAGACACGGTCACCGAAAACAAACGAGCGCAGCGTTGATAACGCCAGCCTGATTGCGCACTCTTCTGCACGCCACAGCGAACACCCCTCTGACTGGAATGGATATGTCAAAACCTCCTTGCCCTTTATTTCGACTAAACGCCGCCAGGGTGTCTCCCCCCTTGCTCCGCCGGTTGAAGCGGCGTTCCAGTTAACTCTGCTTCGAGCTGTACAAATTCGAACAAACCTCTATGACATGTAAAGGCCGTTTTCGGGACATCCTCCGGGGCAACTTGGATTTGCAAAAATCCTCTACTACAATCAAGCGTTGAAAACACAGTTGCATTGCCCAGGGAATACAAGATTGACTCAATGGACGGGAAGGAGTAAGAGTCCTTTACAGTTACTGCGTTAAGTCGACGGTAGTCGACGCATAACCTAGCCGTACCATCACGTTTCGGAGCCAGAACAACAGGAAATGCCCAAGGGCTCTGAGACCTTTGAACTGACCGGTTTGGAGCATTTCGTCAAGAGCAGCGTCTAACAAAGCACGCTTATGCACACTCAATGGTTTCGGATTACAACGCCAGGGCCTAGCGTTACCGGTGTCTATGCTATGCTGTAACGCAGACGACTTACCCGGTTTTTCGGTAAAGATTCCGTCAAACTGCCGCAGTACTTGTTCAAGCTGACGGCGTTGCTCCTCGGGACCATGGAATGACCCCAAGACAGTCGGCAGCCCAGACGTTTCAACGGACGCTGCCACAGCTTGCTGTGCTGTGCAGTGTTCCCGTGCTGCGGCGAAGCGGAAAAATCCCGACGAGCCGTGGTACACGTATCCTCCATTGGGCAGGTCCAGCACCAACTTCTGCCGGATGATGAAGTCTCTGCCCAGGATAACAGGAACTGCCAGGCCAGGAAGGTGCACGAAGCGCTGCTTTCGTCGTCTCCCATCCAAACGTACCCAGACAACAACTGCTGCCTGTGCTGGAACGGCGTCATTGGAAGCAAGACGATGAGTGACATCTGTGGATTGCAATTCCACATGCCGTGATACGCAATGCTCGTAAACACTATCCCCGATAAGGGAAAACGTAGCTCCCTTGTCGATAAGGGCGATGTAATCTTTACCCAAAATTCGAACGGCGATGTTTGGTCCCTTATCCTCGATGTAATCTCGGACAGAAAAAGCAAGAGGAGCCAAAGCATCTCTTTGCGTTATCTTCCCGCTTGCAAAGCTAGTTTTTGACTGACCAAGGCCACGGATAGTAACCGTCTGCTCGCTTTTTTCGCAACTTGCCGACGTCGTTGAGCGATCATTCATGGACGCCGGCTGCGACCGTTTCCCGATGGCACATTACGGGTGTTTGGTCTTTGTCGCGGGCATTCCCGACGAAAATGGTCAGGGCTGCCGCAATTCCAACAGCCGTTGGGCGCTCGTGGCTGCGGGGGCGCAGGATGATGCCGCTCCCGCTGCCGTGGGGTTTCGCTAGCCGAAAGGCCAGGTTGACCGCGACTTTGGGGCGGAACGGCTCTGTTAAGGCTCGTTCCTGCGGGGATCGTCCTCTGGTGATAGAGGAAGGGATCTAGGGCTCGGTGGGATGACTCCGCATTGTATGAATTACGGGGGTTGTCACCCAAACCTGTTGCATGCAGGCGTTCGACCGAGACGGCTCCTCCCGACCACGCGCAGCGCGGTTCCAACGCTAGCTCCGGGGGCGGAGGGGGCCGGTATTGAAGCTCTGCCAGGAGGTCGCCTTGTATTGAACGAACCTCCTGGGCCAACGCCTCAAGGGTTTCAAAGCGATGGGCTCTTAAGTAGGGCCGGAAGCGCGGGTGGCACTGACGGATAGCCCGTGCGACGCGCTGCTCTTCCGTAGCAGTGGGATCCGCTCTGCTGTACAGATCCTGCAATGCCCGAACGAATTGAGATAAGCTTTCCTCAGGATGTTGAGTACGCTTATGCAATTCCTCTAGGACACGGTATTCGTAATCCGGGGGAAGAAATTCGTTTTTGAACCGCTCCTGGAAGTCCTGCAAGGACGTAAACTCCGATTGCAACCGAAGCCAGCGGGCGGCGTCTCCGACCAAAGCAACCTGCCGGATGCGTTGGATTAGAACGTCGTCCGAAATTCCCATGCCAGTCTGATAGGCGGTGAGGTCATCCAGGAAATCGGCAACAGACTTCTTATCGGTGTAACCTGAGAAGGTAGGCACCGGTAAGTTGAGTCGTAGTGGCGCTTGTGCCTGCGGCGGCGAAACCGACCCGGCATCCAGGCGTTGAACCACCAACGAGCACAACTCCGTCATACGTGACAGGAGTTCTGCTGTTGCAATGGCGTCAGACTGCGGTGTGGGCACCTTCGCCTTGTAAGCCATCAGCTCCGAGAGCTCGTCCACCGGGTGGGAGCTGAAAAACTCGAAGAAAAAACACGAAAAACCCACACACACAAAGAAACAACAGCAATAAACTACAAATTAAAACAACTGAAAACTGCGCAAACTACAACAAACTACGCAAACGAACAGTGCCGCGTGTTCCCCGCCACGGGACGGACGAGCTCGAACCCCAAACGTTGGGCGCGAGTTGTGGAAACCTCAGTTCCCACAACCTCGGGGCGTCAGCCCGTCCGTTCCGTGCGCGAAGGAACCAGCAGCACAACCAGAAATTCAATGCAACATACCAGGTTTATTGACCTTCAGAACAGCTTGCATCCAGCAAACAACCGCACAACGAAATGCCCCCTTTTCCAGCGGATCCCCGCTTTTATCCCTGTGCGTGGGGTACGCCCCCCTGGAGCACGGCTGCCCTCTGTCGCCGTAACACGTGGCGCTCTCTTATCGCCACAAGGACTAGACCGCTGTGTAAATTGCTCGTCCAGCCATCCATCTTACTCCAGATCATATGCGAAATGGAAATATGAAAAAGAGGTCTTACACGTCAAAATGACGCTATAGGTAAGCAATCCAGAGGCCAGAAAAAAATGGTATCTTCAGTGTTTTTTGGAAAGTCCTTAGTGAAACATACATTACAGTACATTGAAGCATTGAAATAAAAAAGAAAACTTGTCACACAGTATACACAGACAGAGCCCATAGTAATCAGAGTCAAGCACAAGTGAAAACCAAGGAGGGAAAGATACACCTCCAACCTCCCAATCTCCTATGGTGTCACTGTCACCAACACCACTTCCGTGTCCTGCGGCAGCAGCTGCAGTCTCTCAAATCTCCTCAGTGGCGTCCCCTTCAGAGACGCCACCTTCGTCATCACTAACCTTGGAGCATAGCCCCATGGATTGTGATGACGACATGAGCTCGCAATGCTCGGTCACGAATGGGAGCCCCAAGACACAAGAACCTTTGGGTCAGCAATATTTTCCTCCCTAATATATCGCCCAAAGAATTGGCTGCTGTTCGGAAAAAAGTTCGGAAGCAGCTAATAACAGGCCCAAAGAAAAAATAGGCGTTTCTTTGAGCGGCCCATACAAGTATATATAATGCTGTATAATTTTCCTGGTCGCCAAAAGTTTGTTGTACATACCTTGCTCCTTGGTGCGGAATTGTGGGCGGAAAGATGCTCCAGTGGAACTGCCGTGGGGTAGTTTCCAACCTTGGTGATGTAAACGATCTTCTTTCCAAATACCTGCAGCATGTTCTGCCTTCAAGAAACATATTTAAACACAGGTACACCAGGTTCACGGCGCAGGCATAATATTTTTCGAAAAGACCGATCAAATACATCCGGTTCATCTGGGTGCAGATGACACAACAAAAAACTAAATGATGAACAAAAGAAATTCACCTGACTAGAAAGTTGGAGGCTGTGGCCGTGCAGATGTGTTTTGACAAAATCGTCACCATCTGCTCAGTTTACTTCCCACCATCAGAAATCTACACACAAAAAGACATAGAACATTTGTGTAGCCAGCTTCCAAATCCTTTTATTCTTGCAGGTGAGTTTAATGCCCATAACCGGCTTTAAGGCAGTGCAAGGAGAGACACAAGAGGAAAATTATAGAGAGACTTCTGTTGACATCGTTTATATGTCTCTGTGATACCGGAAGACCCACGTACACGACATTCACCTACTCAATCCTTCTCAGCATTATATCTATTAGTCCATTAGACCATAACTGCTGCAAGATATGGAATGGAGAGTTAGAGGAAAACGCAAGAGGGAGTGACCACTTGCCAGTGTTGTTAACATATAACCGTGTCATCAGTACCCTGAATACACATACTCCCAAATGGAAACTCAAACAGTCTACACTGGGGTAGTGAGAGGACCGACTATCGGGGAAAGAGGATAGAAAACTTTTTGGTATCATCATCCGTCTTTTTTTAAATACAGGGGCACCTATGTATGTGCATTCCGCTTCGCAGTCCTTCTCAGTAGATCTCTTCCTGTGTAGTCCATTCCTTTTCGGGGATTTAGGGGTGGTCAGTAATCCCTTGGGAAGTGATCACTTTCCAGTGGTATTGAAGTATCTGCTTCACCCGGCGTCGCGAAATGGCGCCTCCATCGCCCCGCAGTTTTGCCGCAATAGTCCTCTCCCGCAAATACGGCGGGTGAGTTGACCTCCACCCCACATATAGCTGTGCGTGACTGGCCCGTGTCTGGGGAAAGGGGGCTCCTGGTGGTTGAGTGGACCCAGAGGTTGTTCGGGGCCCCTCTGGGAAAGCTACAGACCACTTTGGCCCCTGCTCCTTATAGATGGGTGGTCCTGGAAGGCCTAGCCAGGACTATTCAGCTTAGTCGGCATCTCCCACGCTCACTACTTTCTTCTTTTGTCTCCTTCCTTCTAATCTTTCCTTTTTCCCCTTCTTCGGTGGCGAGGGCAAACCTTATTGTCTTTTCAAGTCTTTTCACTCTCTTGAAACCTGCGCTAGGGTATAGTGCAGAGGTACATCTTAGAGTGCAGGGCGCGTTCCCTTTGGTTGGGCTCGATGGTTGGCGACAGACCTACTGCGCATAATACTGGTTTTTCTTCGTATGGGTAAGCAAAACTCCGAAAACACTGAAAGGCGCCGCACCGAAAGGCTTGCAGAGAGCTTCCTTGATCTTACCGCAGATCCTTGGTTCCCCAAGTTTCGGTCATTTAATCGAATGAAGACGGAAATCCACTGACGAAAATCTCGCCTTTCGCAACTCAGATATGTTGTCCACGAAAAGGAAATTATCTGCTCATCAATGCAGAACGCTTTTTGTCGTGGAAGGTTGTGGCAGGACTTTGTAATTCTGTCAATAACAGGACGGACACGCCGCAGCTTCTCCCTTTTTTGTCCTCGTTTCTCACCCGGTCGTCGTCAACGAGTGCTACACTGCTCCTGATCTAGAAGTACCTTTCCCTACTAATGCTGTCACTCATCATTGGTACGGCAGTTCCACGGTGGACTTCCTCATTTCGCTTGGTCCTCATTACCCTTTTGCTTTATAACACGGATGTGTTTTCTTTTTGTCATGGCATCAAAGAAATCATCCTGGATATACTGCAAACATTTTTTGTTTGCCTTCCAGCCTGTCATGGCGTAGTTTGGTTTGTTTTCTGCACCCACTGAAGGGCCAGAGACGACAAAGTGGGAGTACCTGTGTTGTCAATGCGCCATTAAAACTCCAATCATCATCATCGCAAAGTGGACGTCCGTAATTGCTTTCCACCGTCATCTTCGTCCGTCACCTTCCTGTATGTTGGTACCTTCCTCCTCCTCAGATGAAGAGTCACTCCATGGCTGATTTGCAGCTGCATTTGGCAATTCGCTTGTGTCATCATCCGAGGCTTCTTGGGTATCTGATGTCTCCTCAACAGCGAGAAATTCCAGCTGTTTCTCTGCTTTCAGCTGCTATTCTTGCACATAAAATGTGGTACATTGTTCTGATTACCACGTCTCAGAAGCTAGATTTGAATACCGGAGTATAGGACTTAGGAGAAACTCGCCCCTAGCCACCATGTGGCGACACCGTCGCGTCAGAGCCGACTTCGTTTCGCAACTTTTTTCCAGCGCGCGCTGGATGGCACGTGGGCGGAGGGCTGTCATTGCGCTTATAACATAAACATGCAAAGAGGAGTCGTACACGAAAGTACAAGTTGAAATGTAGTTTTTAAACCAATTATATTGCCAGTTGTAATGCCAATAGTACTGAGAATTGTGCCAACTGTGATGCCAATCAGGTGAACGAGAAAGTCCTAACCAAAAAGCGTTCACGGCCTGAGACAGAAGAAACAAAACACAAGACAGTATACATGTAACAGAAAATATATATTTGACGTTCCGCGGCCGCGCGTTCGCGCACAGAGTGCTTTCCCTCTCGCGTTTGAACATGCATCAACATGCAAAATACATCTTATTCCCTTTCCACATCATTTATTACATCCCCGAACGAGGAGTGTTTTCATACCGCAATTAACATAGCATACTTTCTTCCTCAAGACATGCAATCAACACACATACACACTTATAGAAGTGAAAAATAGTTTATTAATGCCAATAAAAGCCAATGGTGCTGGGGATTACCAATTATGTTGCCAATGAAAAATATTTTATTAATGCCAATTAAAGCCAATAGTGTGGGGATTGCCAGTTGTGTTGCCAATCTGCGTGAAGGAGAAAACCCCAGCAGAAAAACCTTCACACCTGAAACAGAAGAAACATACAAGACCGTACACATTTTCTGCAACAGAAAATATTTTTATTACATATTTAATAAATGTAATAATGATTCTTTTAAGCTTTCTTCAATTAGACGGATAATAATTCAATAACGGACTTGATAAAGGAATTTACAATGGTAGAATTGTAAAAATATACATAGGTAATATAGTGCTAGATAAAAAATACAGGTCTTCTGTATTATGATTAGATAATAATAAGTAGTTGATTGTAGAGTCGGTGTGTCTTGCACCGAGGTGGGCTTGGAGTTGGGCTTCAGGTTTGCAGGTTATGAGGTTTCTTGTGTCCTGAGAGAGTTGAGTTGAGTTGTTGTGCTTGGTTATTATATGGTATATGTCGAGTGTTCTCTGATGCTTTATGAGTCGATGAGTGTAGTTTTTTCGACTTGGAAAGTCCTCGAAATGTCCTTTTTGATGAAACTTTGAAGAGCACAAGAAACAGCGCACAGACACAGATGAGGGAGTATTGAAAAATGAAAGTTGGGTTGGAGGCAGGGTGCCTGAAGAATATAAATGAAAGAAAGGAAAGAGGGGAAAAATAAGTGAAGAGGCCCCCGTGCCACAGGAAGGTATATCAGGGGCCAAATCACTAAAAATTAAAATAATAGATAGGATAGTAAGGGGAGTTAGAATGGGAGGGAAAGGGAGAGAATACTAGCGAAACCACATGGATCAAACACAACAGGACTGGCGGGGAAAGAAGACCCCATCGAGCCCGACGTCCATTGATCTGCAAAGATAACCATTGTGTTGATTCAGGTCTGACAAACCCCCATAAGCGGGACAAGTCCCGCGGAGGCGGCCAGGCTCCTGCAGTGGTTTTTGTTTCTTTTGCATGTGAATTCGCCCCACTGCCAAGATAGGGACATTAAAATAAGAAGGATTTTGGTTTGGGAAGGGAAGATAATTTGACGAAGAGAGCCCCAGCCCAAGTACCACGGACGAAGCGTATCGCTCGGTTGCTGGGGGGCAGAATAATGATACTATCTTCCAGCAAATCCACGGCCGAGAGAACGTCCGCGGCAAGACCGACGAGGAGGGAAAACTCCACCAAGCCCGACGTCCATTGATCTGCGAAGATAGCCGCTGTGTTGGTTCAGGTCTGACAAACCCCCATTATGGGATCCGAAGATCCCGCGGAAGGCGGCCAGGCTCCTGCAACGGCTTTTGTTTCTCTTGCATGTGAATTTGCCCACTGCCTATATTCTGATAGGGACATTGGGCAAGAAAGGAAGACCTCAAGGGTCTGGGGAAGAGAGTGGGACGAAGAGAGCCCAGCGTCGGTACCGACCCGAAGGTATACACCCGACATAATGCTGGGGGCAGACATACAGCTATCTTCCAGCGAATCCCCGGCCGGGGGAACGGCCGTGGCAGGACCGACGAGGAGGGAAGACCCCACCAAGCCAGACGTTCATTGATCTGCAAAAATAGCCGCCGTGTTGGTTCAGGTCTGACAAACCCCCATAAGCGGGACAAGTCACGCGGGAGCGGCCAGGCTACTGCAACGGCTTTTGTTTCTTTTGCATGTGAATTTGCCCACTGCCTATATTCTGATAGGGACAATACTTTCAGAAAAGAGAGGAGAATAGAGGGAGGAGAGACCCAGGCCCGCACCACACAAGGTATGGCAGACCTGGGCCTCATAGAAAACGAAAAAGCTAAGAAAAGCAAAAGAACGTGAGCAAGGGTTAGTAGAGCAAGAAAGATGACGAAACAGGAAACAAAAAGGTAAAGAGCCGCGAAACCACAACCAGGGGAACGGGGACCAGGCAAAAACAACGGCATTTATCATCATATGAACGCAATTTAACCAAACAATTCGACTCTGCCAGACTCTGACCGCACTGTTCAAGAACCGGTACCGTTCACTTTAGGGCTTCACCATCCATGCACTCTCCACCAGGCGCGTCTTGGGTCGACTTCACACTTTCATGCTGACAACCCTCCGGCTCTTCTGGCGAGGGCGTGTCGTCTGGCAGGATGTGTCTTGATCACCTCTTGGACCACCACGACCACCTGGGTGGGCTTCACCTCCATGATGATACCACCGATCACTCTGTACTGGTCTGTCCCTGCACCCCTGTAGACTGCTGGAGTAGCGTTCTTCCTGCGGTTTTCTGGTGAGAGCGTGAGGTCTGGCAGTTAACTGTGGTATCTGGCCTGGTGTCTGGCCCACAGCGAACCTCCCTCTGGGACCGGCACATCCTGCTGCACTGCATCCGGGCCGCTCCAACCGTCCAGTTGAAACCTGCGTATCCATACACGATCTCCATGCACGAACACATTAGAGCGCTCTCCGGAAGTGCCTTAAATACCCCGAATCCTTCGGAGGACAATAGGAACGGTGAATAAGGGTAGTATTAATACAAGAACAAATTACCATATAAAAAAAAACACATGCGAAAATATACCCGTAGTGTGACTTATCGCGACGTGCTGCACATGTTTTCTGTTTAAACTAGTTAATTACAGATAAAGAAACTGAAAATATAATGACATTGACATAATCCTAATAAGTAATCATAATAATCCAGTCCATATGTCCAATATGTCCAATCCATATGTATTGAAATTTAGGTATTCAGGATTTGGGTTCTGAAATTTTTTGTTTATCAAAAAAGGTTCTTGTATGCAGGTTATATCTATGTTTAGCTCTTTCATAGTAGCGTAGCAATTATTAAGACCCGCCTTACTTCTGGCGGTGTTTATTTGCAATACGTTCAGCATTAGGGGTTTAAATTGTTATAAATTAAATTCCCCTTCTTTTTTAGCTATTGTTAACTCTCTTTGATATTCCGGGCATGCTCTGGAATATGCTGAATGGGATGTGTCGTGACGTGGTTTGCGTATCCGCATGCTCTGCAGTAGAGATCTTCGCTCTTTTCACGACAATCCTTGGTCAGATGCGTTTCCCCGCATAGGTGGCACCTCGCTCTCTCTTCTCTACATTCCCTTGTATTGTGGGTGTACAGCAGACATTTGGCGCATCTTTTGATCATTATCTCCTCTGTGACTTTACACTCTGACCAGCCCATGTAGAGTGTACCTTTCTCGAGTAGGGTTTTGGCCTGTTCTGTTCCTACCTCTACAATGTATGTTATGTACCGGCCGGTTTTTATTTCTTTCATTATTGAAAATTCGTCTTGTTCAATTTTCAAGTCATTTTTCAAATTTATGGTGGCTAGTAGAATGTCCTTTGTTATTCGTTTCTCGGTAGCAGATATTCGTAATCTGGGTTTTTTCTTTTTTGGCAGAGCTGCCTGAAGTATTCCAGACAGTTTGTCACTTTTGTTAATGTCATCTACCAGTTTTTTCAAACCATCGACGTGGTGGTATTTTATCATTATCCCTCCGTTCCTCATCGATTGAATCGTGGCATCCGGTATCCCCATCTCCGACGGGTTGTAGTGTCCTCGCAATAGTATGCTTATCTCTTCCTGGGTTCCTTTGTCTTTCGCATGTATGAATGCTGCTTCTATGTTAGACTTGTCTCTCTGTGGGTCGGGGTCTGGGGGGGAACTTGCCATTTGTGCGTATGATGGTTTTGGAATCTCCTTTAATTTTAGTTCCAGTGCATTCACTTTGTTCTCTTCTTTTTCAAGGACTTCTTTCAATATAGCCATCTTTCCTTCAGTTTCGTTTAGTCTTTTTGTTATTTCCTCTAAACTCCCTTTCACTATTCCTTTGTGCGTAGTTGTTTCCTCTTTTTCTTCTTCGGCCATGATTGCTCGTACCTTCGTTTCCATAAGTTTTAGTTCTAGCTCTCTTATCAAGGCCTCGTATTCGTGGAAAACGCTTCTTAGCTCTTGTTTGTGTTTGATTGGTATAGTTTGTTCTACATCAATGTATTTGTCTCGTAGTTTTCTAAGTTTAGCTTCTGTGGACTGTTCAGTATTTTTCTCACATTGCTCACTTTGCTTATTTTCCTGTGATCCAACATGTTTTTCTACCATTGAAGGTCTTTCCTTACTGCTTTAAGTTGCCTTTGCGCCATTAAAATCCTAATCATCATCATCCTTACTGCTTTCTTTCCCACTCATTTTTTTTCTTCCTGTCCTTTTTTGGTTCTCGTCCTCTTTTTGACTTTCCTTCTCCTTGTTCGTTTCTTGATTCTTTCTGAGTGTATGTCTCATCTTCTGATTCAAGGCTTTCCTCAGTTGAAGTCTGATCTTTTTCGTTGTCGTCTTTGGAGCCTATCTCCATCTCAATGGTTAGTTTTCACCATTTTACCATTGCCAGCTTTGGAGTGGATTTTGACCGATTTCCCGTAGGAATTCGGCGTTTTCGCTTCCGTTCTCTTTCCTTTTTATATCTCTTCCCCTTTACCTCCTCTATCCGTGAGTTTTTACAGAATTCAAATATCTATAGCCGTTCTCAACATATGAAGCATATAGTATTGCTCAGTTTTTTTGGAGAAAAACAGTTGGATCTTAGTTTTGGTTTCGGATTTCTCCTTAGTGAAGTCCCCGCAGGGGGTATCAGCTTCGGCCGATGTTTGGTGAGTGGCGACACCACGTACCCCAGCCCCCAGTCCCAAGGTGTTATCCGTACCGTGCTGATGGGATGAGAGGCGAAGGGATAGAAGCCATGAACGGTGGCGGTCGGGGTCTTGGTCAAGCCCCGGCCGATGGGTGTAACAACTCCGGGACCTTCCCACATGTAGACTCAAGGGCATGAAATGTGGGTGACCGTTAGGAATGTCCTTGGTTATCAGCAGTGCATGGGAAAAAATCTTCAAACTTCTCTACGATCGGGGGTGGTAAACGCCGTCGGACCGATGGAACACTATTAAAAGAACCCTGCAAAGGATTCTCCCCTATGTATACCGTCTTGTCCACTGCAGAGACAGAAACGGAAAAAAGCGTCCCACTTGGCAAATTATCCCCTTTATTATTTATTTATTATTTTTTATCGAAAAGGCAGTGGCTTCCTTATCGGGCAACATTGCAGAAATAAAGAAAATGCGGTCCGTAGACCTCCTCAAGTGCACCTCCCAGGCTGACTTCGACGAGAACATTCTGAGTACACATGACATGTTGGGAAGATTGCAGCTTCATACCACAAGACCTTAAACACGTCCCGAGGCGTCATTGCTGTACAAGAACTTATCGATGTTCCGGAGGAGGAAATCCTTACCAACCTGAAGGAACAAGGTGTTACAAATGTCAGGAAGCTGAAAATCAGAAAAAAAAAACAATGAATACATCATCACAAGGAATGTAGTACTGACATTCGATAAGCCCACAATACCACAAACGCTTAAGGTGGGATACCTATCCGCAGAAGTGAGACCATACATCCCAAATCCGTTGCGCTGCTTTCGGTGCAACAGGTTCGGTCATGGTGCTGATGCGTGCAGAGGGTCGCCCTGCTGCGCTCGATGTGGCCAGACTACCCACGAAACTAAGGAATGTAAAGAGACAGAACAGTGTGGCAACTGCTCAGGAGAGCATCCAGCCTATTCAAGGTCATGTGCAAAATGGAAAAAGAAATACTACATATTAAGGTAACCCAGAATATCAGCTATCCTGAAGCCAAGAAAAAGGTCTCGCCATTTCTCTTTCAGAAATCCTTTGCAGCGATAGTCAAAGAAAAACCAACGATGATAACACGATGCACACAAACAGATCCAAATCGCAACCAAACCCAAGGAGACCTACCACAGCTTGGTAAACCTGTAACTCCTTCTCTGACACCACCCCAACAGGTGGTGTCACCCCCGTCGTCTTCCATGGAGGTAACCTCTATGGATTGTGACGACGACTCGAGCTCGGAGCGCTCCTTCGTGAGCACCGGCTCAACTACACGGAAACACTTGGAAGGTGGGCTATCGAGGAGCGGTTCGCTCCCTGATATCTCAGACAAAGAATTAGCAGATGCCCGCAAGAAGCCACCTCGCAAACGGATAACAGATCCAAAGAAAAATACTTGAACATCCCTTTGCACCCCTGAAAACGTAAAATAGTTTTGCAAGTGGGAGTGCACATGAAATGTGTACGTCCTTCACGCAAATTATGCGCTCTTTACTGCAGTGGAACTGCCGAGGCTTTTATCATAATCTGGAAGACATACACTCCCTTTTAGAATAGCACGAACCTCTGGCATTCTGCCTCCAGGAAACATACCTACGAGATAGTAGCTGAACAAATCTCTTCAAGCACTATAATGTTTTTACTAAACATGGAATCAACGCTAACCGTGAATCTGGTGGTGTAGCGATACTAGCGCACAAAACGCAGCCAGTGACAGAAGTTACACTCAACACTAACTTGGAAGCCGTTGCAGTGCAACTTAGCCTTCACCGAATTGTAACAGTGGTTTCACTGTACTTGCCACCATCAGTGGTGCTAGAGCTGAGGGAAATTGACGACCTAATTGACCAACTTCCTACCCCCTTTGTTACTACGGGTGATCTCAACGGGCACAATCCATTGCGGGGCAGCACGCGATGCAACGCCCATGGTAAAATTATCGAAAACACGCTCTCATCACATTCACTGTGTATCCTGAATACGGGAAGCCCTACATTCTGCTGTAGTGCAAGCGGCACTTTAAGCCCACTAGACATATCCTTCTGCTCTCTCTCCTTGTTTCAGTGTCTCGAGTGGAGAGTGGAACAAGACCCGTACGGAAGCGATCATTTTCCGACTCGGCTCATGTATGTTACATCCTTTCAATCTATCTCCACACGAAGTCCGAGATGGGTACTGGCAAAAGCTGACAGGGAGAGATTTGAAAAAGAATCGACGTTAAGCCTCTCAGTGATAGACGACGCCTCAGTAGACGAGAGCAATGAGAGAATTATACATCAGATAATAAAAGCAGCCAAAAAGAGTATCCCACAGACATCAACAAAATTCCCGAAAAGGAAAAAGCCTTGGTGGAATCAGGAATGCCAAAAAAAAAAAAAAAAACAGGAAAAGAACAAAAGAAAGCGTGGGCTGTGTTCAGGAGACACCCTACGACAGATAACCTCTTAAGCTTCAAAAGAAAACGAGCCATGGCTCGACGCACCTACAAAGAAGCGTAAAAGCAATCTTGGTTGTCATTTGTATCCACTCTTAATGAGCAAACCCCAACAAAGGTGGTCTGGGACCGATTAAACAAAATAAGGCGAAAGTACTCCGCTTTCACTGTGCCGCCGCTAATACTCAATACTGTGCCATGTAAAACACTCAAAGACACTCAGGCAGATATGATGGGGCGACACTTTGAAACTGTATCCGGCTCGGCACACTACAGCACAAGCTTTCTCCGAATCAAAGCGGAGGCTGAAAGAAGAACTCTGCCTACCTCTGGCGGAGAAAGAGAGCCGTACAACTCCGACCTTCGAATGGTTGAACTCGAAAGGGCTTTGTCAGGCACTAATCAGACTGCGCCTGGACCGGATTCAGCCCATTACCTGATGCTAACTCACCTGTCCACAAAGTCTCGTGAAGTGCTCCTAGCCCTTTTTAACTCTGTGTGGCGCAAGGGCACACTCCCTTCCGAGTGGAAAAAGGCACACGTAATACCAATCTTGAAACCAGGAAAAGACCCAACGTTGACAGCAAGCTACCGGCCGATAGCTCTAACTAGCTGCATAGGAAAAACGTTTGAGCGACTAATAAATAACCGTCTTCGATACCATTTAGAGGCAGAGGGAATAATCGCAAAAAATCAATGTGGGTTTCGCGCCGGACATTCAACGATTGACCACCTTGTACGACTCGAAACACAAATAAGAGAAGCATTCGTGCGAAGGCAACACTGCATGTCTGTCTTCTTTGATATAGCGAAGGCTTATGATACAACATGGAGGCACGACATTTTGCTGGATCTCCATGCATATGGTATCCGAGGACGCCTTCTGCGCTGTATCGAGAATTTCTTACAAGATAGGTTCTTTCAGGTGAAATTGGGCACCACACTATCCGAGGTTTTCTATCAGGAAAATGGTGTACCGTACCCCAGGGCTGTGTACTTAGTGCAACACTATTTATCATAAATATGAATTCCCTGGCAAGGGTTATTCCACAGAGTGTATATCGTACTCGATGTATGTAGATGACCTGCAGGTATCTTACAGTTCATGTAACCAGTCGATATGCGAAAGACAGGTACAAATGACCATAAATAAGCTTGCCAAATGGGCAAGAGAAAATGGTTTTAACTTTTCTGCAGAAAAGACAGTATGCGTGATGTTCTCTTGAAAGAGGGGGCTACTTCCAGACCCAGCATTAATTATGAATCAAATAAACATTCCAGTGGAGAAAGAACACAAGTTTTTGGGGGTGATCTTTGATCACAGGCTCACATTTGCAAGCCACATCAAACATGTTAAACAGAAATGCCACGCAGCATCAAACATACTAAAGATATTGTCACACACGTCTTGGGGAAGTGACAAGTGAATGCTACTTAAAGTATATAATTCAGTTGTACGATCACGCATTGACTACGGTTGTATTGTTTATGGATCTGCCAGAAGGTCTACACTCAAGATGCTTGACCCCATTCACAACCAGGCCATGAGACTAGGGACTGGTGCATTCAGGACCTCTCCTATCGACAGCCTCCTTGTGCAATCGGGGCAATACTCCCTGGAGAGACGAAGGCACTATTTGATGATGCTCTACTGCACAAAAAACAGGAGTAACCCCCGAAACCCAGCTTACGTGGCAGTCCAAGAAACCCGGTTTAAGCGTCTATTTGAAAATAGGCCATCTGCCACTCCACCTCTAAATTTGCGTGTGCGACATGCGATGCAGAAATATGGCATGCAGGTAGATTATCTGGTCGCCCCAATGATCAATGAAACAGCACCATGGAGCATTCAGGTACCGCAGTACGACCACTCGCTGTTGAGATACGACAAGAATGATACCTCACACTCTGTATAAACA
Organism: Ornithodoros turicata; assembly: GCF_037126465.1. NCBI lineage: Eukaryota > Metazoa > Arthropoda > Arachnida > Ixodida > Argasidae > Ornithodoros > Ornithodoros turicata. Next base: position 2,511,809 of record NW_026999301.1, read on the forward strand.
GGAATTCCTGACTTTAAAAGGAACCTTCGGACAGCACCAACCAATTTACACGGGTGGGACAAAACGTACAACCGGCACTGGCTGTGCAATGATATGCGCTGACTTGGTTCAGAAGCAAAGGCTTCACAACTATGCCAGTATATCCACAGCTGAGCTCACTGCAATCAAGATGGCACTAGAGCACATACTAAGCAATAGCATTCAACGTTCAGTCATATATACAGACTCATTAAGTGCCATTAAAACACTGGTATCTCTAAGGACCACACGTAACTTTCTTGTTTTACATGTTCGCAGTCTCCTAAACAAGACTTATGCCAGAGGGCTTGAGGTGAAGCTAGTATGGGTTCCCAGTCACTGTGGCATTGATGGGAACGAGCAAGCTGATAACGCTGCTGCATCATCCTTGAATGAAGATGTGTCGTTGCTCACCATACCTCTTCAGGATTTCAGACCGATAATTTATTCCGATTCGCTAAGCTCTGTGCGTGCGCTGCTTTCACGCTATGACGCCAAGAATCACCTCGTCAAGCGAGTACGAGCGCTTGCGACTCAACTTTGTTCCCGAGGCTTCTCAATCTGTCTCTGCTGGGTCCCCAGCCACACTGGGATCCCGGGGAATGAACGAGCCGACCGTGAGGCTCGGCGAGCGTTGGCACAAGAGGAGTACCCTACCAAGACATCCTGCCAGTGTTAAAGGGAGCTGTCTGCACACAGTGGCAGCAGGAGTGGGACATGGAAGAAAGTAACAAGCTACACCTCACACAGCCACACGTTTCCCCCCCCCCCGCATCGGACTGAACACATCAACAGATCATCCGATGTTCTTTACGCGAGATTGAGGATTGGACACACATGGCTCACGCATCACCACCTACTCAGAGGTCAGGATCCGCCAGCTTGTGCGCACTGCGGTGACAGCTTGACTGTCTTGCACGTACTGGCATCCTGCCCTCACTTCGAACACCAACGCCAACAGTATTTCACCGCATTCTACAGATACCATGTCCCACTCCACCCAGCCCTTCTACTGGGTGACACCCCTCTTGTGCCGTTTGATAACGTAATAAAAATTTTTGACCACGTGTGGGTTTCTTAGTCAGATGTAGATGATAATCATTGCTCCGCTTTTATCCAATATCACCGAACTCCTCATGTAAATATCTCATTGTCACACTCGTAGATAGCTTTTAACTGCCATGCTCGCTTGTTATCGTCATCCCCCTCTCTCTCTTATCCTGGTCAATCTCATCGCTCATACCTCATACCTGTAGATAGGTTTTAACTACCACACACTCTTGTAGTGCTACTGAAGACTAACGAGACCAGACAACAACATGGCGGTGGAATTGCCAGGTCAGAGCGAGAGCTCGGGCTGAGCGAGGCAAGGCTATTTATTGTTCGCGCCTTGATGTGATGGCGCTGGCATCACATAGAGGGCATAGAGGGCGCCAAGCGCCAGAGATACGTTGTTGGAGGACGGCGCCGACAGCTGTGCTGGATGCATCGACCATGATGGACGTTGGGGCGTCGTGTTGAGGATGGAATAGAAGGGACGACGAAGCGATTGCCTGTTTGATTGCCTGGAAGGCAGCTGCCGCTTCAGGGGTCCAAACCAGCACAGAGTGTTTCGAGCGCTTGGTGCAGAGCAGAGCCTCGAGGGGACTCAGTTTGGCTGCGCATGATGGCACAAAGCGCCTATAAAAATTCACCAGCCCCAAGAATTGTCGTAGTTTGGTCACGGAAACGGGCTGCGGGAAGTCTTGAATGGCAGCGACTCGGGATGGTAAAGGCATGATGCCCTGGCTGTTGACATGGTGGCCAAGGAAGTCGAGTTCTCCGACTCCGAATTCGCTCTTAGCGGCGTTGATAATGATGCCGCTCTGTTGTAAGCGGGTAAAGAGTGCCCGAAGATGATGTTCGTGCTCTGTTGGGGAGCGGCTTGCGACGAGGAGGTCATCCATGTACGCGTAGACAAATGGTAATCCGCGAATGATGTTGTCGATGAACCTCTGAAAAGTCTGGGCAGCGTTCCGCAAGCCAAAGGGCATTCGAAGGAACTCAAACAGGCCAAATGGGGTCGTAATGGCGGTTTTTGGTATATCCTCCTCTGCCATAGGAATCTGATGGTAAGCGCGGACGAGATCTATCTTCGAGAACGTGGTGGCGCCTTCCAGATGAGCTGAGAAGTCCAAGATGTGCGGGATGGGATAGCGGTCGGGGATGGTTGCTTTGTTCAATGCGCGATAGTCGCCGCACGGGCGCCAGTCCCCGGTCTTCTTTGGCACCATGTGCAGCGGCGAAGCCCACGTACTGGATGATGGCCTGATGATACCAAGTTCAAGCATGTGGTCAAATTCTGCCTTTGCCACGCGGAACTTTTCGGGTGCGAGGCGCCGCGGGCGGAAGTGAACTGGTGGGCCACGGGTGGAAACGTGGTGAACAACGTCGTTTTGTACGGGTTTCGTCCAGTCGGGTGGTTGAGTCAACGCAGGGAAATCCCTCAGGATAGAGGCGAAGGGGACGTCCGGCGCAGTGCAAGATAGTACGCGGGATGGTGGTGCAGGGAGGTTAAGGCCGCAGACTGACAGGGACGTTGAGCGATCAATGAGGCGCCTGCCGTTGACGTCAACGAGCAGCTTGAAACTGTTGAGAAAGTCTGCTCCGAGGATTGCTTGGGTGACGTCGGCGACAAGAAAAAGCCACTTAAAATCTCTTCGGAGCCCGATGTTGAGGGTTAGAGACCGTTGGCCGTAAACGGGTATGGTAGAGGCGTTGGCGGCTCTTAGGCTGAAGCACTGCTGTCGGGGTCGGCGTGAAAATTTGTCGGCGGGTATGACGCTTACTTCCGCGCCCGTATCAACGAGGAAGCGCATCCCGGTGGTACGGTCAACGATGTGGAAAAGGCGGCTGCTGGTGGACTCGGGCGCTCTTGTCGTGGAAAAGGTTTTCGGCTGTCGCGACCACGAGCAAGGTAGGAGGCAGCGTCGTGCATCTGCGCCGAAACGGTGGTGGTAGTGACAAAGTCTGCTGGAGGTTCGGGAGCAGGATCGCGCAGGAACCGATGGGGAGTCTGCGCGATGGTCAGCGCGGCAGGAAGTCGATGATCTTGGTCGGCATAAAAGGTTTGCGACCAACTGGGTAAGGTGACGAACCTGCTGAGACAAGGCGTGGGAATCGGGCGGGCCAGGAACGGTGCTACCGGCAGAGGCGGCGGAGCTTTCGAAGCTGACCTGCGAAACAGGCGGAGCGGGCAGTTCCGAGAAGCCGGAGGAATTGACGACTGCCATGTCCAGGTTCGTGAGGTATTGTCCAAGGTATTGTTCGGGTCACCACTGTAGTGCTACTGAAGACTAACGAGACCAGACAACAACATGGCGGTGGAATTGCCAGGTCAGAGCGAGAGCTCGGGCTGAGCGAGGCAAGGCTATTTATTGTTCGCGCCTTGATGTGATGGCGCTGGCAATGCCGCCACACTCTCTCTCCCATCATCTTTCCCATAATCATCTCCGACACACTCACCATGGTTTTGGCGCTCTTTGGCCTTTGTTGCCTTTGTGCCATTAAACACATAATCAATCAATCAATGAAGAGAGCAATTATAGAAGAATGGCAGCAGCAATGGGATACCAAGGTCAACAATAAGCTACACTTGATTAAACCTAGGATAGCAGAAACAGATGAAGCAGACAGACAGATTCACTGACGTAATATTGTGCAGATTGCGGATAGGCCATTCATTTCTGACGCACGGCTACCTACTACGCAGAGAAGACCCACCCACTGATCTCTATCTATAAAGGCTGGATGGCACATGGGAGAGGGGCTCGCGGGGGAGAGGCGTGCATTTGGGCCGCCATGTTGCGAGGCCCTAAAGCGCAGTGTGCGCCCATAGAAAACAATGGGAGGCAACGGAGATTGTGAGTATTTATAGCGCTGCAGGCGTTGATCGTTGCTTGTCATGACACAATTTTGTAAGGTGCCAGTATACTGATGTATCCTAACAGTGTTTCACAGGTGTCCTGCCGTTCGATTCTTAATTACGTTATGTTTTGCATTCCGAAACTAGACCGCCACAGCAGTGCTGCGCTGGGGATTGTACTACAGTACGTTTCCCAGCCAATATTTCAACAAGAAACGATGTGAGGTTAACAACCACCATGTATGTAATATCCCGTGCTGCGTTCTGGACAAAAATTGTTCCATAAAGAACGGTCCGGGAAAGGATATACTCGCATGGCAGAAAGAGATCGTTCTGTAGAATCACAGCCGTTGTTTTAGCCGTGTATCGGTTTCATATGATTTATATCAAGCACCACCGCAGAAAGTGTCTTTTAGTGAACGACTGCGGTGCTTTGCCTCGCAAATATGGACACACCGAAGCAGCCTAAATACGTTGTGAGCGTGATTTAATTGCTTCACGCAATTAGAACACGCTCGTTAGGACGGTTAATCAGGTAGTGATGTAAGCTTAATCAATTAAGTTACTTAAAAGTGGTAACACCTCCTTGAGACACAAGATTTACCTCTTTTTGAAGTACAGCCCTTCTATGTTTGTTTGTTTCTTCCTTCATTTGTTCTGATTATTTGCAGGCGCAGTTGTGCCAAACTGAATGTCCTTCTCGAGTACTCACATGCTTTTGCTGAATACAACTGCAGCGTGAGCAAAGCTGCTTAGGAACGGGGGCCTGCTATCCAGTGCTGACTTTGTCATGCTTGTTATGTGGAGCACGTTCGAAAAAATGCAGCTGCACATCTGAAACTCCAATGAGTATCATCGTCATCTAAAAGAGAGCGTCGTAGCACCGTTGTGAGACCAGACACGCTTTCTGAATATCTTCTATGGCACCTTCCGCAGTTTGCACAATTTTGTTCAGCATCGAAGTCTCTCATAGGAACCACTTTGCATTAACTGTGACTCCCATCTTACATTTTGATGTGCAAGGGCCTTCTTGCACTACACACGTATGGTCTGCAACAGGATAATTGCAGCAGGACGATTTGGAGCTTGAAACAGTTGTGATTTTGTCATTTTGGCCCTCGTGTACCCCGTCTGTGAAACGTAAACAAAAAAAATCTAACACGATATGCTTTTGTAAAGAAGGTCACTGATGGTGAGTAAAGAGAATATACAAGTTCAAGTTTATTCAACATTTTATATCATGCATTATATTATTCAACATTTTATATCAAGTTTATACAACATCAAGTTTATTCAAGTTATTTCTTGCACTTATGCGTTTCAGGATACAATGAACGTGCAGGGAGGTCACAAAAGACTACATTTATTGTTTTATGACCTTGCTACAATGACAATATATATTTTAGGAATGACAATGGACAGGTACTCTCTCTAAATTTGTAGCACTGAATTTTAGGTCAGAATGAGCAATGAATAGCAACTTCCCTCCTGGTATTTTCTTATATATGATGAATTTTGAATTTAATGTGATCAAATATGTGTTAATATAATAATATATACAGGGTGTCCCAGAAAATGTGTCATTGAATTATAATAAAAAAACTACACCACCTAGAGTCATGCGGTCAACGGCATTTGTTCTTACTAGGTTTTTGCCACCTCCTGACGTGAATGTCGTGTAACGGAAATTTAATTATGTAATTTTTTGCGAGCTTAAGTCAGAAATTTCCCAAGTAAAGGTCACTTTTTTTACCCCACCAATGTGAAGAGCGTGTCTAATTTAGTCAAATTAATGTTAACTGACAGGGATATTCAGGAGCCATCCCATCGGAAAAAATAGCCGAACATCATGCTCTACGGAGGTCGCGCAGAATAGCGCACGATGAATTTTTCAGGGCAATCTTTGTCAGTCCGACGAAAGGAGGTTGGAAACCCAGCCCTCCCCGACATCGCAGAAAGAGATAAAACAGGAACGGCTTATCACGTCCGACTTTTGCAGGGATAATGCTTTCCCTCTCCCAATTTTAGGAACTGTTACTTTTTCTACTATCACTCTGTGGGCTGGCTTCGGGACCTCCTTTCGTCGCATTGGGAGCGATTGCGCACAAAAAGTCATCGCGCGCTATGGTCCGGTGCTCCGAAAAGCATGATATTCGGCTATTTTTTCCGATGGGATAGCTCCTGAATACCACTGTGAATTATCATGCATTTCAGTGAATTCGGCACAGTCTTCATATTAGTGGGGTAAAAAAGTGACCTTTACTTGGAAAATTTCAGAGTTCAGTTCGCAAATATTTACATAATTAAACTTGGAGTACATGACATTCACATTAGGTGGTGGCAAAAACATAATAAGAACAAATGCTGTTGACCGCATGATTTTAGGTGGCGTAGTTTTTTTATTATAATTCAATGACACGTTTTCTGGGACACCCTGTATAAGAATATAATATGTGGTAAATGAATGTGATCAACAGTAGATGTAAACAACACCAGTAGCCAGAGAAGTGCATTCTCAAGAAATAATTTTCTTCTTATAGCATATATGCGCATGCCTATTAACTGAAACAATTATCACGGTTCTCACGGTTTTAATTTGTGAGAGTGTACAGTAGAGACGGCTTAGATCTACAACAGTTAATACAAGGTATTATATACTGTGAATACATTTAAAAATCCCATGTGACACATACTTTCTGGAGGTGCTGCGGTAATCAAAGTTTGTGGGCATTACACAGGTTCTGCACCCATTTCTTGAGTATGTCGAGGCAGCTGTGAAGTAACCTGCATTGATGATGATTATTCCAATTTTTGTGGTGCATCGACAACAAAGGAAACAATACATCAGAACATTGGTTTGGGTGCAACCAGTTAAAAATGAATATGTTGTTTAAAAAATGCATTGGACAAATGTTAAAACATGAGTTTAAAACATGGTTTACAATCCCTGTATCTTCTAATAATTAAAAAGATTAAAAACTATTCTAAAAAGAATATGGGGAACTCTTCTAAGAAGAATTATAATCTCTAATTATTATATTGCTGTGTGAACGAGCCTAAGGTGTAAGGTGTGTTTCTGATGTGAACATGTAAGAAAATATGCAAAACTGAGAGAGGCTAACCACAGTGCGTGCACTGAGGTTGTTCCTTCCTGTAAAGTCGAAACCAGTGGATGAGGAACGTGATACTTACCTGTACACCCAGCCGTATCACACTGCACAGATTATTCACTGGGCAGCCCTCATGACGAAACCTGTATTGAGAGACCACTTTTGCCTTAAAACTGCTACAAATAGCACGACACGCTACAAATTATTACTATCGTAACGAGCTGACGATACAGCTCAGACACAAAGGCGTTATTCAAGTCGCGCCACACCACCGTTACGTAGGATTCTTTGTCACAAATCAAACCAAGGCACAAAACAATACCAATACATGAAAAAATGTGACAATCGTGGTCTTATTATGACTTGTGTCTTATCGAACTTGTGCGCGAAGGTAATTCAAAGAAATGAATGTGGCACTTGCTTCCGCAGAGAACACCGTGTACCATGCTAGCAATGCATGCAAAAAAGCGCTCGAGTGTTAGCACATATATTGATGACAACACTACCTGTGTAGTGTAACATGTTCTTTCAAGCATATTATGCACTCAAACTTTATTTGCTGCCGGGTAAAATGCAAGTGTGCTCGATTGAACGTCGGAAGAGCGATCAAGCAACCTGCATCCAGTGCTCGTTTGGGGCAAAAAAACACTTCATAATGGTCAAATAAATGTACAGAATGGACGCCTATTTATTCCTTGATGAAGAGTGACTCACCTGTATAAATTTAGGCCCTGTAACCTTGCCAGTACGGTTGGTACGACCGTAATTGCTAGAAGTTGCCATGATCGCTGCGGCGACTGTTGTGGGCACCGTAAGATGGCGGCCGGTTTCTTCACGCTCGCGCTCCCTATCCGCGATCCAGCCTTTTACAATCGAGATCAGTGGACCCACCAGAATGCCGCCATTGCAATGTCCAGCTCACTGTGGTCCACCTCCTTATAACTTGCCCCTCGTTTGAAAATGCTCGCTTGAAACACTTTGCCGTACTATACAAGGTTCCGCTTCATCCGGCCATTCTTCTAGGTGACGAGCCAATGGTTGAACCTGATTCCATTATGAATTTCCTTAGAGATTGCAACTTCCTCAACCAACTCTAGTGCCATCTTGACTCCTACATGTAGATAATGGGCAGACAGGGAAACTCCCGCCCGTGGCTGTGTCCTAAAGTCCTTTTAAGGACAGAGGAGGATTGGCGACTCCCTCGCCCAGGACACCCCCCGGAATCCCTTAGGTAGGGAGTTGGGTGATGCCCTCACCCGAGGCAGCCCCGAAGTCTCACATGAGACAGAGGAGGATTGGCAACTCCCTTGCCTGGGGTTGCCTCAAAGTCTCGCCCATTCACACCCCACATGGGTGACTTTCATCATTCACTTCATTATCAAATTCCCATAGTCACAGCTTCTAATTGTTTAACTATATAGAAGCTTGCTATATTTAACCATTGTCTTGGCGCAGTATGGCCAGAGCTGCTCTTGCGCCAAAACCCCCAAATCAATCAATCAATCTCCTTTGTGAAGTTGTCCCAAAGTGGACCGTACTCTTTCTGGTTGACTATTGCTTCCTATACAAGATAGCGGCCCCCTTGGGTTTTGTTTACATTGCTATTTATGGTGATTTCTCGAGATCCTCTGAGCGAATTTTCAAAATTTTTATAGTTCCGAGAATCGGAAGTTGAAAGCTATCAAAGAGCAATAAATTTAGGTCATTAGTTGGCCGCGTTTTCAAAATACGGTCCCGACCACGCCAGAAGTAGGCTTAGCCGAGTTGAATCGCTTATTTTAGGCAAAATCTTGGATTTTATATTGAAATTTCACTTGCTTCAGATGCCTGGGGTGTTCTTGTACTCGAAAATCACCAGCAGTCCCTTGGATGTTCGAAAAACCGTCCGATATGGGTGGATTGTCGGGAGTCGAAGCACACACAACACAGCAAGTAGATAGGGACATTAAAATAACAAGGATTTTGGTTTGGGAAAGGAAGAGAGTTGGACGAAGAGAGCCCCAGCCCAAGTACCACGGACTAAGCGTATCGCACGGTTGCTGGGGGGCACAATAATGCTACTATCTTCCAGCAACCCCACGGCCGAGAGAACGGCCGCGGCAAGACCGACGAGGAGGGAAAACCCCACGAAGCCCGACGTCCATTGATCTGCGAAGATAGCCGCCGTGTTGGTTCAGGTCTGACAAACCCCCATTATGGGAATCCGAAGATACCGCGGAAGGCGGCCAGGCTCCTGGAACGGTTGTTGTTTCTTTTGCATGTGAATTTGCCCACTGCCTATATTCTGATAGGGACAGACGACTAGAAGGATAAAAATTGGGGGGGGGAGAGATGTTGAGGGGGGGGAGAAGAAGAGGGTCGAAGGAAGCATTCTCTTGCTCCGTGCCACACGAGGTATAACAGAGGCAAGAGAGTAGAAAAGAAATAGAAATAAGAAGGTAGAAAAGATAAAAGTACTTTAGGGAGACCACTGTAGCAGGAACGGGCTCGGCAATCAACGGCATTTGTTTTAATAAAAAATGTTAATCAGGTGATTATGACTACTTGTCATAAATATAGATACAATAAGTTTACAGGATAGAAATATCAGAATAGGATGCCATGGAATCACCACACAAAGATGCCGGTTGGTGCCTGTGTAAGTGTCCATTAAGTTGTTGGGTGTTGGTCGCTCTTGGTGGGTATCCAAAAGTATTCTTCATAGGTTGTTTGATTTCTGTGATGTTGAGCGCCTCTTTTCGTGGATATATCGACGGAGTCACCATGTAGAACCAGTAGATGATATGATGGTCACACTGCACTTCACCACATCTGACACCGCACTAAATCAATGCACAGCACAGATCACTTGTGTTGTTGAGCTCCTCATGTCGGGGATGTCACCAGTAGCATTGCCATGCGACACTAACGGATGACATGGTGTTCCCATCACACTTCACTACACTTGATTAGCACCATATTGAAACTTCAACCACTTCACCACGCACACTGAGAGATTAGTGAACATTTCACTGCACCTCACTGGTAAGCGTTTTATAGCCGAAGTTCCGTCGAGGTTGTTGTCTGGTCGTAAGTCTCATATTTGATATCGTATATATACAAATTATTACAAAGGGTAATAGTGTGTATAATGTTTTAGCCTTTTAAAATTAGGGGAAGATAGGGTAGATTAGCAGATAACGGAATAATCCGTTTTGTTTTGTACTACCATCTCCCTATCTTACCATCTATCAACTAGGATATAGAGTGGTGTTGATATATATCATTAGTAGTTTTAATATCTCAATAGCCTTTGGTTTATTAAGGATCTTAAATAGATTATTTGTTGATATTGGTTCGTTTATTTCGTTTTCCAGCTTGATTTTATATATATTTGTTAAAGGGCAAGTAGTTAAATAATGGAAGTTGTCAGCCTCCGAGAGTCCACATCTGCAGATATCCCTGTCAGCCATACCAAAGCGTTTTAGGTAGTATGGAAAATTGCCGTGTCCAGTAATTATTTGGGAGAGGTAGTGGTCTGCCTCAAATGTTTTTGGTATCCTATTTACGTATGGAAACCACTTCTTTAAGTGGTGATTCGATTGATCCCATTCTCTTGCTCGAGCTTTGTTTAAGGTGGATTTAATAAACTTACGGGAAAAGCGTTTAGATTTGGGAATCATTTTTAGGTCGCCAGAGGTTCGCGCTTTATTAGCCAATTGATCTGCGATGTCATTTCCATCAATATCTGTATGTGAATGAATGAAGTGAAAATTGATTTCGTTAAATGTATTTTGGATGTTCTCTATCTTTTGTCTAAGAGCATGAACCCTTGGGTTTTTGTGTTGTAGATTGCCAATAGCTTTTAGAACCGATAAACTATCTGTATAGGCTCCGTGCGCGACCTATTGGGGGCGCTATAACTTTACCGGTGGCGCCCTCTGCGACGGCGACTGTGTTCGTTCGGGGGAGCGTCTAGCACCGTCTCGCAATGGATCGTGCGGGAAATCACATTATAAAACATGCGGGATTTGGCAGCATCGACGCGAGGGGCCATTTCAGACTGAAGACGGAAAAGAAAGGAGAATTGGTTGTGCTGAAGCAACCCTGTCCAGAAAGTCCGTGAGGAGGAGACGGCGACGTCGTGCTCGGTCATCGCAAAGTGCGTGTGACAAACAAGCATGCGGAAGAAGCCGTACGATGTGAAAATACAGGTGATCAAATAAATTTCTCATCTTCTAGAAACTCCCTTCGTGTGAACTTTATCCTAGTTGATAATGTGCTGCTAGCTTCACGTCCAAGCGATGAGATTCAAGTGATTATTTGTTATCCGCTCCAATGAGCGTTCCCGCGATATTTTCTGAACTGGGGGCTTCTAGGAAGGACAAAGCGTGACACCCCCCTATCGTCCTGAAGACGGACGCTGCGAGGGTGTTCAGAGGTTCATATTATGATACTTGAAAATAAACATGCCAACCTAGCTATGACCCCTCCAAATTTGCGTTCTGTATTCTGTAGCGAGCAGGGAAAATGGTTGGCGCGTACGACGGAGATGACGGATCTTTCGACTGGACACCACCGTAAAAATGTTCACTACAAATACGCGGGTTCTTCGTTGGTACCCATCTTGATTTGTCAGAGCTAGACGATAACAAACGACCTGTTAAATTGTGTACATAAGACTGATCTACATACGTAGTGACGTACTTGCAACGGCGAACAGCACGAATCCACTCCTGCCTCTGGAGCACGTAACACGGTCTTGTAGGGAAGCTAAAGAAGCGTGTTGCTGGTGGACATCTGCTGTACGTATTCGAACAATCCACAAGGCAACAATTCTTGTTGTTTGTCATCGCGAAAGGCAACTACAAAGCAAGCGAACGGTAGACGCAATCTCTCGGCGTCTCCCCCGAGCGATAGCCGCTCTTTCCGCGAGGAGGCGCCACGAGCGCAATGCACAGAGCCTATATATATTGTGCGGTTTGTCTTTGGGTAATAGCACGATATCGTCACAGGCTTCAGTTAGCGCTAAGAGCTGTGCGTCGAAGATACTGATAGGGACATTAAAATAAGAAGGATTTTGGTTTGGGAAAGGAAGAGAGTGGGACGAAGAGAGCCCCAGCCCAAGTACCACGGACTAAGCGTATCGCTCGGTTGCCGGGGGGCAGAATAATGCTACTATCTCCCAGCAACCCCACGGCCGAGAGAACGGCCGCGGCAAGACCTGATAGGGACAGAAAAATAAGGAAAGTGGATTGTTTATAAGGGAGGGGAGTATAGTTGGGACGAAGGAAGAAGTGAACCTCCTGGCCTCTGTACCACCTGAAGATATCGCAGGGGTCAGGAGGGAAGAGGGAAAATGAAGGAAGAAAAGATAGAGAGGGTTGAGAAGAAATGAAAATATGAGTTATCTTTGAAACCACAGTCAAGGATAGAGGCCTGGCGATCAGCATTTATTTTGAGAAAGTATTAAGATATGATACAGTGAGTTATGAATAGCTATTACAGCTTTTCTCTAGCCTTAGAAATGATGACTTCAACTGTTGTGCTTTGTCTTGATTTGACTCTTGTAGTAGGTGTCTTGGCAATTGCAGTGAACTTGTTGAATTGGAGTTGCTTGAGCCTTTGATGACTTGGATGTCGTAGAATTCGGTAAAGCTTATCAAATGGATTAGGCTTTGGGTTTGTAAGGTTATTAATTTAATTATAGCTGTGTATTTTGATTATAAGTGATGGTAGCCAAATGATTGCTTTTTGTGACTTCTCCTTTTCAGGATTTGGGTGGTTGTCACAAAGTGTCAGCCATTTGCATTTAGATATTAACTGAGGTTATTGTATGCTCTGCAAGGTTTTGAAGAATCTGACTAGCTTGTTTATTTCGAAGGATTTTGGCTATGTTTGCAGTGTCGAGTGTACATTTAATATGTTGTTCAATTGCTTTCCTGTATTGTACTGTAAGGGGGCATTCAGTGATGCAATGTATGTTGTCTGCTTTGGATTTGTGACATTTACAGGTAGTATTTGTACTTAGTTTAAATATGTCTAAATATTCGGGAAAGTTTCCGTGCCCTGTTAGAATTTGCGTAGTATAATGAGTGGTAGGGAGTATGTCTTTAACTTTGGTTATGTCTTTGAACCAAATTTTTAATTTGCTGTTAGATAAATTATAATCTTCTTGCATTAGTTTTTGTGATTTCTTTTTGAGTAGGGTTTTAACATATTTTATAGAGTAAGGTATAAAAGTTATTGCGTCAAGACTTCGGGCATCATTTGCTAACTTGTCTGCGATGTCATTTCCTGTTATTTCGGTATGTGAGTGTATGAAATTAAAATTGATGTCATAGTTGTTTTCTCTCACATACTCACCGTAGTTTTGGCGCTCTACGGCCTTTGTGCCATTAAACCCATAATCTCTCTGTAGTCGCTCATGCGCCAGAAAAACCTCAATCACTCACTCACTCACTCACCCATAATCTCTCTCTCTCTCTCATTGTTGTTTTTTGTGAGTGTTATTAATTGGTGTAAGTTTTGAATTCTGGGATTTTTGTGTTTTTGATTTTTTAGGGCTGTTAAAACTGATTGGCTGTCTGAAAATATTTGAAATTTGGTTGGGGAAGGATATGTTTGTATTTTGTTTATAGCTTTTTTAATTGCAAAAAGTTCTGCGTCAAATCTGGTAGAGTTTTCTGATAATCTGTGTTTTTCTTTATATATAAGTTCTTTATCTTGTAGGATACAAAAAGCTGCACCGATGGTATTATTGGCTTTAGAACCATCGGTGAATACAGTATATCCTTTGTAATTTACTTTGTTTGGGCTGTGGAAACTGAAATTTGATATGGTAGCTGGATGTATTGTCCAGGTGTCGTAATCTTTTTAGAATCTGGCTATAGTTACGTTAATATTATCAACTTGAATATCTTTTTTACCGTTTTGTAATTTGTAAAGTTGGCTTTGTATTGTTGCTTGTATATGACTAGGGGTGACGTTACGTAATATTTGTAAGTTTAGATTGCTAACTGTTTTGTATGCTTGACATATTTTAACAAAAGGGATTCTGTCGATTGAGTTGATTGAGTTTGAGTTGAGTTGATTTAGTTTGATTTTTCTTAATAAATGGGAGTTATTTTCTTCTTTCCACCAGCTAGGGGCGGCATATAGAATAATTCTTTGAATAATGTTTGTGTAAAAGGTTTGCATGATTTGGCCTTTTGATTTTTTATTTCCGTGACAGATTCTAGAAAGAGTGACTGTTATTTCTTCAACTTTTTCTTTTATATCATTTAAGTGGGCAATAAAGGTTAAATGGCTATCGTATGTGATTCCTAATATTTTTAAAGTGTTTCTGTTAGTTATTTTTTGTTCGTAAATTTTTGTACTGGGTGGCTTTGATTGGAATTTGTTGCCATATGGTATTGTTAGACAAGTAGTCTTTTAGGGGTTGAATTCTAGGTTTAATTTTGAAGCCCAATGTGTGAGAGTTTTAAGATATTTGTTAGCTGAGTTTTCTATTTTTTGCCTTGAGGTACCGTTTATTATTAAAATTATATCGTCTGCTTATGCAATAAGTTTTATGTTTTCTTCTGTTGGAATTTGGAAACTTGAATTAATGGTTAAGTTCCATAATAGTGGACTGAATGGAGAACCTTGTGGGCATCCCACTTTATTATCACCCCGCAGGGGGCATCAGCTTACACTGATGTTTGGTGAGTGGCGCCACCACGAACCCCAGCCCCCAGTCCCAAGGTGTTAACCGTACCGTGCCGAGGGGATGCAAGGTGAAGGGTCAGAAATCTTGAACGGTGGCGGTCGGGGTCTTGGTCAAGCCCCGGCCGATGGGTTTTCCTTAAAACTCCGGGACCTTCTCACGCGTATGGACGTGAAACGTGAGCGACTCGTAGGAGCGTCCATTTCTTAAAACCGTACATGGTAAAAAATTCTTCCTCCTCTACGATCGGGGGCGGCTAACGTCCCCGGACCGAAGTATTCGAAACAATGTCTACGAACTACGAACTACGAAAGTACGTCGTTCTTTCAGCGACAGGAAATGACAAAGAAAAGGTAGTCCCGTTGGGTAAAATGTCGCCGTTCTTCATTGAGAAGGCGGTGGCATCTCTGTCTAAGCATATACCTGAGATCAAGCGCATGCGATCAGGCGACTTGTTAATAAAGTGCACATCTGAAGCAGACTGTGAGACCATTCTGAACACACATGAAATGTTGGGAAAAAGAATATCAGCTTCCTTACACAAAACACTGAACACCAGTCGAGGCGTCATTGCCGTATCTGAACTCATCGACGTGCCTGTTGAGGAAATTCTTCTAAACCTGAAAGACCAGGACGTCATAGATGTACGAAAAATAAAAATAAGAAAAAACAATGAATACATTACAACCCGTAATATTATTCTTACCTTTGATCGCCCGACTCTGCCTCAAAAGCTAAAAGTAGGGTATCTGTCAGCTGAAGTTCGCCCATACATCCCAAACCCGTTGCGCTGCTTCCGTTGTAACAGATTTGGTCATGCTGCCGACTCCTGCCGTGGCTCTGCCTGTTGCGCACGGTGTGGGAAGTCTGACCATGAAACAAAAGAATGCAAAGGGCCAGACTGTTGTGTCAACTGCTCTTCTAACCACCCATCCTACTCGAGATCCTGTGCAAAATGGAAATACGAAAAAGAAGTCCTACATGTTAAAGTCACGCATAACCTCAGTTACCCAGAAGCCAGGAAAAAAGTAGCTCCCATTTTTTTCGACAAATCTTTCGCCACAGCTGTAAAACAGAAAGTAAAACTAGTCACACAGTACACCCAGACCGAGCAGTCAATATTCACCCAGACCAACGCAAGTCAGATCCAAGGAGGTGCAGATCCACCTCCAACTCCCGAAATTCCTGTGGCGTCGCTAACACCGGCGCCACTCCTGTCCTCACAGTCCACGGAGGTGACATCCATGGATTGCGAGGACGAGACGAGCTCTGAGCGCTCCTTTGCGAGCACGAGCTCCCAAGCCCCCAAAAAGAATAGATATAGTCTGTCGGGGAGCGGGTCACTCCCCGACATATCTGATAAGGAGCTTGCGGCTGCGCCGAAGAAACCCACAAGGCCGCGGGTCACATCCCCAATAAAAAATAGGTAATGGAAGCTCTTCCTAGTCGGCAAAAGTTCTTGACAGGCGTCTTTCTTCTTACTGCAATCATTATGCAACACACGATCCTCCAATGGAATTGCCGAGGGTTACTCTCTAATCTAGATGACATCAACGACCTTTTCGAGAAGTATAACGCATCATTACTTTTGTCTTCAAGAAACATATCTGAATACACAAACACAAAATCCACTGCGAAGACACAATATCTTTCGAAAGGATCGAACTGATGCCACCCGAGCATCTGGTGGTGTTGCGATCGTCACACGAGGATCTCTCCCAACCAAAGCGGTACACCTAGTTACAGACTTGGAAGCTGTAGCTGTGCAGATGTGTCTAGACAGAATTGTCACCATCTGCTCAATCTATTTGCCACCGTCAGACACTACTACACAAAAAGAACTAGAAGATTTATGCAGCCAACTTCCAAGTCCTTTTATACTTCTAAGTGACTTTAATGCTCACAATCCACTTTGGGGCAGTACGAGAACTGACACTCGAGGGAAAATGTTAGAGAAGTTCTTATTATCAACATCCACCTGTCTTTTAAATACAGGGGCACCTACATACATACATTCTTCAAGTCAGTCTCTCTCAACCTTAGACCTGTCTTTTTGCAGTCCATCCTTGTTTCTGGAGATAGAATGGACTGTAAAACAAAATCCGCTTGGGAGTGATCACTTCCCAGTGGTGTTAAAATATCTTACGCCATTGAACACTCTGACAACACGCCCTCCTAGATGGAAACTCCAACTGGCTGACTGGAGGCAGTTTTCAGAAAGAAGTGACCTATCTTTAATTCCTATTGATAGTGTAACGATAGAAGAAGCTAATTGTCTTATCAGCAACATCATACTTGATGCAGCAACAGTATCCATTCGCCTCCCAAAGCGACCTAACCCTGGTGGAATAATGAATGTGAGGAAACTCGCAAGCTTCAAAATCGTGCATGGGGTACATTTCGGAGATACCCCACCTCAGACAATCTTTTACTCTTCAAAAAGGCAAGAGCGAAGGCCAGATGGACACGAAAGCAGGCTAAACGGTCCTCTTGGCGAACTTTCATATCTTCTCTATCTTGTAATACTCCATCCAAAATTGTATGGGGCAGACTTCGCAAAATCAGAGGAGAACATATCAGTCATTCAGTCCCTCTTTTAGAAGTTAACGGTCAGGTATGTGAAAACCTAGAAGAACAGGCTAATGCACTTGGGGAACACTTCCAAAGCATTTCAAGTTCTTCCCATTATAGCAGTGAATTCCTTAAGATTAAACAACGGTCCGAAAAACAAAAGATTCCAGCAAATGGCGGAGGCTGTTTTGGATATAACCAGGCTTTCACCATGGTAGAATTGTCACGCTCCTTGTTGTCAGCAAAAGCGACTGCTCCTGGCCCAGACCGTGTTGCATACTCAATGCTACAGAACTTGTCTGACATCAAAAAAATGTTTACTTCAGTTCTTCAAGCTCGTTTGCATACAGGGCACACTACCGTCTACATGGAAAATTGCCACCATAATCCCCCTCCTGAAAGCCGGAAAGGAAGTCTCTTGTCGTGCCAGTTATCGTCCCATCGCTTTGACAAGCTGCATAGGCAAAACCTTTGAGCGAATGGTCAATAACCGACTGGTTTATTTTCTTGAAATGAATAAGTGCCTATCAGAATTTCAGTGTGGTTTTCGCATGGGGTGCTCCACCATGGACCACCTCGTTCGTCTAGAAACAACCATCCGTGAAGCTTTTGTCAGGAGACAACACTGCTTGTCAGTTTTCTTTGATTTGGAGAAAGCGTACGACACTGCGTGGCGATACGGCATCCTACAGGATCTCCATTCGTTCGGTATACGGGGTCGTCTCTTTAAATGTATTGCTGATTTCCTACAACACAGAACATTCAGAGTTCAGCTGGGAACTACCTTATCCCGTTTGTTCGTGCAGGAGAATGGCGTCCCGCAGGGCTCTGTTCTGAGCGTCACATTATTCCTTATCAAAATCAACTCTATAGCCAGTGTCATCCCACCCTCTATATCTTTTTCCTTGTATGTGGATGACATCCAGATATCTTGTTGTTCAGCGAGCTTACCCAGATGTGAACGACAGATGCAACTCTGTATAAATAAAATGGCAAAATGGTCCTCACATAATGGGTTTAAATTCTCTCCTGAAAAGACTGCGTTCATTTCTCGAGAATCAGAGGAGTGTTTCCGTCTCCTGCGCTGCAACTTAATGAACAAGACATTCTTGTGAAATCAGAATGCAAATTTCTTGGCATTACGTTCGATTCAAAGCTCACTTTCAAGCCCCATATTCAAAACCTGAAGGCAACATGTGTGAAGTCACTGAATCTGCTGAAAATCATCTCTCGTAGATCTTGGGGTGCAGACGAGGAGACACTCCGCCGTGTATATAGTGCCTGCATTCGGTCCAAGATAGATTATAGGTCTATCGTCTACGGCTCAGCCCGCCAATCTGTATTGAAAGCCCTAGACCCTGTTCATCACCAAGGGCTCAGGCTTATCCTTGGTGCGTTCCGAACATCTCCAGTCGAAAGTCTGTACGTGGAATCCCATGAATATTCGTTGAATAGAAGACGATTTTATCTTGGAGTGTCGTATGCTCTAAGAATAAGGAGTTATGCACAACACCCTGCACTGACTTGTGTTAAAAGTACACGTTTCAAACAGCTGTTTATTAACAGGCCTTCAGTAGCCCCCCTTTTTCAAAGAGAATTGAACGGGATATTGAGAATCACAATTTTTCTTCCTATAATTGCCAAGTTGTTGAATATGGGAAGGTGGTCCCACCTTGGGAACCACTTCCAAGGCATGATACCTCTTTGACTAAATACAGCAAACACAACACCTCTACACATGTGCTACAGCAAGAATTTGAACACGTGAGGGAAAGTTTTGGGACTCACAGAAATTTACACTGACGGATCAAAGTCTAGTGCAGGTGTGACCTGTTCCATGACTTCTGGCACATCTGTGAGGTCACATCGTCTAAACAATATAGCATCTATCTTTACTGCAGAAATTTATGCAATCATCCTTGCACTTACGCACATTCTTCAAGGCTGTATCAAGTCTTCAGTTATATATACAGATTCTGTATACAGGTTCTGTAAATGCTATTTGCTGCATACGCAAACCAAAGAATTTTCTGATTCAGCGTGCACAGTCCTTAGTGAGTGTGGCACAAAAGAGGGAATTTTCAGTTATTTTATGCTGGGTGCCTAGCCACACAGGCATACAAGGCAATGAGGTTGCTGACCGCGCTGCAGCTTTTTCAGCCGCAGTTTCAAAAGACATCAGTTCTTTCGAGATACCGATGCATGATATTAGGTCAGCACTTAGGAAATCATTGTATTCAAAATGGCAGAGTTTCTGGAACACTCAGACACACAACAAACTACACTTAGTTAAGCAACACATCCAAAGTTACGAAAACCGGCAGGAAAATCGTCTCTTGAGTGTTCTGAGAACAAGGTTGCGGATAGGCCACACCTTCCTCACGCACAAATTTTTACTCTGTGGAGAAGAGCCGCCACTGTGTGAGCACTGTGGCGAACTCTTCTCTGTCATCCACATTCTTATCACCTGCCCACACCACGAAATCCATGGTCAGCATCATTTCACAGAGTTTTATACGCTTTTTTTGCCTCTTCATCCAGCGCTCTTGCTTGGCGATGAGGCTATTATCCCCTTCAGTAGAATTTTTAATTTTCTAAGAGACACTGGAATTGTAAGTCTTGTGTAGTTTTAGTTTTGTATTTTAGATGTTAGTTCTCTTCTTTTTTGAGTACTGCACCTAGTTCTTGCTAGTCTTATTTTAATCACAGTGTTGGCGCATTATGACCTATGATGTTAATGCGCCATTAAAGCTCCAATCATCATCCATTTTAGATCCATCAGTAAAGATGGTTTGTTTTCCATAAACGACCTTCTCCGGTCTTTTGAAGTTTATTTTTGTTAGTTTACTAGGATGTGTCTCCCATTTATTATAGGGATATTCAACATTTTCAGATTTTATAATTATATTATTTACTGTGCAATTCATCTTATCCTGCCATATTTGATACATTAAACATTCCTTTTTTATTTGTAAATCTATGGGGTTAACATTGGCTAAAACTGGGAGGGTTTCGTTTGGGACGGTTTTGTAAGCTTCAATAAGGGAATTCTTTGTATTGATTTAAATTTTCTTAGCATGTGAGAATTATTTTCTGCTTTAAACCAAGCTGGTGCACCATACACTATTATCCGTTCTACGCATCTTAGATATAATTCCCTAAGAATTTCCTCTCTTGCATTTTTTTATTTTGTTAGTAAAACTAGATATCTTTATACTTTGAGACAGTTTTATATTTTGATTTCTTATTTTTATAATAGGTGGTTTGTTTTTATTTTTTTTTTGTTGGGTGTTAGCGCCGCGAAGCAACTGTGGCTATGAGCGATATACAGATGTGGACAGAGGACAGCAGGAAGGAGTGAGGGACAGAGGGATTAGTATGCGTCCTGGGCCGACTTCAGGGGGAACTGTGCCGACATTCGTCTGGAAAGCCTTCGGAAAACCCAGGGAAAACCTCAGACAGCACAGCCGGCTGTAGGATTCGAACCCACCACCTCCCAGTCTTCAGCACGACCTTGGTTACCACCAACGAGCGGACGCCTTAGCCCACTCGGCCATGCCGCTGGTGGTCTGTTTTTATATTTTGTTCCTGTAGTTATTAACATTGCTTGTGTCTTATATATATATTAAAATTGATACCCATATCTCTACTCCAGTCTGATAGAACCTCCAAGGTGTTATTACCCAGTTCTTCTAGTTGTCTTCTTGTCTTACCTTTGATGATAATAGTTACATCTGCGTATGCTTGTATTTTTATGTCATCTGAAAAGGAGTGCTCAAATATCGAATTAATAGCGATATTCCAGAGCAAAGGACTCAGGGGAGATCCCTGAGGATTTCCTGTAGTCATTCTAAAGGTCATTTCCTTTTTGTGCGTGATGATTTGGTATCTTCTATCCTCTAAAAAACATTTAATTAGATCAATTAAATTATCGGGGCAATTAAGTTTAATTAATTCTTATATGACGATTCCCGGATTTATATCCAAGGATATTAGAATGGAAGAGTATGCCTCCTTTTTATTTCTGCTCAACGTATCCGTTATTCTTTTTATTGCCGTTGTGCTTGAACTACCGTGTACAAAACCATATTGAGGTTTATTGAAAAAAATCCTTTTGTATAGGAAATGATATAATCTTTGGTATATTAGCTTTTCCAGTATTTTACTAAATAACCCTGGAACAGCTATCGGCCTAAAATTGCCCAGTTCAGTTTTGTTTCCATTAGACTTTGGAATCAAAATTAACTTATTTATTTTCCATTGCACAGGAAAGTATCCTATCTTGAGGCATTCGTTATACATCCAAGGCAAGTAACCAGGATGTGATCTTATGATTGATTGTATTGTTTCTAGATTAACTTTATCTATTCCAACGTCTGTATCATTTTTTAAGTTTTCTATTGTCGTTGAAATCTCATCTTCGGTAAAAGGAACGTCGTTATTGTTGGTTATTATTTTTTTGTTATGTTTATTGGAGTTGTTACAGGAAATAACTGTGTTATTATTGTCTCTATGCTATCTTCTATAGTGTTGGTATATGTACCATCAGTTTTTAGAACGACCGGTATATTTTTTGGAATGTCATTGACTTTTTTCATCATTTTATATGGTAAGGTAAAGGGATTTGATTTTTTTATCTGATTAATTTGGGCAGACCAATGCTCTTCTTTAGCTTTTTCTATTTTGTTTTTGTAGTCTTTAAAATGTTTAAAATATGTATTTTTGAAATGTTCTCTCATTGTTGGATCGTAAATTTTTTTATAACTTTTCCTCATTGCACGAACTTTTTACGTGTTATTGTTAACTCTTTCCTCCACCATTCAACAGTATCTCCTTTAGGTGTTATTCTACGCATACATTGTTTCCTATATAAGTCAATTTTTTTATAAGTTGCTTCTACTGTTTTATCTATATCATCTCTCGTTTGTAGTTCTGTTTTTGAAATCATGGTAAACCATTTGTCCTTTATAATTTTCTGGTTTAATCGTATCTGTCCTTTTTTGGTTAGTTTCCATATTGAGTTTTTTTTTCTTTATTAAGGGCATTGAAAATAATGTATCTGTGGTCTGAACATGAGGGGATATCACTCACTGTCCAATGTTTGATTAATTGGAAATCCCTTTCTGAAATGATCGTTAGATCAATCCATGATCTGCCACAGGGTCCATGAAAAGTCGCAGAGGATGCACTGTGATTTCTTAGTGCTAGGTTGTTTCCTATTATAAAATCTAATACTTCTTCTCCTCTTTCGTCGACCCGGCGTCGGGAACTTGGCGCCCCCATCGCCCGGCAGCAGCCGCAGTAGCCCCCTCCTGCACTGACGGTTGGGTCGCCGCAGGAGGGAGACCCCCACGTATATCTGTGCGTGGCTTTCCCGTGTCTGGGGAAAGGGGGATCCTGGCGGTTGAGTGGACCCGGATGTTGTTTAGGACCCTTCTGAGCCCCTCCGAGAAAGCAACACACCGCTTTGGCCCCTGCTTCCCATAGACGGGTGGTCCTGGAAGGCCCGACCAGGATTATTCAGCTAGTCGCCATCTTCCTTTTCATTGCTTTTCCTTTCTACCCTCTCTTCTATCCCCCTCCTCCTTTCACCCTCTTTGGCGGCAAGGGTCAACCTTGGGCAGTGCTTTCTGTCTTTGAGAAGCTGCACTTGGGTATAGTGTAGAGGTAGTGTTAGCGTGTGGGACACGTTCCCTGAGTTGGGCTCCGTGGTGGGTGGCACGCCTTCTACACCGAATCATACTCCCACTGCATGGGTCATCAAACAGCCAAAAAGAATGATCGGCCCTTTAAGAGGAGCCGCAACGAAGTACGCACACTGTAGATCATAGCAAAACCTGAAGAGCCATGGTTCCCTAAGATCCTTGTTATACATTCTGATGATCAAGAAAAACCACTCTCCAAGATATCTCCCTTTCTTGTTGCAAAGACACTTGAACAGGCTATCGGAAAGGCATACAATGCCAAGAAGCTTGGCTCGGGTGACATCCAGGTCGAGATCCAGAGCAGACAGCAGAGCTCGGCGCTAATGTCCCTTGGAAAGATTGGCGAGACTTTGGTCTCTGTTACCGCACATCGTACTTTGAATATGGTGAAGGGGGTCATCTCTGTGGATGAGCTTCTGTCATGTACAGAGTCTGAGATTGAGGAGGGAATCAAAGAGCAAGGTGTCGTTATTGCAAAAAGGATAGTCCTACGAAGGGACAACAAAGAGATCCCCACAAAGCATATAATTCTGACACTTCAACTTCATGCTCTCCCACCGGAGATAAAGGCCAGGTATGTTAACTGTCGCATCCGTCCGTACATACCAAACCCTAAACGGTGTTTCAAGTGTCAACGTTTTGGCCACCATTCCCAGGTTTGTCGTGGGCAGCTGGTCTGCCCGAAATGTGCCAGTACCAACCACAGTCAAGAGTCGTGCGGCAACGCTCTCCATTGTGTGAACTGCCAGGGCGATCACCCTGCATATTCTAGAACTTGTCCACGTTTCAAAGATGAAAAAGAAGTTCTCAAAATAAAAACTGAACAAAATTTGACCTTCAAAGCGGCACGTGCGCAGCTAGATTTTCAAAGAAAATGCACTTTTTCTGAGGTGGTGCGTAGGGGAGTCGCACCACCCAGAAAGTCGGTGGAGACCCAAACTGTTGGGCCTCCACTGCAGACTCCCCATCATGTTCCCACGGACACTCAGGTGTCCCCTTCAGTTTCCCTGACCAGCCAAAGTGCTGAGCAGGAAGATGCAGCTGGCACCTCGAAGGAGGTTGGCAGCACGCTTTCTCTTTGGGATGGGTTTGCTGAAAGCCCTTCCCAGAGTATTGCACAGGACATGGAGCTCGATGGCGACGACTGCATGTCGCAGAAGTCGTCATCCAGCCTTCCAGGCATGACCTCTCAGGTGAGAGAGCAAAGAGAAAAAGCTGGTGGCAGAGGAAGGGGGAATAAACCCAGCGACAAAAGCAAACTGGCCCCACCAAGAGTGCTACCTCCCTGAATGCTCTTCTCTTACAAGATGCCTAAGCAAGTCCCTACACACACTCAAATGAAACAGTGGTCTTTTATTCTCCCCCTCTTCCTCGTACTGCTCATGGCTCCTACTAGCATTATACAGTGGAATTGCCGGGGTCTTACCACAAACATTGATGACATCCATGATCTCTCAGAAAAACATAATTCCATCTGTTTCTGTTTGCAAGAGACATACCTTTACCCTGAAATTTCCAATCCTTTAAGACAATGGAACATCTTCCGGAGAGACAGGGTAGACGCAGGACGAGCAGCAGGAGGTGTTGCAGTGCTGACTCGAAAGGAACTTCCTGCGCGAAATGTCCCACTCAGAACAACACTCGAGGCAGTTGCTCTACAAATCTGTTTCGATACTGTTATAGCAGTATGCTCTTTATACCTTCCACCTTCAGTTGCCGTGGAATAAAAAGAATCTGAGAAACTCCTGGATCAACTACCCGAGCCGTTTATTTTACTGGGACACTTCAATGCGCACAATCCACTGTGGGGCAGCAGGAAGGCTGACGTTCGTGGCAGGATGTTCGAGCGAGTTCTACTTGCACGACCGCTCTGTCTGTTGAACACAGGGTTACCAACGTATCTAAACACTCCACGCAATTATTTTCTTCAATTGACATCTCGATGTGTAGTCCGTCTGTGTTTCAGAGCATACACTGGGAAGTGGATGAAAACCCTTACGGCAGTGACCACTTTCCGATCGTACTGAACTATTGCTCTACAGAAA
This sequence comes from Ornithodoros turicata, assembly GCF_037126465.1. Classification (NCBI taxonomy): domain Eukaryota; kingdom Metazoa; phylum Arthropoda; class Arachnida; order Ixodida; family Argasidae; genus Ornithodoros; species Ornithodoros turicata. The sequence goes on from NW_026999301.1 coordinate 2,536,849, forward strand.
GTAGTTCAACTTCCATCCCACCACGGTGGAAGCTGTGTTCGGCAGACTGGAGCGTCTTCGCACAACATTCTGATCTGTCGTCTTTGGTTTTAGAGGGAATGACTGCTCAAAATGCAAGTAACGTCATTACAGATACAATAATAAGCGCAGCCTCTCTCTCTCTATTCCGCAAACATCTGGTCGTCTACCAAGGCGGCCGAAGCCTTGGTGGACGGATGAGTGCAAAAAGACCCGCCAGGAGCAACATCGCATGTGGGGTATTTTCCGAAGGTACCCAACTGTGACAAACTTACTTGCTTTTAAAAAGGCTCGAGCTAAGGCACGATGGACAAGGAAACAATCTAAAAAAGAATCCTGGAGAAATTTTATCTCGTCACTGAATAGTAACACACCTTCCAAAAAGGTATGGGAAAGGCTGAGAAAAATCAGGGGAGATTATCGAGACCTTTCTATTCCTCTCTTGCAAATTGATAATAGCCCTTGTGAGAGCTTGGAAGAACAAGCTAATGTCCTGGGGGAACACTTTCAGAATATCTCTAGCTCCTCCCACATCATCAGGCCACTTCCACTCTTCTACGTAAATACCCGGTGACGACCAGGACAGCGTCATTCTGATGATGGGACCCGAATGGGACCCGAAACGTTAACTGTATTTTGTTATGTTTGTTGAAAGCCGGTGCGGTTCAAACTAGTAAAGGTTACCAGGAAAAAGGGACTACTTCCAAACCCCACACTTTCCATGAATGGTAAGGACATTGCTGTCCGAGAAGAACACAAATTTCTGGGAATGGTTTTTGTTAGAAAGCTTACGTTTTTGCCGCACATCAAACAACTAAAAGCGAAATGCATAAAGTATTTAAATCTAATGAAAGTTATCGCTCACAGATCTTGGGGAGCAGATAAAACAACCCTCCACAAAATATATGCATCAGTAATTCGGTCTAAGATGGATTATGGTTGTGTTGTTTACAGTTCTGCTCGTACGTCAGTCCTCAAGTTAATTTACCCAGTACATCACCAGGGCCTGCGGTTAGCTCTTGGAGCTTTCCGCACCTCACCAGTGGAAAGTTTGTACGTCGAGTCCAGTGAGTGGTCCTTGGACAGGCCATGGGCTTACCTCACTATTCTTTATGGTCTTAAAATTAAAAGCCATTGTCAGAATCCAGCTCTGCCTTGTGTCCAGGACACTCGGCTTCAGCGACTGTTTGTACACAGGCCATCAGTGGTATGGCCTCTTAGCATGCGACCTTTGCAATATCAAGACTTTTACAACTTTTTATATCAGGACTCCTGGATCCTAGAACAGGGTGACGAAAGTGCTCCTTGGCAATCACAACCACAGTTCAACTACTCCTTAACTAAATACAATAAAAGGGATACGTCGCCCTTAGTCCTTCAGCAAGAGTTCTTCGAATTAAAGCATTCCTTTGGCGACCACACTGAAATATACACAGATGGGTCACGGACTGCTGACAGCGTTTCCTGCGCCATGGTATCTGCAGCAGTGACACGGTCGCACCGTTTGAATCCAGCAGCATCCATTTTTACTGCTGAAGTATACGCACTGATCTTGGCACTTAATTTTATATTGCAAACAGGTATTAAATCTGGAGTAATTTACACAGACTCTCTTAGCTCTCTGCATGCTATGAGTAGTCTGCAGCGGGCTAAGAACCTTCTAGTTCATAGAGCACGTTCTTTGGCCAATAGGATAATAAACAGAGGTTATAACTTAACATTTTGTTGGGTGCCCAGTCACGTGGGTATTCCAGGAAATGAACTTGCAGACCGAGCCGCAGCAACAGCTCTTTCATCAGAAATTACCCCATTCGACATCCCTTTCCATGACTTCAGACGTGCATTAAAAAAGGCCATTAATGAAAAATGGCAGCAGTTCTGGGATGAACAAACTCGGAACAAGCTTCATCTCACAAAACCACACATAGGGCATAAGGTACATGCAATCCAACAACGCCTCCAGGAGGTGCTGAGACACAGGTTCAGAATCGGGCATACATTTTTGGCGCACGGCCAAATACTTCGTGGAGATGGAGATGACGATGACATAAGCTTTATTGCTTTTACTAATTCTTATTGCTATTAAATCTTTTTGTATGTAATCTAATCTGTAATCTGTTTTGTATTGGAAATATGTCGTATGTAGATTTGTGGTAGATAATTCTTGTTCGAGCTGATGGCTTGTTTTCAAATATTTTGTATTTGGTTTCGAGGCCGAAGTCATAGAGATTACAGGAGTATGGTTCTTGTTCTAGTATGATGCTGTAATTGTTTTTGTTGATCTCTTGGACTAGGGTGCAGGTGACCGCCTTCGAATGAGCCGAATTGATTTGTAGAAAGTTGATGGGGTTAGGGTTGAGCATATTTGGTAGATGAGTGTGTTGTATCTCTAGGTCTTTTCAGATCTAGTAATAGAAGGCTGCTCTAGTCCTGTTTTGATGTTCTTTGAGTGTTGGACAACCCCAGTCGAAGAGCCGTGATTTAGTTCTCTTCTGTCCACCTCTTTGTCGTTCTCGCAGGCTTTGCAATTTTTCTCTTTCTGCCAGCATTCACTGGTGGGGTGTTTTCCCCCACAGAAGGCGCAGTATACCTCTTCCGACTTGCAAAATTTGGTTGGGTGGCCGTAGGAGAGGCATTTACCGCAACGTTTGACATTGAGGTTTTCAAAGATTGGACAACTTTCCCATCCGATTTTAACTCGTTCTTTGCCAACAATATGTCTCCATTGTTCCAGAGGTACCGAGAATATGGCAGTTTTCGTGTCATCTCTCTCCCTCCTGACATGTCGGAGTTTAATGTCTTGGCTAATTCCTTCTAGGCCATTGAGTAAAATGAGGTCTTCCGCAATGTCCTCGTCCGAAGTATCTTTGTTTATCTTCCGGATACAGATTTCAGGTAATGGTTGGGTACTTATTCTACACGTCGCTCTCTTTCTGAGGACCTCGGATTCCTTGAAGATTTTCTCACTTGTTTTATCTCTTCTGACTGACTTGTTTCTAGCACGACTAGGCCACTCCTAGTGGTCTTTATGGTGGCTGAGTTTCTTCGATCCAATTCTTTCTCCAGGGTTTTTTTTTAGAGATTTGTGACCTCTTTTCTGGAACAACCCTGGTTAGGTTTGAAGATGATGGCATCATTCCTTGGTTTTTTAAATGGTGATGTAGCTGCAGGAACTGGGACAAGACTGTCCGAGCCTTTGACGATATTGGCATAGGTGGGTTTGGGTAGCGTGTGTGCTTCGTCGAGAAGTTTCTGAAGATCGTCGCATCTCGAGGCGAGTAAGAGATTCTGTCTCTCTCTCTCTTTACGTCTGGCCCTTTCCGTAGCTCGTTGAAGGTCTAGGCTTCTTATATGTCGTTTATATTTGTGGTAAACGTCCCTTAGGAAGTTACGTTTTTCTCTAGGGATGTTACGTTCCACGTCGATGTAACTGTCCCTAATATTCTCCAGGGCTTCATTGACGTCTTGCCATTATTCACATTTTGTTTGGTTAGTGTCGGGAGAGGGTCGAGTATCCTCGTCGCTAGAGCTACAGTCATCTTGGGTGCCCAACTGACTTTCAGCTTCTCTCCCTGTATTTTGAGCCGATTTTGAGTGGTTATATCCTCTCGGTCAGCGTTGTCTTTGTTTTTGCTCCTCTTTCTTTTACTCTTTTCCCTCCTTTTCCGTAGTTTTCGTCGTCCGACATCTTGTCGGGTCTTTTTCCCGTTGGAATTCTTAGTTATGGGACGTTTTTCGTGGGTGATTGGCTTTAGACCGAATTTTCGGCCTTCTCTAGGCGTTTTTCGGCCAAAACACTTTCTCTTCCCAACTTTCCTTTTTGATGATCTTCCTTTCGGGCTATATTACCAGAGAATTTTTACGGAATTTAAATATCTAGAGGCGTTCTCTAGATATTAAATGTTGAAGATTGCTCTGTATTACAGAGGAAAAAGACAAAGAAACATGGTTTTGGTTTACATCGTGTGCAGGTTGTCCGAAAGTGGACCGTACTCTGTAGGAATATGTGCTATCTGGTATTCAAAATGGCGGCGCCCTAGGAGTTGGTTTACATTCTATTTATATTGATATCTCTCGAATCACGGGACGGATTTTCCAAATTTTTATAAATTTGGAAATCGGAAGTGAAGATCTATCAGTGGTGTAACGAAATTATAGCGTTAGTTGGCCGATTTTTCAAAACAGGGTGCCGACCACGCCAAAAATAGGCTTAGCGAGGCTGGGCAGAGGGACATTAAAATAAGAAAGAGTTTGGTTTGGGGAGGGAAGAGAGTGGGACAAGAGAGCCCCAGCCCAAGTACCACGGACTAAGCGTATCGCTCGGTTGCTGGGGGGCAGACATGACACTATCTCCCAGCGAAGCCCCGGCCGGGGGGACGGCCGCAGCAGGACCGACGAGGAGGGAAGACCCCACCAAGCCCAACGTCCCTAGGGCGACCAATAGGTACAGAAAAGTAAGGAAAGTGAGGTTTTTGGGAGGGAATATAGAAGGGGGACGAAGGAAGATGAGAATCACCTGCTCTCTGTACCACCCGAAGATATCGCAGAGACCAGGAGAAGGAAGTAAGAAGTGAGGAGAGAGGGTAGAGAGAAAGATGAGATTAGATGAATTATCCGCAAAACCACAGTCAAGGGCAGAGGCCCAGCTTGTCAGCATTTATTTTAGTATTGAAGTATGGTTATATTACAATAAGATATGATAGCTATTACAATTTCTGGAGCTAGCCTTATGACTTGTGGTCCTGCTTGGTGTTGGATGTTACTTGAGTTCCTTTTGTCTTGAAGTGGTGGAGTGGTGAAGTGGTGGTGATGTGGTAGACTTGTGTCCTTTAGTTTGATTGTTGGATAGCCTGTAAAATTCTTGAGTATTTTGGATTAGGATGATGGATGCTTTAAAAGTTGTGAGTCATATGTAGTTAAGATAAAAAAAGAATTATGCTTAATGGCTTCCATTTGTGTCTCATCCTTTTCAGGATTTTTGTTCAGATGACACAAACTGATGACCATTAGCTATTAAATATTAAGTTCAGTTATTACATATTCAGCTAGAGTGTGTAAAATATTGAGTGCATGTTTGTTGATCAGAATTTTATTTAGGTTTGCTTTGTCTAAATTACATTTAATATATTTCTCAATTTGTTTTCTATATTTTAAAATGAGTTTGCATTCTATGATATAATGTATATTGTTAGCTTTTTGTTTGTTGCATTTACAGGTTGAATTTTCTTTGATTTTGAATCTGTCTAGAGATTCTGGAAACTTTCCGTGACCTGTGAGAAATTGTGTGATGTAATGATTAGTAAGAAGTACTGAAACGATGTTATTTGGGTTTGTTGTCCATAATTTCAATTTGCTGTTTGAATTTTGAAATTCTTTTATGAGTTGAGTTCTTGCCTGGTTGTGTGATAATGCTTCAATGTATTTTTTTTAATGGAATGAAAGTATGTTTTCTAATAGTCTTGCTTCGTTAGCTATTTTATCTGCAATATCATTTCCGGTAATGTCTGTATGCGAGTGAATAAAGTTAAATGTAATATGATATAGTGTTTTGGCTAATTTTATTTCTTGGCCGAGGTTTTGTATTCTAGGATTTTTATGTTTTTGATTTGAGAGCGCAGATAAGACTGAGTGAGTGGGAAAGTCTGTGTTTTTCGGTATAAATTAATTCTTTGTTTTTTAAGATGCAAAATGCAGCTTCTGTAGAGTTTTGTGATTTAGATCCGTCTGTAAATATTACATAACCTGCGTACTTTACTTTTTCGGGTTGATTAAAATGGAAGCATTGTTCAAAAGGAGGGTGGATAGACCAGATGTCATATGGGTTTTCAAGTTGGTGAGGAAATATGATGTTTTCTTGAATAGTTAATTCTTTGTTTTCGAATTGTAGATTGTAAATTTTGCAGTCAATTGTGGCTTGAATATAGCTGGGTATTATATTACTGAGTAGATGAAGGTTTATATTGCTGGTGGTATTGTAGGCATGGCAAATTTTGAGAAGAGGAATTCTATCTATCGAATTTATTTTTCTAACGAGGTGAGAATTGTTTTCTTGCTTCCACCAACTAGGTGCTCCATATAAAATGATTTTTCGTATGATGTTGTTATAATATGTTTGCATAAGATGACCTTTAGTATTTTTGTTTGCTTTACAAATTCTTGATAGAGTTATTGTGGTATTGGCTACTTTGTCTTTGATTATGTTTAAATGTGGAATGAAAGATAATTGGCTGTCATATGTGACTCCTACAATTTTTAGAGTGTTTTTATTTTTTTTTGTTGGTATGTTTTTATACTAGGAGGTTTTGATTTAAATTTATTTCCAAATGGGATAGTGAGGCATGTTGTTTTGTTTGGATTGAATTCGAGGTTGATTTTAGAGGCCCAATCCGTAGGTTTATATAGGAATTTATTTGTTGATTCTTCTATTTTTTGTCTAGAATTGCCTTTTATAATTAAAATGACATCGTCTACATATGCTAGTAGTTCTATGTTTTCTGTGTTTGAAATGTTGAAGATAGAATTAATAGCTAAATTCCAGAGTAGTGGGCTTAAAGGTGAGCCTTGTGGGCATCCTACTTGGTTTATGTGTGTGAAGGTAACGGATTTTGTTTTAGTATGGAATATTCTGTTATCGAGGTAATTACTAATTAGGATATAGAGGTTAATTGGGATTTTATTATCTGCTAAGGTTTTTCTAATTTGATAGTGGTTTAGGGCATTGAAAGCACCTTTTATATCTAAAGAGATTAAGGCTGAGTGTAATTTGTTTTTTCTATTTGTTTTTAGGTCTCTAGTTATTTCAGATAGCATTTGTGTAGTTGAATTCCCATGACGGAAACCAAATTGATATGGATGTAAAAGATTATGTGTGTGCACAAAATGGTATAATCTGCCAAACAAAAGTTTTTTCACAAATTCTGGATATTATAGGTAGTATTGTTATTGGTCTGTAAGAATGTGGTTCATGAGAATTCTTGTTGTGTTTTTTTAATAAATATGACTTGTCCTGTTTTCCATTCTTTTGGATATATTCCTTGTTTGAGACAGGAGTTGAATAAAAAGTTGCAAAAATCAACTTTTCCTGTGAGTAAGTGTTTAGCGGTGTGTGCACCAATTCTATCAGCTCCTGTTGCTCTGTTTAGTTTTATTTCTTTTGTTTTTGCAATTATTTCTAGATTTCTTATTTTGGGTTCTTCTTGCATATTGGTGTTTCTTAGAGGCAAGTTATTTTGGTTAGAGGTTCCTTGTGAAAAGGAGGCTTCATGTAAAAGTTCGATGGCTTCTATTGTGGAAGTGGTGGTTGTACCACCTGATTTATTAAGTACGGGGATTAGCTATTTTCTTCTGAGTTTATTTGTATAGATTTTGTATATTGTGTTGTATGGATTTGAGGTATTAGTTGTGCTGACTAAATTTTGCCAGTAAATATTTTTAGCTGAAATAATTTCTTTTTTGTATTTTGCTAAATGGAATTGATAGTTAACTTGAGGAGGTTGGAGTTGGTTGTTTTTTATTGCGTTTTGATACTGACGTCTAAGTTTTCTGCATTTTCTTCTTAAATGTGTTAGATTTTCATTCCACCAGGGGACAGTTTTATGGTAATTTCTTATTTTTGTTTTACATTTTTCGATCCTGAATTGTACTCTTTTGTTTAGTGTAGTTGCTGCTTTATCTACGTTTAAGTTTTCGATGGAATATTTGTTTGTGATATAGTTGAACCATGGATCATTGGTTATGCATTCATTTAGAATTGCTTGACCTTTTCTTGTAAGTTTTCTTTCAAAGTGTTGTTCATTTCTAAAGATATAGAAAGATATGTAACTATGGTCACTTCCTGTTTCAGTAGAGTGGACTGTCCAGTTATTAATGTGATCGTAAATGTTTTGAGTGGTTATAGTTAAATCGATCCAGGAGTGACCTCTTGGACCGTGAAATGTGGGTGCTGCATGTGGATTGTTTACTATTGCTAAGTCGTTTGTTAAAATGAAATCAATCAGATCTTCTCCTTTTTGATCTGGGTCTTGCATTCCCCAGAGGGGGTGTTTAACGTGAAAATCACCACAAATAACTGTTTCTGTATTTTTGAATTCGTATAGAAGTTTTTGGATGTTTTGTAATTCAAACATATTTTGCTTGGGTGATATGTAAGAGTTGATGATTAGCATGGTACGAGTACGGCTTTCTAATTTGACAGCTATAATACTTTCTTGGATTAAGACATGTATATTGTCGTATTTATTGACGTTGATTAAAAGAGATACAGTTGGCTTTCCATCTGCTTGGATGATTTGGTAATTTCTTGGAATTTGTAGAATTGTTGGGTTGTAAAAGTAAGGTTCCTGGATTAAGACCATATTTGGGTTGAGTAATGCCAGCGACTTGGAGAGGGTCAATGCTCCTGCTTTGGAATGAGCTTGGTTGCTTTGTAGAAAAAATAAAGACATGTTGATAGTTTAGAAGATATGGGTGGTTGAGTTTATGTTTACCACTGATCTTCTATTCTTTGTACCTGAACCAGGTAGACCGGGCAGTCTTTGTCATAGAACCTATGATCTATGTTTAGTGGATGACTGCTGTTGTTGTTGTTGTATATACAAGCTTTGCATTCTGGTTCATTGGCCTTGCAATCCTCTTCCTTGTGGCAGTTTGCGCAGTAGGGGCAAAATGTTTGCGTTGATTGCCAAATTTTGCTACGTGACCGTATGTTCGACATTTCGAGCATCTTTTGACGTTGTAGTGTCATTCAACGGTACATCTTGCCCAACCGATTTTTGTTTTTGCTTCTGTGAGAAGCTTGTTGAAGGCCTCCTTGGGGAAGGAGACGAAGGTTGTCTGCGTCCCGTCTGCGTATTTCGAAACCCTGACCGATACAGAAGAGCGGCGGCGGCGGCGGCAGAAAACCCTGAAAACCCGATGCCGATGCATCGCGTTCGCGCAGGACGCTGCTGACATAATGGCGGCTGTAGGCGGTGTTACGTTTTGTGGTGTTGGGTTGGGACAGATGAGTTGAGCGAAAAGAAACAGAGAGATTTGGCTTGCTGGTTGACGTGCCTTGAGATTACGCGTTAAGTAACGCGCAAGTTCTTCCAACATTTATGCTCCTTGTGTTTGAAAGCGTGAGTCCGCAGAGAGTCGGTGTTTTCAGTGTATGAGAGCGATGTTGTGCTGCTATTTGGGTGGTCGTTGCCATTAATACACGGCATGGAAGTTGATAATGTTCGAATGTAAAAGTGGGACAGAAACTGAAAATGGGTCCTTGCGGCGTGTAGAGAAGTTTGAAGTGAATCTGCAAAAGCAAAGGCGCCGTACTGAAGTCTGTGCGTAGTGCGTGCACAAAGACTGTGTGTGTGGCTCCGACTAGAATCACTCTGACGTTTTCAGGTTATATTCCTTTTGTCTTTTTTTCTCTCGCAGAGAAAGTTGCATGTAGTGGTCTTGAGCGTCAAATCCAAATAATGTGCACCCAGTTTAGTTCACGATTGAAACGTGATTGAATTCAGGGCGATACTTGGTTTAACACGAACTCTTCAGACTCTGGGGTGGAATCGGGTATAACACGTAATCAGGCTGTATTTATGGTGCATTTCAGTGCACTTCACATATCTTTCTGTACCAATATTTATAAGCTTTTATGACCATAGTGTTGATACAGCTTACTTTTGTGGTTACATGTTGGCAAAAAGTCGACTACACTTGCCTTTCATTACTAAAGTTTGTGGATAAATGTACACAGCATGACAGGTTTTTATATTGCTATATTTTGTCCTTTATTCAGTGTTTCTGACTGCTAACAGGGAACTGTGGCCTGAACTTGAGAAAACATTATGCATAATATACACATGCATACCTAAAGAGGCAAGTGCACAAAAATAGCAAGACTAAAATGAATGAAAAGCATACTTCTACAAAAGCTACCAGTAAAAGTAAAAACAATAATGAAGTCAGTATCACTGCATTTGTCATCTTATGATGAGGAATGGCATTCACATTGTTCGTTTTCTGGAGAGAGAAGGGATGCTTCGAGTTGGAACATTTAGGTATAGCTACTTGTGTCTCACTTGATATCACCCAACCAGAACTGACCAATTTTATCACACATTTATTCCTGAAATGTTTGTTTTCTCATTTGAACTGCACAAACTGAACGCAAGTATTAGTTACGTTACTTGTTTTAGATTAGCTCATTACTACGCAGCTCAACAAGACATTACTTTGGTAACTTTGTGACTTAGCAATTGCACGTTCCATGAGGAATATTGAAATCGCCATTTGTGGTGTAAATTATATTATCTGATTTTATTTTTTACTCTGTATCCCATGGCTATGATAGTCTCTGTGTCTCATGGTCAACTCTCATCTCTGCTCATGACTGTGATGGTAATGGACAAAGAGACAAAAGTGGTTATCACTTCAGGACGAAAGATCATCAGTTTCACCCGTCACCTGTTTATGCAATACCTCATTCACATACCAGATTCACCACGGAATTGTTCATTGGAGACAACCATTGACCATTACCAGTCATAACTAGAATTGTAGCTCCAGAAAAACATGTCTAAGTGCTTTTCATGTTTGGCTGGGGCCATTGCTGGCTGGATATTACTGGGAGCCCTCTGTTTTGGCAACTAACACATGACACATTGCTCTTGTTTTTATTATTTAGGAAAGCTGTCATACAATGGTTTCTACACGGGGGTATCTAGCAAACTTAGAAACTCGTTAACTTATCAAACCAGGATGGGAATGGGAAGGTGTCTAGGTTCATATGTTTACTGATCAAGGTAAGGGAGTGGGTTAACTAAAAAAAATACAGTACCAGTGTTTGCACCCACTTGACCCAATCTTGATCATACCCAGACCATCACATGCTGTACGTATGTATGCACATAAATTAAGCTTTAAGTACAACATGTTGCTCACAAATGCAAAGGCACTGCACCTCTGTAAAACAGTAACATGCACTGCCAGGTTATGAAACAAAAAGGGCTCGACTAAACAGCAGTGTCTTCAATATAGTGAAGGTGTTGGGACTTTGGGCACCGAACACTAGGGATGCTGCCTTGGAGGCACTTGTGTACAGAGCTGTGGGATGGATACAACCTTTTAGGATTCTCTGTGCATGATCCTGGGATAATTGTGAATAGTGGACTGCTAGTGAACGTATGCCTAGTGGACTTCTGAACAGCGACCATGTGCATAGTGAATAGCAAACTTGCGAGCAGAGCCCATGAGCAGTATTTTTAAGGAGTGGGGGGGGGGGGATGAGAATTTATGTTAGGAGCAGCAGAACAAGTCTGGAGACAAGTTCAATTTCTCCTCTTTTTTTCATTACAAGCAAACAAAAGGGATTATTTATTCATGTCACTAGAGTAATACTTGCAATGTCACACAGCAATGTTGTTTCCACGAAACCCCCACATGTTGCAGGATAAATTACTTGCTTGGGCTTCATGCATGTCGTTGCAGTTGGACGGCATCAGTGAAGTCCATAATTCCGTGTAATACAAAAACATTACAACTGTATTCCCCATGTTTTGCCGCTAATAATGGCCTTTTAATATTTCAGTTTGCTGTGCACAATCAACATATCAATTATGGTAGCACCATATCGCTAGAGTTACAACTTTTTGGTTTTCCTATAGGCTGTGTAAACACCTGCCAGAAAGCTTTAAATCGATGAGATTTTCTTTTGAAAAGTGTTGATGTTTCTGTGCTTAAGAGCATGGTTTTGATGAATTCTGGTCCCACTCACTGCTATAACGTTCAGATTGTAGGGGGAAACTCGAAGAACACACAGCCTCAACAACACAAAAACAGCTATTGGTTAGTCGTAAAAGGTCACCGGGGGGGGGGTATCTTTATTATGTAAAAAATATAGGAGGGAAAGGTTAGCTTGCGCCATGGCGGGTTGCTATTCCCAGCAAAGAAAGGCAAACAAAAAGAAAAACAAACCACCAAGGGCAATGCGATGAACATGTACAGTACTGGCATGTGTATGGCTATCAGGTAACAGTTGTGTTAGTGAGCTTCAGGACGTGTCTTTAAGCGGGCCATCGTTGCACAAGAAAGGGTAAATATATTGCGTTTTATGATGTATGGTGCTAATGCCATACAAGCATAGCCCAGGCAAGTTCACGGCAGTTAATAAGATAGACCTCATACAACCGACAAAAACTTGTCGGGTACCTGCTGGTGTTCTCTCATTACCTCGAGCTACGATAATTCATACTTTTGCATACTTCATGTCACCTCCATGTTTAGCTCACAGTTTTCAGTGTATTGAAAAGCTTATTAACTGAACGGCATTTTTGCCTAATCAACATTTTTCATTCCCTTGTGAAACCCTCCTACTGGCAGAAGATGGCTTCCGCATGTTGCTGACGCCACCTCTTGAGACACCCTCCTTTGAACATAATGCTCACCTCCAGATGCCTGTCTCCTAAAGAAGGCACCCTTACTGCTTGGGCTTTAGCTGACATCAGACATTTAGTTTTGAGGGCTGACGTGTTAAGCTAGTAACCATCGACATGCTTCTTTTGAATATCTCTGCAGTTATTAACTTATGCCTGCTTTCTTGTGTCCCCACTCGTAATAGTGCTTCTTTAGAGGAAAGGCTAAAAAATGTGAGCTGCATCATATATTTGGAGTAATTTATGACAATTTGAACAAAAATATGTAATGACCTGGGGTTTGAATTAATGAGTCTACTGTAATTTGGTGTTCTACACAACGTTTTGACACAACGGGTTTGAATTAATGAGTCTACTGTAATTTGGTGTTCTACACAACGTCTTGCAATTATGCCCATATGAAAAAGTTGCATGCAGGGCCAGTCCATTCGTTTTGCTTCGTTATGCTGCTTCCTTCTGATTTGTTTATTTATGCCTTCAGGGCAGAGCAATGTGATGCTTGATGAACTTTGGCAAACAACAACAACTTTATTTTCGACCTTGGAGAGTGGGGAGTTTCATCGCCACAGGCGATACTCTACCCCATTGCTGGATGGAATAGGGGGAATAAAATAACGAGCCCCTTCACAATAACGATCGAAGTCCGATGGTGTCCAGAAATGTCAGAAGAGCTTTGAGCGCAGAGCGTTGCTGGGCTGGATTGGGCCAGGGACCAAGCAATTTCGATAGGGAGAAAGGGCGAGAGTCCAGCTGACGAAGAGACTCGGAGAGTGTGGTTCGGGAAGGTTCGTAGTGAGGGCAATGAAGAAGAATGTGCTCCAGATCCTCAAGAGCACCACAGTGGCAGCAGGTGGGAGAGTCAACTTGCCTCAAGCGGTAACGCCACTGAGCTGTAAAGGCCACATCGAGGCGCATTCGGTGGATTAATGCAGCATCTTGACGAGAGGTGTTTCGTGTGGTGTTCATTGCAGCCAAAACAGACAGAGACTAAACTTTAATCGCAGTGCACAGACAAATTTAAACAGTCATAGACAGAAAAAGAAGCAGATAACAATCCGGAAAAGGCACCAAGGTAGAACAAGATCTAGACAAGTTCTGGTACACGTGCCCTCACGATATCAAGTGAGATATTCCAGCTCCGCTTGGGACAGGCCTATGGAAGGCTGGCTTACACAATTGTCTCCGCTTCTCCTGATAAGTGAAGCTTCCGCGATTTCCCGTACCTTCTTGTCTTTGAACCTGGCCAAAATCAAAGTTCTTTTAAAAAAGGGGGCACAACCGCACCGTGAACAATGCACTGCTAAGTGGCCTGACGGCGTGGAATTAGATACAGAAGATCTATGCTCAAGAAGCCTTACATTTATGCACCGCCCTGTCTGTCCAATGTACTCACGCCCACAGGAGAGAGGTATATTGTACACGACTTGTCGCCTGCAGTCAACAAAACGTTGCTTGTGTGCAATCGTGCACTGATTGCCGTCAGTTTCTTGGTTTATTCTGCAGCATAGTCTTTGCAACTTTATCGGTGCCGATATCGCAACTGGAACGCCGTGCCTAGCAGCAACATTTTTTAAATTGTGCGTTAGCTTATGAATATATGGAAGGACTACTGGCCGTCCCTCCATCCTCTCCTTACGTCTCCTATCCTTGCCTTTTACTTTTTGAATCAGGGCTTCTGCCACTTCTATTAGCGCCTGCAAGGGGTAGCCTCCCTCAGTCAGCCTCTGTACCTGTGCAAAGAAACTTCGCTCTACTTGATGGGCACATGACCGGGACAAAGCTGACCACAGGGCTGAGGACGCCACTCCCCTCTTCACTATTTTAGTGTGAACCCCAGCTTGCCACCCTTGTGAGGTGTTTCGTGGCATGCGGAAAGCGAGCGTGGGATCAACTCTGTTCAACATAGAGGGGGGAAGAATGTCGGTTGTCCGTTGGCGGGAAGCCAGGGGTGTCACTAGGCGTCGCAGAATGGAACGGCGGTCTCCTCTCAGCAGAACAATACGGGTCCGTTTCCGATACGAGAGTGCTGCTTCTGCGGCGCTGTCGGCCTGCTCATTCCCCACAACACCACAGTGGGCTGGAACCCACTGGAGAACTAGCCTGTGGCCTGCGGCGTAGATAGTGTGGTAAGCCATTAGCACGTCTGTGACTAGCGGTGCGGATGGGCCTCGTATGCCGGATTTTCAATTGCTTGAAGGGCAGATTTGGAGTCTGTAAAGACTGCCCATTCCCGGGGTGGAAAATCAGCGATGTGTTGTAGAAAGAAAAGAATGGCATAGAGTTCCGCAGCTGTGGAGGAGGTTGGATGTGAGAGGCGTCTTCCGTGCACGACGTGAACTTTGGCAATTGCTTTTGTACTGCACCATTTTTTGAAACCCGCAAAAAACGTACTCTGAAAACAACATGACAGGATTCAGTCTTTTCGTGTTGTCTTCAACATTGCCCATTGCTCAGGGTTGTTTGCCATGCAGTTTGTCCACCAGCTTGCCTGCATTTATGCTGTTCTATCAGTGATTGTAGGTCAAGTTATTGTCATGCAACCACATTATTGATGGAAGTCACTGAAAAGGCTAGTGAGCTGTAGGACTCGAACCCACATCTTCTGGATTACCGGTCCAGGGCTCTACCAATTGAGCTAAGCTATCATGCCTTCTCAGCGACTTCCAAGGGTGCGTCATCTGAAGGGACACATCAACTACTCTCTCTCTCACTCATCCTTCTTGCACTCTTACATTTTTGCTCACTCATACACACATTCATACGACGGTATCGACACAAGTGGCAACTGTTGAACATGAGAGAATTAATGTTCTGAGGCTGGAACACATAGAAAGGACAAATACATAAAAATACATTATTGTTTGTTTGGTATGGTCATGCTTCCTGCTTCTAAGACCAGATAGCACTTGTCTTTGCTATACTATCTGAAAGACAGATGAAGAAATACAATTGTGTTTAATAAAGCTGATGTCTTGCAGCCACAGCAACCATTTTGTTGAGTGAAATGATCAAGCCCACACATGCTCTGTTATATTTGTTGTTTATTATTATACTATTATTGTTAAACTAATATTAATAATATAACTAATTATATACTATTATGTTTTATTAATATACTGCATAGTCTTATACGTGGTTGCAAATACCCAGCGCAGGTCTCATCCATCATACAGGCTACAAAGCACACTTTTCGTAAAAGCAAGGGATAGTGGCGTGAGTGTGTGTGTGGGGGGGGGGGGTATGTTTATTATATTAAAAAAATAGTAGGGAAAGGTTAGCCTCTGCTATGGCGGCTTCCTATTCCCAGGGAAGAAAGAAAAGGGAAAGACAAACCAAAGCAAAACAAGTGGTGTAAGGTTTTTAACAAAAGCTCTGTCTTTTCAATGCAGTCAACTTTTGATCAAACACAAGCATGCGTGATGACAATGAAAACATCATAACCACCAGGCCTATCAACACGA
This sequence comes from Ornithodoros turicata, assembly GCF_037126465.1. Lineage (NCBI taxonomy): Eukaryota > Metazoa > Arthropoda > Arachnida > Ixodida > Argasidae > Ornithodoros > Ornithodoros turicata. The sequence goes on from NW_026999301.1 coordinate 2,552,738, forward strand.
CCCCTTTGTTAACATTGATATAATGTATGTCTGTATGTATGCAGGTGTTGGAAGGTGGGTGCAGGAGAAGACTTTCCTCTTGATCTCAGGGCTTTGGGGGAATGGCCCCCCTTTTCGTACATAAGCATTCGACAGGGCACCTTATATTCTTTCATAAGGCATATTTTTACAGGATTTACATGCATTTTGATTACTACAGGTAGCGTCTATTAAATGGGAAGGTTCTGTTATGTGTCATCAATATATTTACTAATAGAATCACTACCCTTCTGATACCAAACATACCTAAATATGGCCTCACATCCTGTGAGTCCTACCAGAAGTCTGCTTACCACAATTTACAATATTGCAGATTAGATTTCAAAAACTGCAGCTGCTACATGGAATAAACTGCCAAAGTGTAAACACCCCATTTAATTGTTACTCCTTTTGTTGTCCACGTCCCATTTCTTTTGGACTTCTTCAGTGAAGGTCCCCAGTCTGAGTAATTTTTTTTATTTACTGACACATTGCTCGTACACTGATGAAATGTGGGAGTATGAGGCCGCAGCCTGGGTTCATAAACAACAACTGAATTCATAAACAGTTGGTGCTATTGGAGAGCTTTCTTATCGCTAAAGATGATTTGTGCAGTGAGTAGCTTATTTGCATATGCTCACTAATTAAATAAATATCATAACTTTTGAATTTTACTTTGAACACTTTTGGGTAAGTACCTGGACCTGCTTGCACTAGACTTCTGCTAGGGTCCTAACCTTGAGGAATTCCCTTTGGCGCAGGCTTGCTAGTGCTTGTGTCACATGCTACTGACATAAACTTTCCTATAAGCGAAATGCACTGCCAGAGCTGTGTCAAAGGAAATGCCTCAAGGTTAGCATCCTAGCAGAAGTTTCGTGCAAGTGGGCCAGTGCCTCCAGCAAAAAATATTCTGAGAACGAACTGCATTGACACTAAGTGACTTTTTCAAGTTATTAGCTGGATTCTGTTTACATATTTCTTGCGTGAAGCATTGTACAAATGTGCTCTTTGGCTGCTGTCAGTTGTGTGTTCATGCGCGTGGTTCACACATAGGGGGCGGAAATTAAGGGTCACATGGAAGATACACTTCGCTTTTCATTCGTCTTCTCCAGTGGCGTAGCCAGACCTCAGGTAGAGGGGGCTCGATACATAAAAAAAAAATCCCCCCTCCTCCGCTGATCCTGGGTACGCCCACAAACTCATGCTTGCGCACACAGCGAGATGAGAGATGAAAATACAGAATATTTGAACGTTTAATAATGAGTTTATATATGGGGTGTCATGAGCTGTGAGGCCGCCTCACGAGATTTCAAGTAGTTTCGATTGAAATACATGTGTCAAGTGTGAACAACACACACTTGTTTCCTGACTGTAGGTCCTCTATGCCCACTCCGAAGAAGAGCTCGATGCAGCGACAGCCAGCCCTCAAAGTCAGTCTCACCCAAAGCGATGCTGCTCGATTACAATTTCTGTCTCTTTATTACAAATATCCAATCATTACATAATCTTTATTTGACACAATATCATTTTCCTTCAATACAAGTCACGCCACATCTGTCGTTCGATTGACTCGCACTCGAAGTTTGTTGCGGTTGTTGATGTTGCAAAATATAACAAAATTTACAAAAATTCCCTAGAGTATAATAACTATTGGGACCTGTCTACTAGTGTGTGCTGACATTTGTAAGTACTTATTATCTGTATGGAGATATAATAAGTACAACAAGGTATTCACTTTTGCATTGAAATACAGATAGCCTGTTTGTGTTCCTGCCTTCAGTGTATGTCTCAGCCTTAGCATTGCGCACTCTAAAGCAACACATAGCATGACACATCGTATTGACAGTTCAGTACAGTGGATCAATTCTACGCACCCTGTTTACTCACAGCATATGAATTATCAGTGGAGGCTCCTAAATGACAACTGTTTTGACGCAAGAGACTGTTTTGACGTGCTTCGAATATGGGTCGAGGCATATACTAAATCAGACAGAGAAAGAATGACATTGACATTAACAGTGCGACAGGACATACTGTTCCTTGTGTGACAGTTTCCGAACGTTCAAATTAACAGTTGTTGCCCTCTTGCTTCATATGGCGTAACACATTCTCCGAATATCTGTCTGGTTTCAACTACAACTTCGTAACGTTCCGTCTCATCTACAGTCCAAGGGGTAGTCAAATTTCACCCACCCTTGCTTGTAATCCAAACACATAGTAAAGAACTTCAAAATTACGTGCGTGTTCCAACCTAACCTCGTTCTCCAGTACATTTCACCACCCTCCGCCCTGCCCTGTGGGCGATGCGTACAATTTACAAATAGCCACCGTCGGCGTCGGCGTCCGTACAGCAAACGCATCGGGTTTTCGGGGTTTTCTGCTGCCGTTTTCTTCTGTATCGGTCAGGGTTTCGAAATACGCGTCCCGTCTCTTTCTGCTCTTATGTAGTTGACTTCTCTTTGATCTGCGTAACTTTCGAGGCCATTGCGATGGATTAGTTCTTCTTTTATAGAATCCTTGTCCATGTCCTCGTCGATGAATTTTATTTTCATCTCAGGCTGGGGTGGTTTGTTGATTTTTAAGTTTCCTGCTTGTGTTAGCATTTCTCTTTCGCGAAGGACCTGTTCTATCTTTTTCAAGTCCTCCTTCTTTCTACTCTCAGCAATGAGGAGACCAGATTTTGTAGGTCTTGTAGTTGCGTCTGTTAAGAGAATTTCGGCCTCAGTGAGTTCTTGTTTTAAGATGGTGGTCAAGTTTTTGAGGCTTTTGCCATTTTTAGGCTTCACAGTGGCTGAAGAAATCTTGGCTGGTTTGGACTTAGGCCTGTTGAGGTTTGTTTGGGTAACGTCAGCGTAGGTCATGGGGGGTTCTCTGACCTGATTTTCAAGCTGTTTGAGGGTTTCATTGAGAACTTTTGCTGACCGTTCCACTTCCTTTCTTCTGGCTCTTTCAGTAGCTCTTTGAATGTCCAAGGCGCAAATAAGACCTTCGTATTTATGAAATACATCCCGGAGGATCTGTCTTTTTTCCTTGGGCAGTTCATGCTCTGCATCGATGTAGTGGTTTCTGAGGTCCTTAAGAGCCTCATTGATGTCAGCAGCTTGTTCAGAAGAGGACTCAACAGTGTTTTCCTGGGAGTGCTCATTTGGGTTGTCCGCTGTTTCGTTGGTCTGTTGAGCTAGTGGAGGGAAAGCACTGTTTTCTTCATCTCGTTCTGGTTTTTTCTTCTTCTTTTCTTTTTGTTCGATTTCCTTCTTTTTCGACTTTTGAGAGGATTCTATCACTTCTTCCTCCGTATCCTCGGTGCTAGTGTCCGTATCTGGGTTCATAGTCGTTGTGTCGTTTGTCAGGCTGTCATAAACCTGTCTTTTTTCTTTCTCGTCAGGTTTGTTTTTACGCATCTTGCAGCTTTCCTTGGGTGTCTGTGTGCTCTCGTCTTTGGAGTTAGCAAAGTCGTGCCCAAGAGCTCATTTCCTGAGCATAACTGTGTATTTTGCAGGTGTCGATGAATCTTCTGACCTTTAAACCGATTTTTCGGCCTTTTGCGGTCGGATTTCGGGGATTTTGACTTTCTTCTTGAAGTTTCCTTTTGGACATTAAAGTAGGAAAGAAGACCTCGAGTGTCTGTTGGGGAGGGGAAGAGAGTTGGACGAAGAGAGCCCCAGCGGGTACCGACCCGAAGGTATACACCCGGACTTATGCTGGGGGGCAGAATAATGCTACTATCTTCCAGCAAATCCACGGCCGAGAGAACGGCCACGGGAAGAGCGACGAGGAGGGAAAACCCCACCAAGACCGACGTCCATTGAATCTGCAAAGATAGCCGCCGTGTTGGTTCAGGTCTGACAAACCCCCATTATGGGGATCCGAAGATCCCCGCGGAAGGCGGCCAGGCTCCTGCAACGGCTGTTGTTTCTTTTGCATGTGAATTTGCCCACTGCCTATATTCTGATAGGGAGTAAAAATAGGATAGGGTATGGGGGTGGAATATAGGGGGGAAGGAAGAAAAGAGAAATCCCACTTTGTTGTACCACCCGTAGGTATCGCAACAAATATGGGATATAGCTGGAAGAAAGGAGATGGAGAAAAAGAGAAAGTGATAGGAGTAAATGAGATATCCCACGAAACCACAGCCAGGGGCCGGGCGACAAAATGAGGATTTATTGAAAAATTGAATACATGTGTGAGAGTGAGAATATTGATTTGACTTTATACAATAACTACTTTGTTGCATAAAATCTGTTACACATATTCTTTTAATTGATGTGAAATTTCTGGCCGCAGTTTTCTTCCTCCCCGCAGGGGGTATCAGCGTACGCTGATGTTTGGTGAGTGACGCCACCACGGACCCTAGCCCCCAGTCCCAAGGTGTTATCCGTACCGTGCCGAGGGGATGAAAGGCGAAGGGTAGAAGCTTTGAACCTTGAAGCCTTGGTTAAAAATTCTTCTTCCTCTACGGGGCGGCAAACGTCCCCGGACCGAAGTATTCGAAACAATGTCTACGAACTTTACAGCAAAGTACGTCGTTCTTTCAGCGACAGGAAATGACAAAAAAGGTAGTCCCGTTGGGTAAGATGTCGCCGTTCTTCATTGAGACGGCGGTGGCATCTCTGTCTAAGCATATACCTGAGATTAAGCGCATGCGATCAGGCGACTTGTCAATAAAGTGCACATCTGAAACAGACTGTGAGACCATTCTGAACACACATGGAATGTTGGGAAAAAGAATATCAACTTCCTTACACAAGTCACTGAACACCAGTCGAGGCGTCATCGCCATATCAGAACTCATCGACGTCCCCGTTGAAGAAATTCTTCTAAACCTGAAAGACCAGGACGTCATAGATGTACGAAAAATAAAAATAAGAAAGAACAATGAGTACATTACAACCCGTAATATTATTCTTACCTTTGATCGCCCGACTCTGCCTCAAAAGCTGAAAGTAGGATACCTGTCAGCAGAAGTTCGCCCATACATCCCAAATCCGTTGCGCCGCTTCCGTTGTAACAGATTCGGTCATGCTGCCGACTCGTGCCGTGGCTCCGCCTGTTGCGCACGGTGTGGGAAGGCTGACCACGAAACAAAAGAATGCGAAAGGCCAGACTCTTGTGTCAACTGCTCTTCCAACCACCCATCCTACTCGAGATCCTGTGCAAAATGGAAATACGAAAAAGAAGTCCTACATGATAAAGTCACACATAACCTCAGTTACCCAGAAGCCCGGAAAAAAAGTAGCTCCCATATTTTTCGAGAACTCTTTTGCCACAGCTGTAAAACAGAAAGTAAAACTAGTCACACAGTACACACAGACCGAGCAGTCATTATTCACCCAGACCAACGCAAGTCAGATCCAAGGAGGTGCAGATCCACCTCCAACTCCTGAAATTTCTGTGGCGTCGCTCACACCGGCGCCACTCCTGTCCTCACAGTCCACGGAGGTGACATCCATGGATTGCGAGGAGGAGACGAGCTCTGAGCGCTCCTTTGCGAGGACGAGCTCCCAAGCCCCCCAAAAGAATAGATCTAGTCTGTCGGGGAGTGAGTCACTTCCTGACATATCTGACAAGGAGCTTGCGGCTGCGCGGAAGAAACCCACATTGCCGCGGGTCACACCCCCAACAAAAAAATAGGTAATGGAAGCTCTTCCTAGTCGGCAAAAGTTCCTGACACACGTACTTCTTCTTCTTAGTACTGCAACTATTATGAATCACACGATCCTCCAATGGAATTGTCGTGGGTTGCTCTCTAATTTGGATGACGTCAACGACGTTTTTGGGAAGTATAACGCATCATGCTTTTGTCTTCAGGAGACATATCTGAACGCACAAACACAAAATTCACTGCGTGAACACAATATCTTTCGAAGAGATCGAACTGATGCCACCCGAGCATCTGGTGGTGTTGCGATCGTCACTCGAAGGTCTCTCCCAACCAAAGCTAGCTGTGCAGATGTGTCTAGATAGGATAGTCACCATCTGCTCAGTCTATTTGCCACCATGAGGCAGAATTACACAAAGAGACTTAGAAAATTTGTGCAGCCAACTTCCTGGTCTTTTTATACTTCTGGGGGATTTTAATGCTCACAACCCACTTTGGGGCAGTACAAGAACAGACACTCGAGGGAAAATATTAGAGAAGTTCTTATTATCAACATCCATCAGTCTTTTAAACACAGGGGCACCTACGTACATACATTCTTCGAGTCAGTCTCTCTCAACCTTAGACCTGTCCTTCCTGCAGTCCATCCTTGTTTCAAGAGATAGAATGGACTGTAGAAGAAAATCCGCTTGGGAGTGACCACTTCCCGGTGGTGTTAAAATATCTTACGCCAGTAAGCCCTCTGACTACACGTCCTCCTAGATGGAAACACCATCTAGCCGACTGGAAGCAGTTTTCAGAAAGAAGTGACCTGTCTTTAATTCCTATTGATTGTGTAGCGATAGAAGAAGCTAATTGTCTTATCAGCAACATCATACTTGATGCAGCAACAGTATCCATTCCCCAGACATCTGGTCGCCTCCCAAAGCGACCTAAACCCTGGTGGAATAATGAATGTGAGGAAACTCGCAAGCTTCAAAATCGTGCATAGGGCACATTGCGGAGATACCCCACCTCAGAAAATCTTTTACTCTTCAAAAAGGCAAGAGCGAAGGCCAGATGGACACGAAAGCAGGCTAAACGGTCCTCTTGGCGAACTTTCATATCTTCTCTATCTTGTAATACTCCATCCAAAATTGTATGGGACAGGCTTCGCAAATCAGAGGAGAGCATATCAGTCATTCAGCCCCTCTTTTAGAAGTTAACGGTCAGGTATGTGAAAGTCTAGAAGAACAGGCTAATGCACTTGTGGAACACATCCAAAGTATTTCAAGTTTTTCTCATTATAGTAGTGAATTCATTAGGATTAAACAACGGTCCGAAAAACAAAAGATTACAGCAAATGGTGAGTAGTAAGTACTGGACTCTCATGGTGCACAACGCCCAACTGGCCTGAACACGATTTAATTAGCAATTAGAGCTAATTGGGACCCCCCACATTAATCAGCACCCTCCAGGGAGCCACCACACTAATTGGGGAAAGTCTAACTCGTGTCCAGACCAGCTGAGCGTTGTGCACCATGAGAGTCCATAAAAAAGAAAAAAAAATAGATAGAAATAGAGTGGAGAGAAGGAGTTTAATTGAAGATCAACGGCGCCATCTTGAAGAAAGCGGTCCGGAAAGGCCGCTGACCGTCGCTGGGCGACGGAGCACAGAGGCAGGTTGCAAAGCATCGCAGCTATGACCACCAGTTCCGGACATCCTGTGACGTCAGCTGTGACGTCATCACGGCATGTCTGGGCAAGTTAGGACAGCTCTGGGCATGCAAGGAGAAAAACACTCGTAATACAGAGGCTGGAAAAGCAAGAGTATGCAAACCATCAATAGCTAACAACAAAAAAATTAGTTACACAACAAATGAGCCCACCAGAACAGGAGCGCAGAACCATGCGACTGCTCCATCCGAGAGGCAGGCAGAAACTGACTCGTAATGGTTTTTGTCCTGTATAAACCCCGCAGCTGCACCCCCTAGCGGTTACTTTCTCAACTAATCTCACAACAGAATTATTAAGAATCACGCCAGCGCTACTCCCGGTCCCAAGGCAGAAGATGATAGAAAATGGCGGGAATGCCCGGACAACAGCAACCAGCACCCGACGTGCACGGGCACGAAAATCGCAAACAAAGCGGGAACAAAGTTGGCGAAATCATTAGTTACACAACAAATCACCTCACCACAGTAGGAGCGCAGACCGATGCGACTGCTCTCGTCGACAGCCAGGGATCAAGTGACGACGGAGCGAACGACCGCACGTCTTCTCCCAACGAGAGCCAGAGGTGGACTGACGTAAGCGCCACTCTACGGGTGCTACGCATGCGCGCGCTCGTAGCGCCCTCTGCGCGCTCCTACCGCCACCTGCGAGAGGCTAAGAGAGAAGAGCATTCCTGCGCCCTCTTCTCTCGTTGCTCATTGGTCGTGAGGCTAAGTGAGAAGAGCATTCCTGCGCTCCCTGCTGGCCGTTCTCATTGGTCCAGACATCATCCTATTGTCTCAGGGCTACACTGTTTTTTCCACTAATGCTCCTTTGGTCAATCTGCAGTGAAGCCACGGTATGACGTCATCATGCACCTGCGTGGCTCAAGGACGCGTGCGCTGTAGACAGGGGACCTATTATTTATTGAATCACTATCCCAAGATTATTTCCTTTATTCTTCTATAACGATTGCATAGGAAACTATTGCAGAAGAGCACCATGCATGAAAACTGATCGTAGGAATTCCAAAGTCTTACTAAATGAGACTTCCAAAAGAACAAAACATCCTAACATGTAACTCCATCAACGGCTAATAAGAGGACTAGGCACTCAACAAATCAACACGCGCAGAACTCAGGGCAGCACTATCGTCAAGGCGACAATGTTCCTTGTCAAAAAAAGACAAAATACAAAGCGTTAACAAAGGAAAGCATGCATATCGGGGCATGTCAGGACACGTCAGGACAAATTCGCACGACTGTTGGGCAACAGAGGAAAACGAACACTTGAACAGAGTGAAAAAGGCACTCACCATCATTTTTCCCGTTCACAGCATTCCCTCATTGTAAATCCGCTCGTCACAAAATCCTCCTGCATCGTCGAACACCATTCACCAGTGACGAACCATACATCCACACCCCATCAGAGGCAGACAGAACCCCACCTAAGCTACGCTCTTCCACTGACGGCCAACGCCAGGATCATAATTACCGTGTCTACACCCGCCAGTGTCCAAGAGAGAAGTGAATCCTTGCGCCCCCTGCAGGCCAGTCTCATTGGTCGTGACGGCATCCTATTGTCTCAGGGCTACACAGTTTTTTTTTTTTTTTCCACTAATGCTCCTCTAGACAAGGTCAACCTGAAACAATAGTCTCTCGGTATGCGGTCATCATGCAGGTGCGTGGCTCAACGACGCGTACGCTCTAGACAGGGCACCTGTTATTTATTGAATCACTATCCCTAGATTATTTCCTTTATTCTACTATAATGATTGCGTCGGGAACTATTGCAGAAAAACACCATAGACAAGAGGAGATTGTAGCATTTCATTCCCAAAGTCTTACTGTACAGGAAAAAAAAAATGGTTCAGCAAGACATAAAGTCACACACCTGTCCCCCTTGCGGTTACTCTCTGAACTAAATGAATCGCAAAATTATTAAGAATTGCTCTACTCCCATTCAAGGCAGCACTATCGTCAAGAATATGCCTTGTACAAAAGGAAAAAAACTACATGCAGAAGGAAAGCATGTCAGAACAAGCCCAGGCATGTCAGCACATGTTTGTCAGACAAGGGGGGAAAAAGCGAAAAGAAACAAAGAAGGAAACCAGCATCAAACTATTTCTTCTTATTCAAAAACAGTGCTCATCATAAATCTGCCCAGGACAATACACACCATTTTTCTATTGCCACACTTTTTCCAGTAACGGTCAATGCATTGCTACAGACTGCGTGACGTCATCACATCCTGTCCGAAGAAGAAGACACCGGCAAAGACTCCTATTATTTATTGAATCGCAAGATTATTTCCTTTGTCCTACTCTTAATGACATTGATTCTCTCATTAAAATTCAACAAAAAAGCACCCTGCATATTAACGATTTTCACCCCAAAGGCTCATCATGGTCATTAGAATTACAGTAAACTGCCACTGCTCTTTTAAAATAATAAGTGAGTCCACTCCACATCACCTCCAGGCCCACCCGAGAGCCAGGCAGATAATTGAATAATGATGCTTTGTTCCTCCTGAATAAAGTCACACACCTGTCCCCCTCGCGGTTATACTCTCTGAACTAAATGAATCGCAAAAGTATTAAGAATAGCACTATTCCCATTCAAGGCAGCACTATCGTCAAGAATGTTTCTCTTCAAAAAGGAAAAATCTACGTCTAGAAGGAAAGCATGTCAGAACAAGCCCAGGCATGTCAGCGCATGTTTGTCAGACAACAAGGGGGGAAAAGCGAAAAGAAACAAAGAAGGAAACCAGCATCAAACTATTTCCAAGCACACGCACTCCTCTTGTTCAAAAACAGTGCACATCATAAATCCGTCCAGGGCAATACACACCATTTTTCTATTGCTACACTTTTTTTCCAGTGACGGTCAATGCATTGCTACAGACTGCGTGTCGTCATCACATCCTGTCTGAAGAAGAAGACAGCGGCAAAGACTTCTATTAATTATTGAATCGCAAGATTATTTCCTTTGTCCTACTCTTAATGACATTGATTCTCTCATTAAAATTCAACAAAAAAGCACCCCGCATATTAACGATTTTCACCCCAAAGGCTCATCATGGTCATTAGAATTACAGTAAACTGCCACTGCTCTTTTAAAATAATAAGTGAGACCACTCAACATCACCTCCAGGCTTATGTAATACGTGACCCTTTCTATGCTCATACATTCGTTGTCTGAGGCTACACCCGCGAGCAAAAAAGGCGCGGAAGCCGGGTGGGCAAAGTTCCATTCGCGCATTGCGAGCATGAAGGCGGGAAAGGCTGCGAGCAAAGTTCTATTCGCGCATTCCAAAGCACAAGACAGAACGCCTTTACGGGAACACGATAGCATTCCTATACTATATTAATGATTATTGCATTGCAGTTTAGAAAAACTACAACTAAACTATAATTTTAGGAGCCCAACTTTCTATGGAAACTATAATTGCCCTATTACTTGGATCGCTACTAATGAAGCGCTCCAATTTTTTCTCTCTTCCCATTTCAGCCTTGTCATGCAGGGAAGCAGACTCATATCCAACATAATTAATTTACACTGAGGGTGCCGTGCTTCAGGAATTCCTATCCTGCGCTCAGGTGCAAGCATTTCTTCACGGATACCTTTAACAGCTGACTTCCTCAACATATCGAACACCCAACAAAATCAAACAAACAATCAGAGAAACCCTCTTCTCAGCTGTACCATGCGACTGTCTTCTTCGTAAAATCGGTGATCTGAGGAAGAGAGCAGCGAAAAATTGCGCGCACTTGTGCTTGACTTAAAAAAAACCTGAAGCATATGCCAATAAACCAAGAAAAGGACACTCATGTCTGGTATCTGATAGTGCCACATACACAGACGCATTGTCGCAAAGAAAGCACAGGACAGGGATACACAAATTTCCTTAGGTGAGCAGGGAAAAGGCTTAAGACCTCAGGAATAATAGCAGAGTCACTGAACATCGCTACGCGGCTAACACAAGATAACAAGATAATAGCGGCGGGTAAAATTGCAACACTGCTAAACAAGCCCCAACATGCCATCATGACGTCGCAATCCAGGAAAAAGAAGCACGCGCGCGCACACAGCAGCTCAGGAATGCACAAGGAGAGGTGCTTTATAGGAATTTCTACTCCACACACTCAGATACCAGCATTTCTGCACAAATACCTATAACGGCTGACTTCCTCAACATATCGAGGAAAGCGAATACTAACACTCAACATATAACAAAAAACAAACAAATTCCATTCTCATGAACTCTCTCCTCTGCCGAGCGGCTTTCTCCTGCTCTACCTGGATGCTGACTGTTTCCCCTCATCTACATTCTGAGTAAAAGCCGTGAAAGGAGAAAAGAACCGCGAAAAATTACACGTATGTGTGCTCCAATAGCTGTAACTGCAAGAAACCGTAGCGCACGCCAATACACTGAGAAAAATACGCCTATTTCTGCCACCAGATAATTCTTGCATAATGCCACATACACAGTCGCATTACCCTTGCGTAAAGAAAGCACAGGACAGGGATACACAAATTTCCTTAGGTGAGCAGGGAAAAGGCTTAAGACCTCAGGTCACCACACATCGCCACGCGGCTAGCACAACATGACACCAACAAGATACTAGCAGCGGGAAGAACTGCAACACTGCTAAACAAGTCCAGACATGCCACGAGGACGTCACAAATCAGGAGAAAAAAAGCACACGCATGCACGCAAAGAGGACAACGCATTAAACACACGGAGCGCTCAGGAATAATCGTAGCGTTACCGCACATCGCTACGAAGCTCAACGTCTAACACAAGACGACAACAACAACAAGATATTAACGAAGGGTAAAAATTGCAACACTGAACAAGTCCAGACATGCGACATCGCATACAAAACACTGCTCATCGGGGAAAAGGCCTAAGCCCGCGGCGGATCATCATAGAGCATACACAACTTCATTTTTCTACTTCGCGTAAACTAAACGCGGTCTGCTTGGAAAACGACGTACAAATTTTCTTAAGGAGCAGAGAAATATAGAAATTTCTACTCCGTGCTCAGATACCAGCATTTCTGCTCAAAAACCTGCAAAATTAAGCACTGCTTACTTCGTCAAGATATCGAACACCCAACAAAATCAAACAAACAACCCCACTTCCACTGGTAGAACACTATTCAGCTTTTACGCAGGAGGCTTTCTTCTACATAAAAGTAGAGAAAATAAGAAAAAGAGCAGCGAAATATTACACGCACTTTTGCTTGACTTAAAAAACCTGAAGCATATGCCAATAAACCAAGAAAAAGACACTCATGTCTGCTATATGATAGTGCCACATACACAGACGCATTACCCTTGCGTAAAGAAAGCACAGGACAGGGATACACAAATTTCCTTCAGTGAGCAGGGAAAAGGCTTAAGCCGTACCGCCTAGGAATAATCGGAGAATCACCGCTTATCGCTACGCGGCTAGCACAACATGACAGCAACAAGATATCAGCGAAGGGTAAAAATTGCAGCAAGAAAGACACTACTGAACAAGTCTAGACATGCGACATCGAATGCCAAAACACTGGTGATCGGGGAAAAGGGCTAAGCCTGCGGCGGATCATCATAGAGCATACATAAGTTCATTTCGCGTAAACTAAACACGGTCTGCTTGGAAAACGACGTACAAAGTTTCTTAGGGAGCAGAGAAATATAGCAATTTCTACTCCGTGCTCAGATCCCAGCATTTCTGCTCAAAAACCTGCAAAATTAAGCACTGCTTACTTCATCAAGATATCGAACACCCAACAAAATCAAACAAACAACCCCACTTCCACTGATAGAACACTATTCAGCTTTTACGCAGGAGGCTTTCTTCTACATAAAAGTAGAGAAAATAAGAAAAGAGCAGCGAAAAATTACACACACTTTTGCTCGCATAGCAATAAGAGAATAAAATAAAATAAAATAAAATATCGACACACACGCTAATAAACTGTGACAAAGACACCCATTTCTGCTATCAGATAATTATTGCATAATGCTAAATACTCATTTGCATTGTCCCTGCGTGAAGAAAGCACAGGGCAGGGATACACAATTTATCTTAAGCGAGCAGGGAAAGTCACTTCTACTCGAACAGCTTAATACCATAAAGTCTGAATTTTTGCAAAGCAAATAAAGCTTGAACAGCGCTACGAACGTGACAGACACATACTAACAAACAAACAAATAAACATACAAACAAACAAACAACAAACAAACACTTCTATTCATTTCTATTGATAAGGCGTAAACCACACTACAAGAACAAAGCACGCTGCTTCAGGAAAGCGTATCAAATGCATCGCAACAGGACCGGCTCTCATAAAATAGCCTGCCCAAAACGAAGACTTCACCAGGTTCGCGAGGTAATTCCATTAAAAACGCTCTCGGTCTATCCTACAGATAGCAATGCAAGCGCTGCTTCCCTTATTTTTTAAGCCACTATTCCACGCAATGGTACATAAATGTATCACTCGTGTCACATGAAAAAGCACACACAAAGAACTTACTTGTCAAGTGGATCCCTGGTTCAGGAAAGCGCGCGCGCACACACAGACACACACTCACATTTTCACAATCACAAACACAACGTCTATTCTCACAACCACATAAATCCATATTATTCCTCAGGTCAATAATTATCCTACCATCGTCAAAAGATGGCTCACTCTTGTATGCGATCGCAAAGCGATAGGTCCTCGTTCCGGATGTAATGGGATATCACCACTCGGCCGACGCGAACCAAAAAAGAAAGAAAGGAATGCGCGTTCGCTATACCTCCACAAAGAAAACGGTGCCGTGCTTCTACGCAGCGCTCATCATACAGGAGTGAATTGTCTTCTTCGTTTTCCTTTTATTTTCTTGCACCCATATACTTTGCAAGAATACTATAGAGCAGAACGGACAAATGTGAACATCATTCGCTACACACTGTAGCTCTCATCATTTTTAAACCAAACCACTTAACATGTGTTCATAGGTCTTCACTAAATAGGTGAGCCGATAATGACTCAAAATGAAATGAAATCAAATAAAATAATCATTCCAGCATCGCTGGCTGCAAGCTTGGGTACCCTGCTTGGGTCTGCTGGCGCTGGAATAAAAGATTTATCGCGAGGGTACTACAATGGTGAGCTCTGCTGCTGTTTAAGTGATAAAACAGTGCTCCCGAACCGCGCCCCACGCGAGCCGCGCGCGGAGCCGTTCTCGGGACGCGACGCGCGCGATTCCCCGTGCGAGCGCAACGCGGGCCTCGCGGTTTGGACGCGCGCGATCCCTTTCCCCGAGCAGGTGCACTGTTTTATCACTTAAACAGCAGCAGAGCTCACCATTGTAGTACCCTCGCGATAAATCTTTTATTCCAGCGCCAGCAGACCCAAGCAGGGTACCCAAGCTTGCAGCCAGCGATGCTGGAATGATTATTTTATTTGATTTCATTTCATTTTGAGTCATTATCGGCTCACCTATTTAGTGAAGACCTATGAACACATGTTAAGTGGTTTGGTTTAAAAATGATGAGAGCTACAGTGTGTAGCGAATGATGTTCACATTTGTCCGTTCTGCTCTATAGTATTCTTGCAAAGTATATGGGTGCAAGAAAATAAAAGGAAAACGAAGAAGACAATTCACTCCTGTATGATGAGCGCTGCGTAGAAGCACGGCACCGTTTTCTTTGTGGAGGTATAGCGAACGCGCATTCCTTTCTTTCTTTTTTGGTTCGCGTCGGCCGAGTGGCGATATCCTATTACATCCGGAACGAGGACCTATCGCTTTGCGATCGCATACAAGAGTGAGCCATCTTTTGACGATGGTAGGATAATTATTGACCTGAGGAATAATATGGATTTATGTGGTTGTGAGAATAGACGTTGTGTTTGTGATTGTGAAAATGTGAGTGTGTGTCTGTGTGTGCGCGCGCGCTTTCCTGAACCAGGGATCCCACTTGACAAGTAAGTTCTTTGTGTGTGCTTTTTCATGTGACACGAGTGATACATTTATGTACCATTGCGTGGAATAGTGGCTTAAAAAATAAGGGAAGCAGCGCTTGCATTGCTATCTGTAGGATAGACCGAGAGCGTTTTTATGGAATTACCTCGCGAACCTGGTGAAGTCTTCGTTTTGGGCAGGCTATTTTATGAGAGCCGGTCCTGTTGCGATGCATTTGATACGCTTTCCTGAAGCAGCGTGCTTTGTTCTTGTAGTGTGGTTTACGCCTTTATCAATAGAAATGAATAGAAGTGTTTGTTTGTTTGTTTGTTTGTATGTTTATTTGTTTGTTTGTTAGTATGTGTCTGTCACGTTCGTAGCGCTGTTCAAGCTTTATTTGCTTTGCAAAAATTCAGACTTTATGGTATTAAGCTGTTCGAGTAGAAGTGACTTTCCCTGCTCGCTTAAGATAAATTGTGTATCCCTGCCCTGTGCTTTCTTCACGCAGGGACAATGCAAATGAGTATTTAGCATTATGCAATAATTATCTGATAGCAGAAATGGGTGTCTTTGTCACAGTTTATTAGCGTGTGTGTCGATATTTTATTTTATTTTATTTTATTCTCTTATTGCTATGCGAGCAAAAGTGTGTGTAATTTTTCGCTGCTCTTTTCTTATTTTCTCTACTTTTATGTAGAAGAAAGCCTCCTGCGTAAAAGCTGAATAGTGTTCTATCAGTGGAAGTGGGGTTGTTTGTTTGATTTTGTTGGGTGTTCGATATCTTGATGAAGTAAGCAGTGCTTAATTTTGCAGGTTTTTGAGCAGAAATGCTGGTATCTGAGCACGGAGTAGAAATTGCTATATTTCTCTGCTCCCTAAGAAACTTTGTACGTCGTTTTCCAAGCAGACCGCGTTTAGTTTACGCGAAATGAACTTATGTATGCTCTATGATGATCCGCCGCAGGCTTAGCCCTTTTCCCCGATCACCAGTGTTTTGGCATTCGATGTCGCATGTCTAGACTTGTTCAGTAGTGTCTTTCTTGCTTCAATTTTTACCCTTCGCTGATATCTTGTTGCTGTCATGTTGTGCTAGCCGCGTAGCGATAAGCGGTGATTCTCCGATTATTCCTAGGCGGTACGGCTTAAGCCTTTTCCCTGCTCACTGAAGGAAATTTGTGTATCCCTGTCCTGTGCTTTCTTTACGCAAGGGTAATGCGTCTGTGTATGTGGCACTATCATATAGCAGACATGAGTGTCTTTTTCTTGGTTTATTGGCATATGCTTCAGGTTTTTTAAGTCAAGCAAAAGTGCGTGTAATATTTCGCTGCTCTTTTTCTTATTTTCTCTACTTTTATGTAGAAGAAAGCCTCCTGCGTAAAAGCTGAATAGTGTTCTACCAGTGGAAGTGGGGTTGTTTGTTTGATTTTGTTGGGTGTTCGATATCTTGACGAAGTAAGCAGTGCTTAATTTTGCAGGTTTTTGAGCAGAAATGCTGGTATCTGAGCACGGAGTAGAAATTTCTATATTTCTCTGCTCCTTAAGAAAATTTGTACGTCGTTTTCCAAGCAGACCGCGTTTAGTTTACGCGAAGTAGAAAAATGAAGTTGTGTATGCTCTATGATGATCCGCCGCGGGCTTAGGCCTTTTCCCCGATGAGCAGTGTTTTGTATGCGATGTCGCATGTCTGGACTTGTTCAGTGTTGCAATTTTTACCCTTCGTTAATATCTTGTTGTTGTTGTCGTCTTGTGTTAGACGTTGAGCTTCGTAGCGATGTGCGGTAACGCTACGATTATTCCTGAGCGCTCCGTGTGTTTAATGCGTTGTCCTCTTTGCGTGCATGCGTGTGCTTTTTTTCTCCTGATTTGTGACGTCCTCGTGGCATGTCTGGACTTGTTTAGCAGTGTTGCAGTTCTTCCCGCTGCTAGTATCTTGTTGGTGTCATGTTGTGCTAGCCGCGTGGCGATGTGTGGTGACCTGAGGTCTTAAGCCTTTTCCCTGCTCACCTAAGGAAATTTGTGTATCCCTATCCTGTGCTTTCTTTACGCAAGGGTAATGCGACTGTGTATGTGGCATTATGCAACAATTATCTGGTGGCAGAAATAGGCGTATTTTTCTCAGTGTATTGGCGTGCGCTACGGTTTCTTGCAGTTACAGCTATTGGAGCACACATACGTGTAATTTTTCGCGGTTCTTTTCTCCTTTCACGGCTTTTACTCAGAATGTAGATGAGGGGAAACAGTCAGCATCCAGGTAGAGCAGGAGAAAGCCGCTCGGCAGAGGAGAGAGTTCATGAGAATGGAATTTGTTTGTTTTTTGTTATATGTTGAGTGTTAGTATTCGCTTTCCTCGATATGTTGAGGAAGTCAGCCGTTATAGGTATTTGTGCAGAAATGCTGGTATCTGAGTGTGTGGAGTAGAAATTCCTATAAAGCACCTCTCCTTGTGCATTCCTGAGCTGCTGTGTGCGCGCGCGTGCTTCTTTTTCCTGGATTGCGACGTCATGATGGCATGTTGGGGCTTGTTTAGCAGTGTTGCAATTTTACCCGCCGCTATTATCTTGTTATCTTGTGTTAGCCGCGTAGCGATGTTCAGTGACTCTGCTATTATTCCTGAGGTCTTAAGCCTTTTCCCTGCTCACCTAAGGAAATTTGTGTATCCCTGTCCTGTGCTTTCTTTGCGACAATGCGTCTGTGTATGTGGCACTATCAGATACCAGACATGAGTGTCCTTTTCTTGGTTTATTGGCATATGCTTCAGGTTTTTTTAAGTCAAGCACAAGTGCGCGCAATTTTTCGCTGCTCTCTTCCTCAGATCACCGATTTTACGAAGAAGACAGTCGCATGGTACAGCTGAGAAGAGGGCTTCTCTGATTGTTTGTTTGATTTTGTTGGGTGTTCGATATGTTGAGGAAGTCAGCTGTTAAAGGTATCCGTGAAGAAATGCTTGCACCTGAGCGCAGGATAGGAATTCCTGAAGCACGGCACCCTCAGTGTAAATTAATTATGTTGGATATGAGTCTGCTTCCCTGCATGACAAGGCTGAAATGGGAAGAGAGAAAAAATTGGAGCGCTTCATTAGTAGCGATCCAAGTAATAGGGCAATTATAGTTTCCATAGAAAGTTGGGCTCCTAAAATTATAGTTTAGTTGTAGTTTTTCTAAACTGCAATGCAATAATCATTAATATAGTATAGGAATGCTATCGTGTTCCCGTAAAGGCGTTCTGTCTTGTGCTTTGGAATGCGCGAATAGAACTTTGCTCGCAGCCTTTCCCGCCTTCATGCTCGCAATGCGCGAATGGAACTTTGCCCACCCGGCTTCCGCGCCTTTTTTGCTCGCGGGTGTAGCCTCAGACAACGAATGTATGAGCATAGAAAGGGTCACGTATTACATAAGCCTGGAGGTGATGTTGAGTGGTCTCACTTATTATTTTAAAAGAGCAGTGGCAGTTTACTGTAATTCTAATGACCATGATGAGCCTTTGGGGTGAAAATCGTTAATATGCGGGGTGCTTTTTTGTTGAATTTTAATGAGAGAATCAATGTCATTAAGAGTAGGACAAAGGAAATAATCTTGCGATTCAATAATTAATAGAAGTCTTTGCCGCTGTCTTCTTCTTCAGACAGGATGTGATGACGACACGCAGTCTGTAGCAATGCATTGACCGTCACTGGAAAAAAAGTGTAGCAATAGAAAAATGGTGTGTATTGCCCTGGACGGATTTATGATGTGCACTGTTTTTGAACAAGAGGAGTGCGTGTGCTTGGAAATAGTTTGATGCTGGTTTCCTTCTTTGTTTCTTTTCGCTTTTCCCCCCTTGTTGTCTGACAAACATGCGCTGACATGCCTGGGCTTGTTCTGACATGCTTTCCTTCTAGACGTAGATTTTTCCTTTTGAAGAGAAACATTCTTGACGATAGTGCTGCCTTGAATGGGAATAGTGCTATTCTTAATACTTTTGCGATTCATTTAGTTCAGAGAGTATAACCGCGAGGGGGACAGGTGTGTGACTTTATTCAGGAGGAACAAAGCATCATTATTCAATTATCTGCCTGGCTCTCGGGTGGGCCTGGAGGTGATGTGGAGTGGACTCACTTATTATTTTAAAAGAGCAGTGGCAGTTTACTGTAATTCTAATGACCATGATGAGCCTTTGGGGTGAAAATCGTTAATATGCAGGGTGCTTTTTTGTTGAATTTTAATGAGAGAATCAATGTCATTAAGAGTAGGACAAAGGAAATAATCTTGCGATTCAATAAATAATAGGAGTCTTTGCCGGTGTCTTCTTCTTCGGACAGGATGTGATGACGTCACGCAGTCTGTAGCAATGCATTGACCGTTACTGGAAAAAAGTGTGGCAATAGAAAAATGGTGTGTATTGTCCTGGGCAGATTTATGATGAGCACTGTTTTTGAATAAGAAGAAATAGTTTGATGCTGGTTTCCTTCTTTGTTTCTTTTCGCTTTTTCCCCCCTTGTCTGACAAACATGTGCTGACATGCCTGGGCTTGTTCTGACATGCTTTCCTTCTGCATGTAGTTTTTTTCCTTTTGTACAAGGCATATTCTTGACGATAGTGCTGCCTTGAATGGGAGTAGAGCAATTCTTAATAATTTTGCGATTCATTTAGTTCAGAGAGTAACCGCAAGGGGGACAGGTGTGTGACTTTATGTCTTGCTGAACCATTTTTTTTTCCTGTACAGTAAGACTTTGGGAATGAAATGCTACAATCTCCTCTTGTCTATGGTGTTTTTCTGCAATAGTTCCCGACGCAATCATTATAGTAGAATAAAGGAAATAATCTAGGGATAGTGATTCAATAAATAACAGGTGCCCTGTCTAGAGCGTACGCGTCCTTGAGCCACGCACCTGCATGATGACCGCATACCGAGAGACTATTGTTTCAGGTTGACCTTGTCTAGAGGAGCATTAGTGGAAAAAAAAAAAAAACTGTGTAGCCCTGAGACAATAGGATGCCGTCACGACCAATGAGACTGGCCTGCAGGGGGCGCAAGGATTCACTTCTCTCTTGGACACTGGCGGGTGTAGACACGGTAATTATGATCCTGGCGTTGGCCGTCAGTGGAAGAGCGTAGCTTAGGTGGGGTTCTGTCTGCCTCTGATGGGGTGTGGATGTATGGTTCGTCACTGGTGAATGGTGTTCGACGATGCAGGAGGATTTTGTGACGAGCAGATTTACAATGAGGGAATGCTGTGAACGGGAAAAATGATGGTGAGTGCCTTTTTCACTCTGTTCAAGTGTTCGTTTTCCTCTGTTGCCCAACAGTCGTGCGAATTTGTCCTGACGTGTCCTGACATGCCCCGATATGCATGCTTTCCTTTGTTAACGCTTTGTATTTTGTCTTTTTTTGACAAGGAACATTGTCGCCTTGACGATAGTGCTGCCCTGAGTTCTGCGCGCGTTGATTTGTTGAGTGCCTAGTCCTCTTATTAGCCGTTGATGGAGTTACATGTTAGGATGTTTTGTTCTTTTGGAAGTCTCATTTAGTAAGACTTTGGAATTCCTACGATCAGTTTTCATGCATGGTGCTCTTCTGCAATAGTTTCCTATGCAATCGTTATAGAAGAATAAAGGAAATAATCTTGGGATAGTGATTCAATAAATAATAGGTCCCCTGTCTACAGCGCACGCGTCCTTGAGCCACGCAGGTGCATGATGACGTCATACCGTGGCTTCACTGCAGATTGACCAAAGGAGCATTAGTGGAAAAAACAGTGTAGCCCTGAGACAATAGGATGATGTCTGGACCAATGAGAACGGCCAGCAGGGGGCGCAGGAATGCTCTTCTCACTTAGCCTCACGACCAATGAGCAACGAGAGAAGAGGGCGCAGGAATGCTCTTCTCTCTTAGCCTCTCGCAGGTGGCGGTAGGAGCGCGCAGAGGGCGCTACGAGCGCGCGCATGCGTAGCACCCGTAGAGTGGCGCTTACGTCAGTCCACCTCTGGCTCTCGTTGGGAGAAGACGTGCGGTCGTTCGCTCCGTCGTCACTTGATCCCTGGCTGTCGACGAGAGCAGTCGCATCGGTCTGCGCTCCTACTGTGGTGAGGTGATTTGTTGTGTAACTAATGATTTCGCCAACTTTGTTCCCGCTTTGTTTGCGATTTTCGTGCCCGTGCACGTCGGGTGCTGGTTGCTGTTGTCCGGGCATTCCCGCCATTTTCTATCATCTTCTGCCTTGGGACCGGGAGTAGCGCTGGCGTGATTCTTAATAATTCTGTTGTGAGATTAGTTGAGAAAGTAACCGCTAGGGGGTGCAGCTGCGGGGTTTATACAGGACAAAAACCATTACGAGTCAGTTTCTGCCTGCCTCTCGGATGGAGCAGTCGCATGGTTCTGCGCTCCTGTTCTGGTGGGCTCATTTGTTGTGTAACTAATTTTTTTGTTGTTAGCTATTGATGGTTTGCATACTCTTGCTTTTCCAGCCTCTGTATTACGAGTGTTTTTCTCCTTGCATGCCCAGAGCTGTCCTAACTTGCCCAGACATGCCGTGATGACGTCACAGCTGACGTCACAGGATGTCCGGAACTGGTGGTCATAGCTGCGATGCTTTGCAACCTGCCTCTGTGCTCCGTCGCCCAGCGACGGTCAGCGGCCTTTCCGGACCGCTTTCTTCAAGATGGCGCCGTTGATCTTCAATTAAACTCCTTCTCTCCACTCTATTTCTATCTATTTTTTTTCTTTTTTATGGACTCTCATGGTGCACAACGCTCAGCTGGTCTGGACACGAGTTAGACATTCCCCAATCAGTGTGGTGGCTCCCTGGAGGGTGCTGATTAATGTGGGGGGTCCCAATTAGCTCTAATTGCTAATTAAATCGTGTTCAGGCCAGTTGGGCGTTGTGCACCATGAGAGTCCAGTACTTACTACTATGGTGGAGACTGCTTTGGATATAATCAGCCTTTCAATATGATAGAATTGTCACGCTCCTTGTTGTCAGCAAAAGCGGCTGCTCCTGGCCCACACCGTGTTACATACTCAATGCTGGAAAAGTTGTCTGACATATCAAAAAAATGTTTACTTCAGTTCTTCAACCATGTTTGGATACAGGGGACACTACCATCTGCATGGAAGATTGCCACCATAATCCCCTTCCTGAAACCCGGAAAGGAAGCCTTTTGTCCTGCCAGTTATCGTCCCATTGCTCTGACAAGCTGCATAGGCAAAACCTTTGAGCGAATCGTGAATAACCGACTGGTTTATTTTCTTGAAATTAATAAGTGCCTATCAGAATTTCAGTGTGGTTTTCGAATGGGGTGCTCCACAATGGATCACCTCGTTCGTCTAGAAACAACCATCCGTGAAGCTTTTGTCAGGAGGCAACACTGCTTGTCAGTTTTCTTTGACTTGGAGAAAGCATACGACACCGCGTGGCGATTTGGCATACTACAGGATCTTCATTCGTTCGGTATACGCGGTCGTCTCTTTAAATGTATAGCTGATTTCCTTCAACACAGAACATTCAGAGTGTAGCTGGGAACTACCTTATCCCATTTGTTCGTGCGGGAGAATGGTGTCCCGCAGGGATCTGTTCTGAGCGTCACAATATTCCTTATCAAAATCAACTCAATAGCCAGTGTCATCCTACCCTCTATATCTTTTTCCTTGTATGTGGATGACATCGAGATATCTTGTTGTTCTGCGAGCTTACCCAGATGTGAACGACAGATGCAACTCTGTATAAATAAAATGGCAGTATGGTCCTTACGTAATGGATTTAAATTCTCCCCTGAACAAAAAAAAACAATCTGTGTTCATTTCTCGAGAATCAGGGGAGTGTTTCAGTCTCCTGCGCTGCGACTTGATGAACAAGACATTCTTGTGAAATCAGAATGCAAATTTCTTGGCATTACATTCGATTCAAAGCTCACTCGTCTAAACAATATAGCACCTATCCTTACCGCAGAAATTTATGCTATCATCCTTGCGCTTACGCACATTCTTCAAAGCTGCATCAAGTCTGCAGTTATATATACAGACTCTTTAAGTTCTGTAAATGCTATTTGCAGCACACGCAAACCAAAGAATTTTCTGATTCAGCGTGCACAGTCCTTAGTGAGTATGGCACAAAAGAGGGGATATTCAGTTATTTTATGCTGGGTGCCTAGTCACACAGGCATACAAGGCAATGAGGTTGTTGACCGCGCTGCTGCTGCGGCAGCTTCAAAAGACGTCAGCCCTTTCGAGATGCCCATGCAAGATATTAGGTCAGCACTTAGAAAATCACTGTACACAAAATGGCAGAGGTTCTGGAACACTCAGACACAAAACAAGTTACACTTGATTAAACAACACATCCAAAGTTATGGAGACCTTCAGGAAAATCGTCTCTTGAGTGTTCTGAGAACAAGGTTGCGGATAGGTCACACTTTCCTCACGCACCTTTTTTTACTCTGTGGAGAAGATCCTCCACTGTATGAAAACTGTGGTGAACTCCTCTCTGTCATCCACATTCTTATCATCTGCCCACACCACGAAATCCATCGTCAACATCATTTCACAGAGTTTTATACGTATTTTTTGCCTCTTCATCCAGCGCTCTTGCTTGGCGATGAGGCTATTATCCCTTTCAGTAGAATTTTTAATTTTTTAAGAGACATTGGAATCCTAAGTCTTGTGTAGAGTCAGTCTTGTATTTTAGATGTCACTTCTCTTCTTCTTTAGGTACTGCACCTACTTCTTGCTAGTCTTATTTTAATCACAGTGTTGGCGCATTATGACCTGTGCTGTCATTGCGCCATTAAAACTCCAATCATCATCATCATCAGTTTTCTTCCTGAAGTCTTCTTCTCTCGTTTGAGACGTAGTCCTGTTGTCTGTGGCTGAGTGATTTTGATGTTGTCTCCTCAGTTCTTCTGCAGGTGTTGGCACGGGGATGGTGTAATCTTGGTAGAAGGGCAGAACGGCTAAGCCGTTTATGATTGTGTATGCCGATCTCCTTGGTTACCCATTGTCAAATTTGGGGGAACTAGAGTAGTGTTTATATATTTTATCAGCTCTTTAAGTAAGGTAGTTGTACGAGGGTGTAAAATTATATTCGGTAAACAATTTTCATCTAGCGGTCTTCCAATTTCTTTGCTTAGTGAGTTCCTAAACTGCATCGTTAGTGGGCATGTTAGTAAGTAATGCATTATATCTGCTTCTATATTTCCACATAAACAGTTTGCATTTTGCAGAATATTAAATAGTTTAAAATACTTGGGAAACCTTCCATGTCCGGTAATGGCCTGTGTTACATCTGCGATAAATGGTTTTGAAGCTGCCCAGATCCTAGGAATCCATTTTGTAGCTGTTGTTTCTTCCTTTTGCCACATCGTGTTCCATATATTATAAAGTTCTTTAGTTACTTCTTTTTTGATAAAACTTTTTTATATTGGTGTATCTCTGGGGGAACTTTCCCGACGTGCTTTGTTTGCCAAATAATCTGCTAACTCCTTGCCCTCAATCTCAATGTATGAGTGAATGAAGTGGAATTTGGGAATGTAACCCCCCATTCGTAGCGAGATTGTTAACTCGCGAAGCTGATTTCATTTTAAATTTTTGTGAAATTGATTTTGGAGAGCCGACAACACGCTGAGGCTGTCAGAATATATATGTACTTCTCCTATTGGTAGATTATTAATAGCTAGACATGCTTCGTAAAGAGCTAACAGTTCCGCATCAAATATAGCTGCATGGGCTGGTAGTTTGTATTTTGAGTATGATGCCATCTTTCCCTCACATAGGATGCAAAAGGCAGCCCCAACTGTATTTTTGTCTTTAGAACCATCAGTATAGATTGCATATTTTGTATATTCTATTTTTTCTTTTTTCTTTTTGTGAAATTCAAATGGAAAGAAGTAATAGGGTGCGATTCCCAAAGGTCATAAGGACTTTCAATTTCTTGCGGTGTATATAGTTTTCCCCCTATTGTGACTGGTCTACTTATTTCAAATAATTGGAACAGGATAAGTTCTTTAGTAGCTTGAAGGTCAATTGGGAGTACAGAAGATACGACTGGTAGTGTTACATTGGGAGTTGTTCTATATGCCTTGCATATTTTTAACAATGGAATTCTTTGTATGGAAATTAATTTTCTACGAACACGTGAGTTACCTTCAAGCCTCCACCAGACTGGTACCGCATATAGAATTATTTTCTCTATTACCTTAATATATATTTGTCGAAGAATTTCTGGATTTAGAGAGTGGCATAAGGAGCTTAGGTAAGAAAGTTGTAAGGTGGCTTTTATTACTTTGTTCTTAATTGCGTCTAAGTGAGGTAAGAATGATATTAAACGGTAGGAACAACTTATTTATTTACACATGGTAAACAAGACTTTCGTGCACGAGACTGCACTTCTTCAGGTTACGGTTCTTGGTAACCTGAAGAAGTGCAGTCTCGTGCACGAAAGTCTTGTTTACCATATGTAAATAAATAAGTTGTTCCTACCGTTTAATATCACTCTTTGATTTACTCACCACCGTCAACTTGATATCGCCTATTTTTTCTGCCTGAGGTAAGAATGTCAGTTCTGAGTCAAAGATTAAGCCTAGGATTTTTAAATTATTTTGTTGTTTTAAGGGATGTCCATTTAATTTAATTGAAGGGCCCTATTGAAAAATCCCGTATGAGACTCATATGGTTCCTATATCAGTTTGTATGGTTCCCGTACAGATTCGTATGGGTCCTATATTAATGCATATGGGCCGCCTATGAAGTCATATGTAGGCAATATGGCATTCTTATGGGTACCGTACGGAGTCATATGGAGTCAATATGGTACTTATGTGGGCCTCATATGAAGTGGTATGGGACCGTATATCACATATCTTTCACCCGTATGAAGTGATGTGGCAGCAATATGGGTTCCATACGACTTCGTATGTGACAGCAACAGTACACATATGGGGCCGTATGATGCACATTAGGATAGTATGGGGGACAGGAATCACACATGACACATAATTCGAAACGTTGATTCTGGCACATAGTTATGATTACAATTATGCCAAACTAGTTTTTGGGGCCACTTAATTGCATCACACACTTACCTTATAAAAATGGACTGTGCGAACCAAATGTGTGTCACTGCCCTGGAGGATCGTGCATATACATAAACTCACTGTTACGTTCCTGTGTTAGGGACTAAATAGTAATGGAGGGACGGAAATGGTGCAGAAATAGGATACACGCTCCGAACGACGCGCGAGTTGACACACATGACTAGGTTAGGTCAGGTTGAATGATGTCACTTTTTGCTAACAATACAATTAGTTGTACCCTAACATAGATTTGTCCTGCTTTCTAACCTTATTCGGTACTCAAAATATCGATTCTTCAGGTATTTATCTGAAGTACACGGGTAGCCTGCTCAAGACTCTTGGGAACCCTTGTGGTGCATGGCAGTAGTGAGTCTCTATCGAGTGACGATGGTGTCGCTTGATGGCGTTGTGCGTCTAATATAGAGGCCTAAAATGTTCCTATCAAGACGCTACTTATTGTGACAGATTCCGCATTCCTCCCCCTTCACGAACACGCCCGAAGTTTCTGAGAAATCCTAACGGTAGCCGACAAATGTGGCAATTTTTGGCTTCCATCAGCACATATACGACACATTCGGAGCGCAGTCACTCCCGCGACGTTTGCCGGATTCACGCCAAAATTTGCGTCCAAATAGGTCTCGAATGGTTCTATGATCGGCCAAATCACACCGCGGTCCGGTCTTTAGCGGTTCGGAAATTGTGGGTGAAGACGCGTTTGCGGCGCTCTTTTTCAAAACTTTGGGTCCTTTTTCGGAAGGAAGCTCGCGTCCGACGATGTTAATTTTTTGTAACCTACTCTATATGACGTAAAAAACGTGACAAAATTGATCGCAGCTCTGGAACTTTACCGGTTCTCCAGTTACCGGTTTCCGTGTTTGCACTCCTCACAATACCTGTGACGGGCGGCCGCATTTTCCTAAAACCGACCCAGTTGCAGCTACATAGTCGTGTGTAACATAGTTTTGAAGGTCTCAACGCGCTCTTTTCAATCGAGTTTGTCCTATAGGCCCGCAAAGTTTCGTTCTCCAAGATAAGATATTGGCTTTGTAGTTTTTCGACGCCAACGTGTTTGGGTGACGACGCCCCGAAACGCTTCCCGCTGTTTAGTGCTGTAAGTTACTTACCTAACGCCCGATTTACCCGAAATTTTGTGTGTGCATGCTCCGTACCCTGCACTACAAGTTTCCTATTCGGGCCACCCGTCAATTTCCAGCTGTTAGGGCGTCATTCCGAAAATTCCTGACGCCGACCCCCGTTCGGCGACATTTGTCTCAGTGTTTGGGTTCGAACCCCACGAGAGATCCGAACCTCCCTCTGACGGGCACACGTGCTCAAAGCGGGCAAGGTGTAGGAACTTGCAACACCTTTTTATCTCTCTCAGTTCCCTAGTGAGGATCCCGTGGCAATGGCGGCTTCCTTATACATGGGGCGCAAGGCATTTTTTTCGATATTGGGTGTTTTTTGGCGCGTTTTGACGGGGAAAACGTCCTCTTTCCGATAGCATTGTTGTCGTGCTCGCGCCGATTTCCGTTCTCTTGATATAGCACGCAGAGCACCGCGACTGTGGCGCCCCCAACGCCACACTCGGCATCCGCCACTGGTGCTCAGTGGACGTTGGAGCACCGGAGGCGTGCGGTCGCGTCGCGTGTTGTCGTCGTTCCTGTTCTGGGTGTTTCGGCGTGGCATTGGTGGCTCGGACTGTTCTGACTGTGTGTTTATGCCTTGCTAGTGACGTCTGGACATGTTTCTCTGTTTGTACGCCTTGGAAGATACGACCAGAAGCCGTTGGATTTCGTGAATGGAAGGTTAGTTGAGAGGCTGCTGTGCACGGTTTGCTTGGTAACATTCCTAGCATGTGGGTTCCTATTACTTTATGCACTCAGTGTGATGGCTACCCTCTTGAGTCCTGTTACCTTATGCTGAACTCAGTGTGGTTGTTGCCGTAGTCGTTAACTGATATTGTCACTTGACATCGGGTGAAGTTGTCACATGTGATGCTCCATTGGCCTGTTACAAATGGGGGAATCTTTGAATTTCAGACGCTTTTGACAGATTTGTTTCTGTGTACAAGACAAACGGGCTGTCGCACTCCCGACGTAGGAAATGAACACACACGTCGCTGAGATCTTAAAAGACAAAGTAAGTTAAGCAACAGGCATTGCAAAGATTTTTACTGAGTTGTGTTTCCTGCAAAACAGGTAGGGTGTGCACTTCACCCATGCAACTCCAATGTCTGCTTCATGGCAGTGCAAGCTCTTACAACCGTGCCCTTGAATGTAACAAGCCAAATAAACTGGATAACAGAGAAAAGTTTCCTTGCTCTTTTGCCACTATGTTCGCGTAAAGATATTCAGCCTATCATACCTACATTTTTCTAAGATCTGTACTGCTTTCACAATGTAACCTCCCCTTTGGTGCTTTGTGTGTAGGTGCATTTTGGTTCCCCACTATGTGTCACTGGATGCACCCTGTATAACCTTCACTCCGTATCGTCATAAGACCGTAACCCGACCAGCGGCTTCTTCAACGTGGTACATAACCTTATGCTCTCTGCGCCCCGTATAAGCGGTCTCATACTTCCGTTGTGGCTCACAAAATCATGTGGGCATATGGGTCACATGAGAATTGTATGGGACGTTTATACGGGATTGTTGGATATGGAGATTCTCGAATGGCTCATACGGGCCATATGAGGACCCCGTATGGTGTATATAACTCATATGTCCATATAACACATAACCACATGTTCAATAATGCCATATATATGGGACCCGTATTTATTCGATATGGGTTTTTTCAATAGGGGGGTCTAGAACTGTCCAGTTTTCCGTATGGTATTGTGAGGAAATGACATTTCCTGGGGTTGAAATATAGGTGCTGAGCACCTGTCCATTCAGTAATATTTAATAGGCTCTGCGTCACTTTTACCTCCAGTCCTCTCCGAGAGGCAGCACTAACATGCAGTACAATATCATCTGCGTAAGCGTATATTGCACAGCCCTCTGGTAGAAGTATTCTTAAAAGTTCCATAGGAGAGGACTGAGAGGAGAGCCTTGTGGACAGCCTACTGGCATTTCGTATGTTAGTGTGGTTGATTTTGTAATTATTTTTGTTTTACGATTTGTTAGAAAGGACATCATTAAGTTTACGGGGTCCATTGGAAATTTGTGTGAAATTAGGGCTTGAAGTATGTCATCATGTTGCAAGGCATTGAAAGCTCCTTCGACATCCAGAGATATTAGAACGTTGTGGTTTTTCATTTTCTTTTGTTCCATAAATTGCTATGTGATTTGGTAAAGAGCTCTGGTAGTAGAGCAATTATGTTTAAAACCAAATTGGTTTTTATGTAACATGCCGTTCTTATGTGCAAAGTAATATAAACGGCCAGTTAGTACCTTTTCAAAGAGACGACTTAGCCTGGAGAGAATCGTTACTGGGCGATATGAGCTGGATAAAGGTAGATCTTTGTTTTCTTTTGGGATTAATGTCATCTTTCCAGTTTTCAAATTTTGGGGTAATGTCCCTGCTTTAGCGCCGCATTAAAAAGTAGTACGAGGAAGTTTCCGTGATAGCTCAGTAAACATTGCATTATCTCGTCTGAAATATCATCTAGACCAGAAGCTGTTTTTTTATTCATTTTCTTTGCTACTTTCTCAAGTTCATCGTAAGTAATGTCACAATCATTAGTAGAGGTTGTCGCCGGGTGCTCCACCAATAGCAATGGATATGGTGAAAAAGTTCTCGGAATATCGTGTCCAGTGAGTCCTCCAGGGAAATGGTGTAAGTGCCATCTGCTTTCTTGATGGGCTGAATGGTTTGGTCTGTGTTCTTCTGTTTTTTTTTAGATAAAAATTAGATTTGAAAATTTCGTTAATCTTCATGCTTGTAACCTCTTTTTCTATAGAACTTTGCTTTGCTGCATTAATTGATCTCTTATATATCGCTAATTGTTTGCTATATTTGGCTCTGATGATTTTTTCATGTGGTTTTCCTCTGTTGTTTTGATACTTTCTACGTAGATCCCGTGTAAGCTTTCTTATTTCAGCTAGCTCTTGTGACCACCAAGACACTGTTCGGCCTCGATGCGTCACTAAACGGGTACATTGGAAAATGTCATCTTTGATATGTTTTGCCATTTCAAAGGTCGTTTGATCTACGTTTAGCGAGTCTACGGTATGATTTTTGCATGTCCATGATTACCACGGATCATTTTTGATGCTAGAAAGTCGTCAATCGACGTCTCCCTCCACTGGGAAGGTCCATTTCAAAGGTAATGTACTTGTGGTCGCTTCCTGTGAATTTGTCTAATACTGTCCAGTTGTGACATCGGTGGAATAGACTGTGGCTCACCATGGTTATATCTATCCATGACTGACCACATGGGCCCACGAAAGTGGGCGGCGTAGATGAGCTGTTCAGGATGGCCAAGCCGTTTACTAAAATAAAATCTATAAGTTCTCCTTTGTTGTCGTTCGTTGGGCTTCCCCAGAGTTCGTGCTTTGCATTCCAATCTCCACCCATGATAGATGGGATATCTGTATATTTATTAAGTACCGATTCAATGTCTGACAGTATGCTCATGTCCGCTGTCGGAGGGATGTATATGTTCATCACCAAAATTTTTATTCCTTTGTCTTGTATTTGTAGAACTATAAAATCTCTTGACACCAGCAATGGGAATATATCAAACCTTGATTTTTGTACTAGAATAGTAGTCCTAGGGTTCTCCTTTCCCTGTATGACTTGGTAGGATGATGGGAGGCCTAGATGGGTCCAATTGCCCCTGTACGGCTCTTGTACGAGTATAATATCATATGCTTTGCGGGTGGCTTCTTTGATAAGAGTTACAGCCGCGATTTGCGCTCTTGCAGTGTTTACTTGTAAAAAATTGAAGGCAAATAAAAGAAAATTTATAATATTCAGAAGCCTTCCGAGAAGTAATCGATTCTACTTTTTAGTGGAGCCAGTACTCTGCCATATGTAGGGCATCTTTGTGATCCAAACTCATGGTCCAGTCGGTATCTTGACTTAAACTTTAAGTTGTTTTGTTGGCAAGCCAAACAGTGGAGTTGGAGTGGCTCCCTGCAGAATCCCTTGTGCGCCGAACCGCATTTTTGGCATGTTCCAGCGTCTTCTTTGGTACATTTGCGGGTGTCATGCCCATACTGCACGCATTTTGTGCACTTTTTTTACGTACGTCGCCTCCTCCACCGTGGCCCTGAGCCAGCCTATGTATAGCTTACGGATCTTGATGAGTTCTTGAAAGACTTTCCCCGACACTTCCACTATCCAGGTTTTCGTGTTTTGCACGTGGAAACCTGTCACCACAGTGAAATTCGCTTCTGGTATGAGGAGGTCGTTCTGTTCCATGATAGTATTTAGGGGGTCCTTTTCTTCCACATCTGGATCGGATCCTATTATCTTCATTCTTGGCTTCATTTTTATTTGTTTCTTCGTATTTAGCTTGTCTTTCGTCGCCGGGTTGGATTGGATTTCCGCAGCCAGCCTTTCGATACCTTCCTTTGAAGTTGACTTGATGAGGACTTCTCCACTTCGGGTGGTGATCAGGTCCGCGTCCGTCAGGCCGAGGGCAGAGGGGCTGAAGGTCTTCTTCAAAAGGGCAGATACGTTAGTGGAATTGTCCTCCTTGTTTTTATTTACAACAAGGACCTCCTTTCAGGGTGGAGGGGTGCCAGTTGGGACGAGCTTCTCTTGTGTCGCCGTTGTCGCACCCGCGTAAGTTCTGACCTGTTGAGTTTGTTCCCTAAGTCGTTGGGTGCATTCTTCCACCTGACCAGTCTTTACTTGAAGCTGGTTAAGCAGGTCCTTCATTTTGTCTTCATAGACGTCTGTTTCCCCGTTACTTCTCTGATCAATTTTTCGAAGTCATCAAAAATGTGTCGTACCTCCTTGCGGAGTTTTTCCGGGATTTGGGGGTCGAGATCCCTAAATTTGTTGCGCACCTTCCTCAACTTGCGGTCAAAAGACTTCCCCTGTGATTGGGAGTCTTCCTCCTGTTTCTCTTCAGACGCGGTCTCCGCTGGTGCAGATTCCGCAGTTGGGGGGTCCTTTTCTTTGTCATTGCTCTTGTCCTTGTTGGGGGACGTCTTCCCCTTTGATGGTTTTTCATTGGCCTTTTTTGCCGACGTTAAAGTCTCTCTTGCGCTCATACTCATATTCCTGGCACATATGGGTGGAAATTGGGAAATTCCGCCAATATGAATATGTCCTGCCGACAGAGAGATTGGGGTGTTGCTGGCCCTTTAAAGTTTAGCTTTTCGCTTCTGGCTTAATGTTCCCTCTTCCTCCAATCCCGTCCGCTTCGTGGGCTGATTTGCAGCTCTTTATTGTGTGTCTTCCTGTTTCTTTGCTATGTGAAGTGTCGGAGGGTAGCTTCAGAGTGGATTTTCACCGATTTCCCGTTGGAATTCGGCGTTTTCGCTTCTTTCTTGTTACTTTCCTTTTTACTGTTCTTCCTCTTTCCCTCTACTACCAGTGAGTTTTTACAGAATTCGAATATTTAGAGCCGTTCTCCAGATATCGATTATCAAAGATTGCTCAGTTTTCAAGGGGATTAATCGAAAACTTAGTTTCGGTTTCGATTTGTTTCATAGAAAGGTTGATATTAACATTGCCTTGAGTTTGAGGGGAAAAAACACAGGACGAACACAGGACGAGATGAACAGATAGACTCACGAATCAGCAATGAAGCTTTAATACACAAAGGGCAGGGGGAACAGGATAAAAAGAGAGAGTACACTCCGGCGTCTCAGCGTAGGTGAATATGAGGCGGTCGGTGGTAGCATCGATAACTGCATAAGGGAACGTGTCTGCTTGCAAAGAATGGAAAGATATTCCAAAGCAGTACAGATTGCAAAAAGGACGATAAAAAGTAGAAATATTGGTAACAGTACAAAATATAAAAATATAAACATACAAGCAAAACTCAGAAGTGAATAAGGTACGGAATAAAATGTGTTTGAGTCTGTCCCATGGAATTAGTCAAGATTAAAAAAGTTATCCGGGGCTGATAGGGCTAAGGAGAGTGACCAAGCCTTCTGGGATGACAATGTTAGGTTGGCCAACACATCCTTTTGTAGTTTCTATTAGAGAGGATTAGTAGAGTGCGCAACAGCCTGTCATTGCAGGAGATTAAACAGTTGGTTCCGGGAAGGTCTGCCGAACAACCAGAGCAGCCCTCCAGATGTTTAAAAAGTTCAGAAGTACTTGATTTGTTTTTGACATTATTAGCATGTTCCCGAAGTCTATCGTTCAGGCAACGGCCACTCTGGCCAATGTAGGAACCCCCACACCGAAGGGGTATACGGTACACGCACGACTTTTTGCAGTCTACGAACTTTTTTGTGTGGGATGTGGTGCATCGCTGGTGTTGACCAGATTTCATGAAAGGTGTTAGGGTGGACAGCTTGCTGTGAACAGAGTAGGCTACTCTGATTCCTTGCGAGGTCGCAAATTTTCCTAAGGCATGTGAAATACCGTGGTAAAACGGTAGGACCACACGGCGGTTCAGTGGGCGTTCAGGGTTTAGGGGTTTCGGGGGGTTCAGGAGATTTTGCAGGTGTGTATATATTGCAACCGACTAGAAGCCAGCTTCTTTGAGGCGGCTGATTTGTTGGGGCACAGCAGTAGGGACTTTATGGATACATGATTTTTTAACAGCAGAACCCAAGACGGAATTGATTACACCTGACTTTACGGCTTTGGGATGGCAACTCCACCTTGACAGTAGCGGTTTCGGGTCAGTACGGCCATACTCCCAACAGAAAGTTGGACTAAGGATGAAGGTTACGTCTAGGAAACGTAGACGGCCGTTTGAGGGGACTTCTGAAGTAAAGACCAATTCAGGACACGTCTTTTGAACACAGGCCACGAGTTCAGTTATGGAGTCTGAATGAGAGGCTAAAATAATTATATCATCAACGTATCGTCGGACAAGAGTTGTGCCATGACATGATTTGGAACAGGAGGATAGTGATCGGTCGAGTGCGGAAAGGTAAATCTCGCTAAGCTTAGGTGCGACAGAAGAACCAATGCAAATTCCCGTTGACTGTGCGAAAAGACTATCGTTGAAGCTGACAACTGTAGAGGAAAGGTAAAGTTTGACAAGTTCTAGAAAGGAGGAAAGTGGGATCCCCGCATTTGTTTGAAAACAAACCAAATTCTTCTCAATGATGTCCCTTAATCTGGAAAATACGATTGCGATGTCGAAGGAGAAATAGAGGTCCTTGATATCAAGTGACATACAGTGGAAAGTTTGTGTGTGATAAGGCACAATGTCATCAAGGAGATCCTCAGAATTTCGAATACTGATAGAGCCTGGCATGAAAATGCATCTCAAAGAATTTTCAATATAGTCGGAGATAACTTTCTGCCAAGTGCCGTTCTCACTTACAACGACTCGAAGCGGTTGAGAAGGTTTATGATCCTTAACTACAAATTTTACGGAAAAGGTATCAGCTGAGGCACTGGAAATCTTTGTAATTGTTGAGGGTTTGAAGTGCAGGGATCGTAAAAGACCTAAGGCTTTTCGTTTAGCAAGTTTGAGGCTGCCCTCAAAAGGCTTTAGTACCGAAGAGATAGCGGCAAGAGCTTTCTCAGTAAAGCTTGACTGAGGTAAGATAAAGAACTTGGAGGACTTATCGGTCTCGAGAAAACGGCGGAGTTTTTTGCTAAATCCCGCTTGATGTTCAGTTGTCAGGCGGTAGGTTTTAAGAGAGGCAACGAGGGAACGTTGAGGGCTTCATTGCTGGCTCGTGAGTCTATCTGTTCATCTCGTCCTGTGTTCGTCCTGTGTTTTTCCCCCTCAAACTCAAGGCAATGTTAATATCAATTCGACACCTGCTAGCTTGCCTCTTCCTCTTGCTATGTTCATAGAAAGGTTGTCCCAGAGTGGACCGTACTCTGTCTGGTTATGCTATTATCCTCTATGCAAGATGGCGGCCCCCAGGGAGTTTGTTTACATTGCTGTTTATAGTTGTATCTCGAAAGTCACTGAACCGATATTCAAAATTTTTACAGATTTTTAAATCTGAAGTCGAGATCTATCATTTGCCACCAAGATGAATGATATAGGTGTTGTGGATGAAAAGTTACCAGTCACATGGTTTGGATGTAGGCTTAGAGAGGGTCTGACGGTTTTTTTTTTTTGCAGTTTGTAGTGAAAATACCGGTTGTGAATGACAATGAATGCTCACCAGAGGTGCTTGAAAGGTTTAGATGCACTTATTCAGTCTTTGTATAGTTCACAAAGGTCCAGAAATCACCACAAGAAGCACTTCACACAGAGCGATTGCACGCACGTCACCAATCGGGCAGGGACATTACTTTCGGGCAGGAGGAGAGAGAAGAGAGGCCCAGGCCCGCACCACACAAGGTATCGCAGGCCTGGGTCTCATAGAGAAAAGAAACAGCTAAGGATAGTGAAAGTCCGGGAACCGTCCGCGCACACTAGAAGCGGTGACCAAAGGTATCATTAGTGCGAAAAAAATAGAGCATACCAAGTCCGACCTGATAAAATATGTATATATAATGGCCTTTGATGACGTGCTGCACATGTTTCCTGTTCGAACTATGTACCTAAGTAGAAGTTGCGCGTGCGGTGGCATTAGCATAATATCGAATCAGCCTCGATGGTGGCAATTATCGTTAGATTTATCTGGATAACGGAACAAAAAATTAAGGACTGAGACGTAACGAATGTGATAGTACTAATGTATGCCCTCATGTCGCGCTGTCACTGTCTACTGAACCTGCCAGTTAATGAAATAAACGCGGAAAAAGACTTACATTTGCATAATAGCGCACACTAACATATAGCGGAAAATTAACATTGAAGTATACGGGTACAGCGAACAAAATGAAAACTGTACAAAGGAGAGTTCTACAACGCAAGAATGGTACACTACCAATTGCCGATACAATACGCCGATAAGTGGTACATGGGACCCCCATGGGACCCCACCAGTGGGGGCTGCAGCTCTCGCGTAACCACCCACCACCAGCGGAAGACGAACCCACGTGCAGGAACCAAAAAATAAAATAGAGAATAGGCTATACCACCAGAGCAATCTGCCCCCGCCACCCCCCCCAGTCCCCCCACGGAGCAGAGGCTGCACCAAAGCGTAACCCCCCCCCCCCCCGCAGAGAGCCCGAGGAAAGGAGGAGGGAACCCAAGCACTAAAAAAAACAAAAAAAAAGGGGGCCTAGGAGTCGCCACTATAACTATTAACTGCCAAACCTGCCTCGGAAAAAGCCAGAGATCCCCACATCCAGTATGATACAGATAACATGGCAAATTGCAAAAAAGGCAGAGGGGAGCCTGAGCAGACCGTCCAACACCCTGCCACTGTCACTGAAACTTATAATTAGTGCAAAAATTTCCGGAACACAGTAGCCCCCACGCCCCCCCGACAGCCCCACTCCGGACCCGCGCAAAAACTTGGCACAACGGTCAGCATCGGGGGCGACCAGGCCATCGGACACCCCCCACTCACGTGGAGAACCCGGCTCCGAGCCGCCCCGCTTTACCGCTTCACCTTTAGGAGAGAGATCTCCCAAGAGACCACGAAATCGGACCGTGGCGCCCCGAGAGGACCCCGGCGGCCCACGACTGCCCCAGCCAGAGCACTTACAGCCAACATCGGGGTCGATCGCTATGCCTATGAGGGACCCACCGCTAGCCATGGGGGCAGCGCCTCACTCAAGGGGGGAAGGGAGGAGGCCCCTCGGGCGTGCATCGTACCATCTTATGGTCATTTCCAGGCTTACCCGTTACAAACCTACAACAGCTTACCAAGTTACACCTACTTGGTTTGTCATTTTC
The DNA here is from genome assembly GCF_037126465.1 of Ornithodoros turicata. Taxonomy (NCBI): domain Eukaryota; kingdom Metazoa; phylum Arthropoda; class Arachnida; order Ixodida; family Argasidae; genus Ornithodoros; species Ornithodoros turicata. The sequence goes on from NW_026999301.1 coordinate 2,589,878, forward strand.
TCCCTTTTTGCGTGTTGGCTAAAAGTTATAAGGATGTTGGTAGTATACTGCTAATTATGCACCACGTGCGAACACGCAGGTGCTAGAAAGGTTGTCGCCTGATGACACCTACCCCCCCCCCCCCCCCATGGCATGCCCTGGCCCTGTAAGCAACCAGAGCCCCGCCCGGTCCCCCCAAAAACCGAAAGCGGCTGGTTGGGGCCTCAACCCCGGTAATGGCTAGAGAAAAAAAAATATATATATATAAAAAATCACATGTCATTTGCTCTGGCCGCGATCGCTCTTAGGGGCGGCAGGGCACCGCCCCTATTCAACAGGAAGACCAGTCTTTCAGGCACCAGCCCCCCCCCCCCCAAAACACCCACCAGTTCCGACCGCGGACCCCGGGTCTCCGGACAAACAAAAAGATAATGTTCTACATCGGCACCATCCGTGCCACAAGCGCATCGCGCCGAGTCACGGAGCGAAAACCGCCTGAGGTACGCAGGGAAGCCCCCATGCCCCGTCAATATCTGCGTGAGGTAGTAGTCAGGCACAGGTGGAAGGTCTTTCTTAAGGTTTCTGACCCAATTTTTGGTCCAGTGTTGTACTCTGTCCCTGTTTTCCTGCCATTTTCTGAGTGCCTCCTGATAAATAATATTTTTTATAGAAGTCTTGGAAAAGGGCACTGGCCAGTCCACCCGACCCCTCCTCGCCTCGTTGGCAAATGTATCAGCGATCTCATTGCCATATATACCAGAGTGCCTATAAACAAAATGAAACAAAAAAATTATACTGGGCTCAGCAGGTTTGATAAATTCTTTTAGTTCTTGCACTCTTGAATTAGTGTGTACCAAATTGTTTAAGGCCTGTAGCAGCGATAGACTATCGGTATAAGCATGTACCGGTCCTCTATAGCCACTTTGCACAACGTCCCTTATTCCGATGTACATGGCAGCCAGTTCCGCCTCGAAAACCGGCGCGTGGGGCGGAAGGGCAACCTTGCCGCACCGTTCCACCCGTCCCCCTCCGATCACACACAATGCTGCACCCACTTTACCGTCCCCCTGAGATCCGTCGGTGTACAACTGTAAATAGTGTGGCACTACGTTTTCATTTCTATCGAAGGGGATCGATATCCGATCCAACGGATGCATAGACCATATCGGAAACTCTTTGTCTACTTCTTCGGGACGAATGACGTTGTCCCCAACGTGTATATCTTCATCTGCCTGGAAGATCTTAAAAAATACACATTCGGCCCACGCCTTCTGCATAATTGGCATTATTCCACACACAACGGGCAGGATGTCATTTGGAACCGTGTTGTATCCCCTGCATATTTTTAATAGGGGGATTCTTTGAATAGCCTCCAATTTTCTTTTCATGTGTGAGTTATTTAATTCCTTGAACCACGCGCCCACCCCATATAAGATAATGCGCTCAATACACTTTTTGTAGATAGATTGGAATAGTCTAAAACGGTCATTTTTATGTCTCGAGCAATGCCTATTGACTTTTAGGGTTAAATCGGCCACTGTATTTTTTACTTTGTCTGAATGCGGTATAAAGCTTAAAGTATTATCTATCACTACTCCCAGCACGGTTACCTGGGTAGCAAATTTGATTGACCTGTTTCCCATTTTGACGACAGGTGGGCGCCCCGCATACTTATTCCCCTCGCTACCATAACCGCTTTCGTTTTATTAGGATTAAATTCTATTTTAGCATCCTGTCCCCAGTGAACAACGAAATCTATCACCTCATGTGACTTCACCTCAACGTCCTTGCGGGTGTTGCCCTCCACTATAACACTAATGTCATCCGCGTATGCAAAGATACTAACGCCTTCCGGCATTTCCTTTGACAACAGTTCATTAATTACAATGTTCCATAAAATGGGACTCAATGGCGACCCCTGGGGACACCCGGACACCCCCTTCAACCCGACATTCCCAAGAGTTGTCATTACTAGGTAACTTCTATTACTCAAAAAATCACATACTGTTGAAAGTAAATTGCGTGGACAATTCCTGCCGGCCAAAGTGGTCATGATGTGCTGGGGACGTACTGATGTGAAGGCGTTAGAAACGTCCAACGCATACAATGCTGCACATTGTCCACATTGCCTTACACGGATCAAGGAGGAAATTATGTGATCTAGAGCAAGTGTGCACGATCTTTTGTGATAAAAGCCATATTGATTTTCCCTAAAGAAGTTATTACTATACAAAAAGGCCTCGAGTCTACCATGTAAAAGCCTTTCATATACTTTACCGATTCCCATGGAGATACTGATTGGTCGAAAATCCGTAGAACTGAACTGTCCTCCCTCCTTTTTAAGTATCAAGATGACTTTACATTGCTTCCATGCATCTGGGAAGTCACCGAGTACATAAGCTCTGTTCAAGATCCATGTCAAAAATTAGAGTGAATACCCTGTAGTGTTTCTAGTATATCCACATTAAAAAAATCCATCCCCTTGTCTGCTCGCCTATTCAATGGTTTAATAACGTGATTTACTTCCCCGACTCCGAATGGCTTATCTAGATAACCTGTATCTACCCTATCTACCCTTTTACGATGAGCGTCTGCTAGTCCTGGATAATTAATAATAATAATAATCCCTGATTAATACCATAAATTGATTCTAATATAGCCAAACATGTTTCTGTGTAGTCTTTCGTAGTGGTTCCATCTAGCCGCATAATCGCTGGTATAATTATCTTATGCTTAGACTTTCCCATAAATTCTTTATACATGTTCCCAAAAGGCCTTACAGGACTCATTCCGTTGATTTTATTATTGACTAGCTCTATTTTTGCCTTAACAATACTAGCTTTATAGATGTTAAATAATTGGAAGTATTTGTCTTTATACGCCGTGACCTTTGAAATAGTCTGCGCATGGCGCGTACACGTTTTCTCATAGCGGTGAGCTCATCTGACCACCACTCCACATTTCTATTTTTTTTCTTAACCCATCGTAAGTGCCTAACTCTATATTGTTCTATTCGTTGTTGTAAAAAACTTACTATATCCTCTAATTGTTTAACTTGGCCAATGTTCTGTCTTCTGATTAACGCTAACCAGTCGTCCCCAACTATATCTTTTATCCGTCTTTTCCTACCTGTCGCCGTCAACTGAATTCTACCTGGGTCTTTATCTTCAAAACATGTGAATGAGATGAATCGATGGTCACTACCTGTCACTAAGTCATGTACAGTCCAATTACCTACTTTATCAAAATCCTTTTCCGAGACGAGGGATACGTCTATCCATGAATCCCCATTACCGGAATGGAATGTAGACAGCGAGTTGGGGTTATTCAATATAGCCATATCATTAGCTAATATATAGTCAAACAGGTCTTCACCCCTGTCATCGTTTCTGCTACCACCCCATAGTTGGTGTTTTGCGTTAACGTCTCCCAGAACAAGTAACATTTTGTTCTGAAAAGTACGATTGATACGGTTCAGATCGTGCAGCACCGTCGCCATAGCCACTGTGGGGCTAATATAAACATTAAAGGTACTGTAAAGCAGTAGACAAGCATGATATGCTGGTGATGTGACTCGAGACTTTGTTGCTTCTAAATACCATATGCGGAACCCTACGACCGACAACGCGCTATAAATATTTTTAATTTGCCATGAAAGATGCGCCGTAGTGGAGCGGTGCGACGCCTGGTGTCAAACAACCCCCTGTACAGCGGGCAACACTGAAAATTGGTATTACACACTATGACATCTGAACTTCGTTATTTTAGTAACCATATTATTAGTTTTCCTGCATTCTGAAACCTTTGTTAACAATTTAACCTGTTAACCCCTGTTTTTGCGAAGTAACCCAGTACTGGCCGCTGTTCGATGGGGGCTCTCCCTACTTCTCTGCTGCGCCTGCGCGCTCCTTTTGTTCGCGGCCTCTTTCGAACGAACAAACTCTCTCTGTGAACCTCTGTGAACAAACAAGTCCCGACGCTGTCTGGCTTCTTGAACGTCTGACACATTTTTTTCAACGGCTCAGCATTTCATTTCAGTTCGCTTATCCGTTTATCCTCAGATGTGGATCGTTGTGTGGATTGCAGGGGCGGATTTTATGGTGGATTGTGGTGGATTGTTATGTCGGGCCCAGCGTTATACGCATGCAATGTGGTGGCCGCCGTATGTGTCAGAAGTACGGATTCATTTCGAATACCTAGTACAGTGTTGTCCGTAATCTTTAATTGTAATTTTCTAATTAACTGCACCGTCGATTGGAATGAAACTTGCACAGTTTTTGTCCTGGTGGCTTGGACTATCGAATATCCACACTAAATGACATTTGATCGGTGCTGCTTTACAGTACCTTTAACGAGTATGAGCTCAATGTCACCAAATGTGACCACTAACACTATCAAATCCTCCCTGACCATCACAGCCATCACATCCCCGTGAATATCAAAAATCACAACGCACACTTTTGCTCCGGTGGCACAGCGTATCATACTAGTGCCGCGAGGCAGAAAAAAGTTACAATCCGAAGAAACAAACGGCTCCTGCATGAGTGCAACATGCACCTGCTTTTCAGTACAAAATTGCGTCATGGCCTCCATGGCCGCCCTACCCCTACCGGCGTTGAATTGTAGGACTTTTAGCTGCACCATTTGTACTAATAATGTTTATCTCAAATTCCAGACGTTGTAGAAAACTATTATATTTAACTTTACTTTCTATTCTCGGCATGACTACGTATTCTATCTAGTTCCCTTCCAAACAACGGGCACCTAGTGGTACAGAATGGATGGTCCACCCCGAGTGCCGCACCCCGAAGAACATTCTCCCGTTGACATGCTGCACAAAGGTCGGAACCCCGCGCTCGGGTACACTGCCTCGCTAGGTGCCCCACGTCCCCGCACCTGAAGCATCTCGGGTTTTGTTCGGTGCATGACCTAGTTCCGTGTTGGTACGAGAGGCACCTATAGTACGCTCTGATGTTTATGAGCTCTTGCACCCGGCACGAAGCCCACCCCGTGTGCAGCCGTCCCTTACTCAACATTACTGCAGCCTTCTCGGGACTAACCTCCACCAGGTAGTTAGTGTACGCACCCTGTTTAACTTGATTCAATACTTTAAATTCATCCTCATTAATGTTCAAGTCATTTTTTACGTTAATAACCTCCCTCAAAATCGCTGCATCCAGCCTGCTTTCAACACCCCACAGTTTTAATCGGGTGTTCCTTACTTTTGGAAACGAACATTTTACGATGCTGTCGATTTCCTTATCCCTTACCATGGCGTTGGCCATAGCCTGAAGGCCTTCTAGTGTTTTAGCTTTTACGAGTATACCTCCGCTTTTAATATCTCTAAGTTCCACCTCCGGGATACCCAGTGCCACAGGATCTAGCTTGGTCTGGATCTTGTTTCTTATCTCGTCATTCCTCGCACCTTCTTTAGCGTGAATAAACATAACGATCTTTTTTATGAGCCGAAAAACTCGTGTGCAGCACGCCATCCCTAACCGTCTCTACGTACGATGTTCGCGGGGTTGCTAACTTCTCTGTAAGGTTTTTTTATTTCATTCCGTTTCTCGTCTACATCCTCGGAAGCAACCTGCAACCTTACTTTTATCACGCTCACTGTATGCTCCAATTCTATATTCCTATTCTGAAGTTCGTCTATCCTGTCCTTGGCTTCCTCCAACAGCAGAGCATGTATCCTTTTATTCTCTTCCTTTGCCGCGCATTCCTCTATTAGTTTCTCATTTTTTTCGGTGAGTTGTTTGACAGCTTGATCTGCTTCTCTTTTAAAGTCTAACGTTATATTGGCCCTCGTAACGGCCTAAACGAGTTTCGTTTCAGTGTCACGAATGATGCGCTCATATTCCAAGAAGATGTTTCCCAACCCCACTCTGACGGGCTTCGCTAGATTGGCTTCTAGTTTGAGAAATTCTGCTTTTAATTCAGTAAGTTTCATATCAATGACCCTGCTTCCTCCCCTTACACTCTCCGTGTTTACCTACTGAGTCTGCGACGCGCCTGCCAGGGACGTTCTCTTTTTCATTTTACCTGTCCCCTCTTCTGCTTTAACCGGTGATCTTGCTAACCTATTGGATGGCGTAAAGGGGTTCCCATCGCTACTATCGTCTACAGAACTCATAATAAACGTTTACCAATAAAACTCGAAACCGCAGACAGGTCTCATACTTTGTTATGAACAATACGAAACACTTTACACATGAAATAAAATATGCGCAACATGAACCGCCGGGGTATTCTCGACAAAGTCAAACTAGTGCTAATGTAGTCTGACCACGTGTAATTCAAAAATGCACAAAATGACTAATGAACAAGAAAACAGGTGCTCGGTCAGACTATAAGCTTTACTACACTGCTTATGTTATATTCTAACCAGCCTTTCGCTATTATTACGTGTAACTATGCCACGTGTGATGAAAAACTACTAGAAAAGATTTACTTAAAGAAAAAACAGTTGCTCCGCACTACTATTAACGTGGGGCGACAATTAGTTTGAACAAGCTACTAGAAACTTCCGCTACTACTTGGGAAACGTTTATCACGCAAAAACGAACACAAATTCTCCAATACTAAATACCCAAAAAGGATTCAAACCGCACTGAAAAAAGTATCAAAAAACCCCCTTACCCCCCGAAAATAACCATAACGGTAACTTTATAACCACAATAAAGCAATACAGAAAATGTTGTGGCGGGCGGTTACCCACCCCAGCCGCTAAAACTAAGCCTAACTCGGAATCAGTGCACCCCTTTGTGTGTGCCTCGAAAATCTAAGAAAATCCCCCCAAAAAGAAAAGAAAAAGATTCCCTTACTGTGTTAAGCCGAATTCCAGTTGTTAATTTTTTGGTCCACGGACTTATGGAGCGAGGCACACACAAAAATAACCCGCCGACGATGCAGGCGAGCCGCTCGACGTGGAAGGGGCGTTGATTCAGAGAGCAGCTGAGGTGCGTCCGCTCACCACCAGATCAGTTCGCGAACTGGCGAATGGCGTTGCAGAGCGAATGAACAGAACATTAGTCGAGACGGCTCGAACGCTCTTGCACGAAGCTGAACTTACTATGTTTTTTTGGGCCGAGGCAGTCAACGCTGCGGCATACATAAAAAACCGTTCCAGCAAGAAGGTTCTCGATGAAGGCATACCAGAGGAAATATACCCTAAACGCTACCAATCGGTACGATACTTTAAAGTTTTTGGTTGCCTTGCCTATGCCTGGATCCCTGGCAACCAAAGAAACAAGCTCGATAAAAAGAGCCGGCAGGTTATTTTCGTGGGATATTACCAAGACAAGAAAGCTTATCGTCTCTGTGATCCGTCCAGCAAGTCAACCATTGCTGGCAGAGACGTAAAATTTATAGAAAAAAAAAAGGGTTCACTCCTGTTGAACAGCGACAGTAACCGCCAGGAGTATTACGAAAGTTTTCAGTACTCAAGACAGATCCCACCACGAGAACCAGAACCTCCTCATGATAACGGATTTGTTGATATGGATGTGGCTGAATCACAAGCAGAAGGTGGGAATGTTGTGACCCCCCAGGTGGGAAATCACAACTCAATATCTCAATTTGAAGAAGACAGTGAGTATGAAACTACTGACGAATCTGATGTGGAGCCTCCACAAAACGACGCTCCAATAAGACGATCGACGAGAATCAGTAGACCACCTAGTCGTCTGCAAGTTGATCCAAAGAAGGCTAACTACTGTGAAATGGCGACAGAACAGCAAACGAAGGAAAAGCAAACTGACCCACGATCTTACGATGAAGCAATGGCGTCGCCACAACGAGCACAGTGGATCGAAGCCATGGAAGAGGAACTCAAATCTCTTCATCGGGCAGGGACACCTTACCTTAATGTGGGAACTTGATAGTAATGAAGGATAAAATGAATGATTGGACAGAAGGTGAAGAGACTGAACCCGGACCTGCCCCTGCTCGCACTCAAAGGTATTACAGACGAGGAGGCCAGGAGATAAAACAAAATATAGTGGAGAGGAGAGAAGATGCACTATCTCCAGCGAAGCCGCAGCCGGCGGAGCGACCACGGCAGGACCGACGAGGAGGGAAGACCCCACCAAGCCCGACGTCCATTCAATCTGTGAAGATAGCCGCCGTGTTGGTTCAGTTCTGACAAGCCCCCATAAGCGAGACAAGTCCCGCGGAAGCGGCCAGGCTCCTGCAACGGCTGTTGTTTCTGTTGCATGTGAATTTGCCCACTGCCTATATTCTGATAGGGACAGATGGGTGAAATAGAGGTTGGTTGGGGGGAGTATAGTATTGGGACGAAGGAAGTGATTTCAGCAACTCCGTACCACCATAAGGTATAGCAGAGTTACTGAAAGGAGTAGGAAGAATTTGGGAAAAAGAGGAGGGAGAGTAGAGGGATGAGAGGAGAAAGAGAGGAGAAAGAAAGAAGAGAGAGAAGAGTTATCCAGCGAAACCATCGTTCGGGAACAGGCCATGGCATAAAATAAAATGGGGAGTTTATTGTCTTTGGATACATTGGTTGATATATTTGGAAAATTATACAATTGTTGTGTTACAGGTGGGGAGGCTTCTCCCGGGGGTGGGTGCTGGTGTGGGTAGATGCTGGTTGTCTTGACATTTTGTCTTGATGTGTCTTGTCTTCGTGCTCAGGGTCTTCTATCTTCTGTCTTGTGGTATAGTTAAATGTATTAAGAGTAGAAATGGCGGAAGAAGTACGGATGGATATTAATCCATTTAGGTAGGTCCGTCTTCTCCGCCATTTCCCTCATTAGATATCGTAGTTTATTTCTTCTATGACATATTTTGCTAATTTAAAGAATAAGATTTTCATATTATCATCTTTCAAAATAATTGATACTGTTTGTTGATTTAGAGGTTTTTTCATGATTTTTATTATTTTATCTCTTAGGTGGTTGGTAAGTGTACAATCCAGTAGATAATGCCAATTGTTGGCGCCTGCTGTTCCACATTTACAGTGATCATTGTTTTTTAAATTGAATCTTTTAAGGTAACTAGGGAATTTACCATGGCCTGTGATAAATTGTGAGATATAGTGATTTCCTATGAAATTTTTTGGTGGGGATCCTATGTCAAGAATCCAGTATTTTATGTCGTTTTCTTGTTCTTGGAACCAGGTGGTCCGATATAATCTTTTGTTTACTTCGTTGAGTTGTTTTTTATGTATTTTTTAGATTTAGGTATGGGAACAAGAATGTCAGAGTATGTCAGAGTGCCATTAAACACATAATCAATCAATCAATCAATCAATCTGGCTTTATTTGCCAGGTAGTCTGCGATATCATTCCCTTCTATATCAATGTGGGAATGAATGAAATGAAATTTCAAGATAAAGTCTTTTTGTTTTAATTTTTCTATTAAATCGTATAATATTTTAATTCTGGGGTTTTTGTGGTTATGTTTTTTCAGGGCTTTTAAAACTGATAAGCTGTCTGAGTATATATTTGTTTGAATAAGGTTATTATTGTTAATATAATCACAGGCCTTGGTGAGTGCTAAAAGCTCCGCGTCAAATATGGATGAGTGAGAGGGTAATTTATATTTTTCGGAGTGAATAAGTACTTGGTTTTCTAGGATGCAGGATGCTGCTCCAACCGTTTGATCACATTTTGAGCCGTCAGTGTAAATTGTTATGTTTTTGTGAGTTATAGAGTTAGGGCAGTCGTATATAAATTCATGTGGAAGAGCAGGATGTTTGGCCCAAAAATCCACCGGCTGTTCTATTTCAGTCGGATTTATTGTAAGAGATTCGTAGGTGACATTGTTTTTAAGTTCAAAAATTTGAAAAAGGTAGTATTCTTTCGTAGCCTGGAGGTTAATGGGTAATACATTGCATAAAGGGGGTAGAGTAGAGTTAGGGGTAGTTTTGTAGGCTTTACATATTTTTAAAAGTGGTAATCTTTGAACTGATGTTAATTTTCGTGTTAAATGCGAGTTTGGGGTTGGAGACCACCAAACTGGCGCTGCGTATAGTATAATTTTTTCCATTACTGCAATATAAAGTTTTCTTAGTACGTATGGGTTGATGGTTTTTGTGGCCCTAGTGAGATTGGATAGTGTGTGAGTGGCTTTTATTACTTTATTTTTAACGTCTTCTAGGTGTGGTAAGAAAGATAGTTTAGAATCTATTGTTAATCCTAATATTTTAATGGTTTGGACGTGTTTAATGTTGGAGTTGTTAAATTTAATGGTTGGTGGTCTTTTGATGTCGAGTTTTCCAAATGGTATGGTGATCTGGTAACATTTTTGTGGATTAAATGTTAAGCCAGTAATGGTGGCCCATTCCTGAATTCTAGCAAGTAATATATTAGCTTTGAATTCAATATTGTGTCTGGAAGGACCGGAAATTAGGACCACTATATCGTCAGCATAGGTTATGATTTGTGTATTTTCGAGGAGTGGAATTGAAAAGACGGAATTAGTTGTAAGATTCGAAAGTGTAGGGCTTAAAGGGGAGCCTTGTGGGCAACCTACTTTTATTGGGAATCTTTTGAATTGAGTTTTAGTTGTTACAATGACGGAGCGGAGTTTTAAGAAGTTTTGTATTAAATCTTTGAGGTTTTGGGGGCAGCCGATATTGTTTAAAGTTTTGATAATGCTCCAGTGTTGGAGCGCGTTAAAGGCTCCCTCAACATCTAGGGAAATTAATGAGGTATGAAGTTTTTGGGCTTTTGCTTGCTTTATTGTGTTGATTATTTTATATAGAGCTATAGTGGTGGAGTTGTTATGTCGGAATCCAAATTGATTTTCATGAAATAAGTTGTTTGTATGGGCGTAATGGCAAAGTCGGTTGTTAATAATTTTTTCAAATAGTCTACTGAATAGAGAAAGAATGGTAATAGGCCGATATGAGCTAGGCAGTTTAGGGTCTTTGTTATCTTTGGGAATTAGGGTTACTTTGCCGGATTTCCAAGTGTATGGGAATATTCCTTGTTGTAAGGCAGCGTTGAGAATTAATGTGGTAAATTTTATGTGGTGTGTTGTGAAGATTACAAGAATGTCATAGTCAATGTGATCTAAACCAGGGGCTGAAATGGGTGTTGATGTTTTTCATTGTTTGAATGATTTCATGTTCTGTGATAGCCGAGTCGTTTGTTTCTCGGTGTGCCTCTTGAGAGGGAGAAGGATCTTTTGTTTCTTTGTTCCCAAAAAGATATTCCATTATGGAGTCTAAGGATTCTTCCAATGTTTTGTAGGCTTCCCTTCTTGATTTAGCACAGTTCCTATGTCTTTATTTTTACCACGTTTTTTTTATTTCCAAAAAGGAGAGTTGAAGATGTTTCTGTCAGTTATGTTTACTATGGTTTTCTTTATCCATGTATCTTTTGCGGTAAATATGGTACGCTTATATATAGCAAATTGTTTGTGATAGATTGTTCTATGAGTTTTTTTCTTCTGTTGATCCTTTATATTTTTGGTAGGTTCTTCTATGTTTTCTTATATTTTTACGTAAGGTTTCAATTTCTTCAGACCACCAAGGTACAGTGGTACCGCTTTCTTGTACTTTTCTGAGACAAATTTGTCGGTAGGTTTTAATTTTGTGTGTAAGTATTTTGATGGTTTGGTCTATGTCTAAGTTATCTGTGGTAAAAAGTTCGTTTATTGTTCGAAACCAAGGATCTGTTCTTATATATTCAAGAAGTAAAAGCTTTGATTTTCTTGTTATTTTATAGATAGGTGTGGAATTCTCATTTATACTATAGGTGATGTATTTATGGTCACTAGCAGTGAATTTGGTGGAAACTTCCCAGTTAGATATGGATTGATAAAAATTTTCGGAACAGATTGTGAGGTCGATCCAAGAGTTTCCTCTTGGACCTTGGAAAGTAGGATCTGAGTTGGGTTGATTAATGATAGCTAAGTCATTTAAAGTTGTAAATTCAATTATTTCGTCTCCTCTGGGATCGGTTTTATCACCACCCCATAGGGGATGCTTTGAATTGAAGTCACCTCCGATAATGAAGGTGGTGTCGGGGTAAGAGTTGATGATATTTTGGAGGTGGTCTAGAGTATGTAGTTTTTCGTTTGGAGAATTATATATATTAACGATGATCAAAGCTTTATTTCTTCTACTAATTCTTATCGCTATTAAATCATCTTGTATGTGGGTTGGGAAGATGTCATATGAAGAGTTGTAGTAGATGATTCTTGTTCGGGCAGAAGTATTGTTTTCTAATATTTTGTACTTGGCTTCTAGGCCGAAGTCGTAGAGGTTACAGGGATATGGTTCTTGTTCTAATATTAGGTTATATTTGTTTTTATTGATTTCTTGGACTAGGGTGCATGTTGCAGCTTTAGAGTGGGCTGAATTAATCTGTAAAAAGTTGATGGGGTTGTGGTTGAGCATTTTGGTGAAGGGTGTTGTGTCCTAGGTCTTTTGATCTAGGCATAGAAGGTTGCCCTAGCCCTGTTTTGGTGCTCTTTGAATGTTGGGCAATTCCAATCAAAGAAGCCGTGGTTTAAGTCTTTTCTTTCCACTTCTTTGTTGTTTTCGCAGGCCCTGCAATGTCTTTCTTTCTGCCAGCACTCTGAGTTGTGATGTTTGCCCCCACAGAAGGTGCAGTAGACGTCTTCTGACTTGCAGAATTTCGTTGGGTGGCCGTATGTGAGGCATTTGCCGCAACGCTTGATGTTGAGATGTTCGAAGATTGGACAGCTTTCCCATCCGATCTTGACACGCTCTTTCCCAAGAATGTGTCTCCAATGTACGAGTGGGACTGAGAATATCGCCGTTTTGGTGTCGTCTCGTTCCCTCCTGATGTGTCGGAGTTTGATTTCTTCGCTGATTTCTTCTAGCCCATTGAGTAGGATGAAATCTTCCTCAATGTCTTCTTCCGGAGTGTCCTTGTTTATTTTCCTGATGCAAATTTCTGGTAGTGGCTGAGAACTTATTTTACAGGTTGCTCTCTTCTTTAGGGCATCGGATTGATTGAAGATCTTCTCTACTTCTTTTATTTCTTCCGACTGCGTAGCTTCCAACACAACCAGGCCACTCCTGGTGATCTTTATGGCGGCCGAGTTTTTTCGGTCCATTTCTTTTCCGAGGTTTTTTTTAAGAGGTTCAGTGACCTCTTTTGTAGAACAGCCTTGATTGGGTTTAAAAATGATTGCGTCGTTTCTTGGTTTTTTAGGTTGTGGAGTAGTAGCCGGAACAGGGATGGCACTGTCCGGGCTTTTGACGATGCTGGCGTAGGTGGGTTTAGGTAGAGCGTGCTCCTCGTCGAGGAGTTTTTGGAGCTCGTCGCATCTGGAGGCCAGGAGGAGATTTTGCCTCTCTGTTTCTTTGCGTCTTGCCCTTTCTGTGGCTCTTTGTAGATCAAGACTTCTTATGAGTCGTTCGTATTTATGATAGACGTCCCTTAGAAAATTGCGTTTTTCCCTAGGGATGTTGTGTTCTGCGTCGATGTAGTTATCCCTTATGTTTTCTAGGGCTTCGTTGACATCCTGCCATTGTTCACTTTTGGTCTGGTGGTTGTCTGGTGAGGGGCGAATTTCCTCGTCGCTAGAGCTCCCGTCGTCCTGAGTCTCAAGCTGGCTCTCAGTATCTTTTTCTGTAGTTTTGGGTCGATCTTGGGTGGTAGTGTCGTCCCGGTTAGTTCTATCTTTGTTTTTGTTCTTCTTCTTTTTAGTCTTTTTTCCTCCTTTCGCATAGTTCTCGTCATCCGACATCTTGTCGGGTCTTGTTGGTGTGGACGCTCTCAGTTATGGGCTATTCCATTCCACTATTCCCAATGCAAGCCCTGCACCTAGGCTCCGTAGCCCACGATGTTTCAGTGTACTTGGTAGGGGTGACAACTTTCAAACCGATTTTTCGGGGTTTTCCCGGGGTTTTTCGGGGGTTTTGTCTTCTTCCTAAGTTTCCTTTTTATTCAGCTTTATTAATAAACCCTCTACTAGAGGCTCTTTACCGCATAAAGCTGCGGCAATTAGGGCCAAAGTTATGAGGGATTAAAGTATTGGCAGAATTTAGCCAACTTTAGCTGAATAAGGGCAGATTCGGTTTGCCCTACTTAGGAAGTGAGGGCAAAGGCCCTCAAAGGATGGTTGTGTGGGAGATCTAGGGGTTATATACTTGGTCTGGAGGAAGTGGAGGCAGATCTTATAACTTCCTGTTACACGGGCGGTGACCGACCAATATGGCGGCCCCCTTGCACGTGTGTTTATCTTGTTCGGATGATCGTATCTTGAAAAGTATTGAACGGATTTTGATGTGTGAGCAGTTTTTGAGAATCGGAAATCAAGAGGAATCTTTTGAGATACTACTTATGCAGTTATATACTGATAGGGACATTAAAATAATAATGAGGCACCCCGAAGGGTTAAAAAGGGAAGGGAAGAGAGTGGGACGAAGAGAGCCCCAGCGCCGAGTACCACGGACTAAGCGTATCGCTACGGCATATGCTGGGGGGCAGACAATGACGCTATCTTCCAGCGAATCCACGGCCGAGAGAACGGCCGCGGCAAGACCGACAAGGAGGGAAGACCCCACCAAGCCCGACGTCCATTGATCTGCGAAGATAGCCGCCGTGTTGGTTCAGGTCTGACAAGCCCCCATAAGCGAGACAAGTCCCGCGGAAGCGGCCAGGCTCCTGCAACGGCTTTTGTTTCTTTTGCATGTGAATGCGCCCAACTGTCATGATAGGGACATTAAAATGAATAAGAGGCCCCGAAGGGAAAATGGGAGGGGAAGAGAGTTGGACGAAGAGAGCCCCAGCGCCGCGTACCACGGACTAAGCGTATCGCGCAGGCATATGCTGGGGGGCAGACAATGAAGCTATCTTCCAGCGAATCCACGGCCGAGAGAACGGCCGCGGCAGGACCGACGAGGAGGGAAGACCCCACCAAGCCCGACGTCCATTGATCTGCAAAGATAGCCGCCGTGTTGGTTCAGGTCTGACAAACCCCCATAAGCGGGACAAGTCCCGCGGAGGCGGCCAGGCTCCTGCAACGGCTTTTGTTTCTTTCGCATGTGAATGCGCCCCACTGTCTTGATAGGGACAGTGGGAATCTCGTTAATCCAGCGAATTTTCTGCTCCAACGTGTATGAATGTGACGTTCAGTGTGT
This sequence comes from Ornithodoros turicata, assembly GCF_037126465.1. Taxonomy (NCBI): domain Eukaryota; kingdom Metazoa; phylum Arthropoda; class Arachnida; order Ixodida; family Argasidae; genus Ornithodoros; species Ornithodoros turicata. Next base: position 2,604,942 of record NW_026999301.1, read on the forward strand.
TGAATGTTTTATACACGTCCGCGCTGTCCGTTTTCATCGCCGAGACTCTCTGAGGTCGTTTGGCACATCAGAGGTAAGGCTCACTCTGGTTTACACTTCGCAAGACTTCGATAACAAACTCCTAAAGAAAATCACGCAAAAATCCACGGGGTAAAGATTAGTAGAACTAAACTGTTGTGATATGAACGCTTCGGATTCAAACTTTCAAAATTAATCGTCCCTGATTGGTCGACAGGCACGGCAGCCCCAGGGCAGCGAAGGCTTCTTGCTCCCGCGTATGAAAATAGTTACCAGAAGCGTGTGGTTCTTTGCGGAGGCCTAGGAACGAGAGTACCGAGTCCGGGCGAATCGCTTGCTATATTTTTCGCTGGGTATCAGGATTCTGTTGACATTGCAGATAGTGGTATGCTCGGCTGTCGAATTTGAATATGTCGAACTCTGAGTACGTGTCGTCAGTGACCAAAAGAGCTCCCGGTGTCGGTTCTAGCTATGGTGGACTCCTGCCATATTGTGAACATTGTCGCGGACGTCGCCATTCTCCTACAGGGCTGCCTTGGTTCTAAAATCGGAGAGGTGAAAACTGGCAATCGACGAAAAAGCCCGATACCGGTACCTTGTGGATTGTTGTGTTTATCCGTCTGTGTGTGTTCCAGCCTCAGAACCGTAGAATCGTGACATCGGAGCCTGCTTATGTACTTTCCCGCGTGTAGTTTTTCTTAAAAGCCTACGTTGTGATAAATGCAGGAAACTGGTACTGGACAGACTCTCGAAATGCCTTTCTGCAAATAATCTGCATACGGATGTGACGAAACGGTTTGTTTGTTTGCAAGAAGAAAAACAAAATTCGTTCTCATGAATTACATAAGTTACGAGAGGTGGCTTCATTTTCTGTAACCAGCTGTTGGTAATCTCGATGTGTAACATAATAATATTCGAATTTCAGGAGCATGCAGATTGATTCACGCACCTCCCTAGGCAACGATTTGCCATGCAAAAGCTGCAAGAGATGAATCTAGACATAACGCTTCAAGCACTTTGTTCTCACTGATCTTTGAATGCCCAGGGACCTAAGAATGCCATTTTCAAAGTCTGCCTGCACCTGAAAGCAGAAGTGTGAGAAATGAACGGCACCCTCTGTTGTATTTGTGTGCCTTCCTTTCTGTCCTATGATTTCACATTCAGAAATCTCCAAGTACGTTTATTAACAGATCACTTCAAAATCTATCTAAGTCTATCAAACAAGCCATGACTCATTCGTCCATTTAGTGTGCGAACACGGACACGTTTTACGTTCGATTATTTTTTTACTTTCGAAATACAACGAAGGAATACCTCCTTGAGAGCTAGTTATATTGTCGAACATATCCTTAACAAGGTGTGACAAGAGAAATACAACCACTGTAGCTTTGAAGCAGGGGTTGTAATAGGAAAATTTATTAACTGTAACAACAACACACACCCGAACACCCGAAGCACAACATACAACAAACAGTTACAAGTATAGAGGCAATATTATGTACAATCGCTTCACAAACTATTTACACATAACAACTTGAGCCAACTTCCCGTGAGGCAATGACAATAATTACAAATGTACAAGTTATGTCTACAGTCTATGTACACTCATTCCGGTGAGTATTTACATATGGAAGAAAGGTGAAGAAACATGACAATGATGGCGGTGCGACAAATGAAATTCATGGAGGGAAGCCAACGATGCTCACAGCCCCTCGCCTCACAATAAGGGAAGGATGATGTCGCCACCTGCGTGTGAACTCAGCCTCTCGAATAGCGAAAAGTTCTCGCTGGAGTTCGCTCGTCAGAAGTACACGCACGGTCCTCACCAATACAAAAAGGGGGGTGCTGCGTTGACGGCGAGCTACAGCTCTGCAACGAGCCTGCCAGAGCACGACCGTCCCACATGCTGTTAACAGTACACTCAGACAGTGTGCGCGCCTTTGGGGAAACTGCACTGGGCAACATATATTTGTCGAACGCCTGACCAGATGCCAGAACGTACAACGCAACGCGCAACGTGACAATCGAAGAGAACATGCATGTTAGACTCACGCTGGTTGCAGTAAGGACACGTGTCGGTAGAGGTGATGCCCCACGAACTGAGGCGATCACGCGTAGGCTGGGTACCCCAAGCAAATGACCACAGAACATCACGGAGTGGTCCTGGTAGCCAAACACATACAGTTGTCGTCCACGAGACGGCCGGAGTTTGAGACTTTGAGGGAAGTTTCGGCGGCCTTGCTGCATGTTATAAATACGGATCGAAGAGCGAAGTCGGTGTATTATTCGCCATGGTGAGAGAGAACGTGACAAAGACTAACTGCTTACATAAGAACTTTTCAAGTTTCACACTGACATCATTGGACTGATGCTAGTACTGCGCTTCATCCTGAACAAATGGAATTCAATCATCCGTAGTGTACAGAAATTCGCTCAGCTCTCTCCATGCTATTTGTGGACTGCACTGAAGAAAAACACTCTTGTCCAGCAAGCGCGATGTCTTGAAACAGAATGCTCAACAGGGCTCAACACCTGACCCAGCCATGTAGGCATACAGGGGAATGAAAAGGCTGACCAGGCTGCTGCTGAAGCCGCTCTCTTGGGAGAGATCGCTCCTGCTGGCTTTCCCAATCAGGATTTGAGACCCATGCTGAGGAGGGCGATCAATCATAACTGTTACGAATCTTAGAGCACACAAAATGATAACAAGTTCCACATGGTAAAACCCTATGTGAGGAGTCTAGCGCAAATCCTTCCAAAGACACCGAGTAACCTGAAGCGGTGAGCAAGTTCATATTCTTTTGAGAAACCAAAATGGCGGAGGGAACGTCGACTAACCACTCGGTCCACTTAGAGAAGCTTGACTTCAGCAATTATCCCACATGGCGTTTTAAAATGACGATATACCTCATAGCGAAGGGACTTTGGTCAGCCGTGGAAGGCGAACGCCCAACTGACCAGGATGCCAGGCGTGAATGGGACAAGAAGGAGATGGAGGCTACTAACGTCATGGTCCAGTCGCTGTCAAGCGCACAGACGAGTTACGTCGTAAACCGGACGTCTGCAAAGGACATTTGGAACAAACTCGAAAAGGTTAACCGCGGTCGTGTACTCGAAAAGAAAATTGCTCTAAAACGGGAGCTTAACGGGATTAAGTTGACCAAAGAAGAAAATGCAGCACAATACATGCACCGCGTAGAATCCCTTTCTGAGCAGCTACGGAGTTTAGGCGAGACTATCGAAGATGCTGAAGTAGCTACTGTAGCCATTCAAGGACTGCCAAGAGCATATTATGGAGTAGCCCGAGGCTTTGACGTTTGTTCTATGTCCGATATTACCCTACAAAAGGTCAGATATGCCGTTCTACAAGAAGAACAACGTCAGAAAAGGGACCCAGTTGATGAAGCTGCTTGTAAAGCAAGTGTTCGACCGAAAAGGTACCAGCACGAGGATAAATTTGCTTCGCAAACCAAAGCGCTCAAGTGCTACAATTGTGGGAAAACTGGACACTTTGCACGAAACTGCTGGACCCGTTCAGCAGGAAACGCTGGAAGTAGAACGCCACGTCAGAACAGGAATCGCGACCAGTCATTCAGGATTCGAAATCCCGACACAACTGAAGGAATGTCGAGGCAAACGGCCAGACTAATCAGAGCACCCGCAGCACAAGATAGAAACGAACGACTGACCAATGATGTTGCTCTTGGTGTTAACGAGTTTAAGTGTGCCTCTGAAGATTGGTCCATTGATTCGGGAGCCACAAGCCATATGACCGGATGCATGGATATCCTAAGGGACTTCAAGCCCGAAAAGAAGAGGCAAGTTACGGTGGCCGATGGCAAGACTATTGACGCTGATGGGTCGGGAACCGTCATTTTTCGTGTCCTAGATGACGATGTGGACAACAGGCTAACAGCAAGAAACGTTCTTTATGTTCCTGGCATAACGGATAACCTGATTTCCGTGTCTAAGCTTACCGACAGCGGTATGGAAGTTATCTTCAGCGACGACGATTGCACCGTCCACAAGGAAGAGAACTTCGTTTTCTCCGCGGTGAAAACTGACGGCATCTACAAAATGAATGCACAAGCCATACCGGTAACAGAGCGGGCGGATCATGCAAAGATCGACAGTGCAGAAATGCTGTGGCACCGTCGTATGGGACACTTGAACGTCGACGCGCTAATGAAAATGTCGCGAACGAATGCGGTGGCCGGCCTACCACTCCTTTCGAAGGGAATGGAAACCTGCGAGAACTGTGTCAATGGGAAGCACTCAAGAGAACATTTGAGGGCGCTCTCAAGTTACAGCTCAGAAGTACTAGAATTGCTGCATGTAGACCTATGTGGCCCTTTTCCAGTGGAGTCAATAGGGAGCAGCAAGTATTTTATGGTTATTGTAGATGACTGTAGTAGACGAGCAGCAGTTCATTTCTTACGCTACAAAAGCGAAGCCGCTGAAGCATTAAAGGAACACATATGCACCGCCGAAACCCAACTTGGACGGACTGTCAAAAGGATTCGTACTGACAATGGGGGTGAGTTCGTCAACGATCGTTTGGCACATTTCTTAACAGCAAGGGGAATAGTTCATACTGCGCCATATTCACCCGCTCGGAATGGCGTTGCAGAACGAATGAACAGAACATTAGTCGAGACGGCTCGAACGCTCCTGCTCGAAGCTGAACTGACTATGTTTTTTTGGGCCGAGGCAGTCAACGCTGCGGCATACATAAAAAACCGTTGCAGCAAGAAGGTTCTCGATGGAGGCATACCAGAGGAAATATACTCTAAACGCTACCAATCGGTACGATTCTTTAAAGTTTTTGGTTGCCTTGCCTATGCCTGTATCCCTGGCAACCAAAGAAACAAGCTCGATAAAAAGAGCATGCAGGTTATTTTCGTGGAATATTACCAAGACAAGAAAGCTTATCGTCTCTATGATCCGTCCAGCAAGTCAACCATTGCTGGCAGAGACGTAAAATTTATAGAAGAAAAAAAAGGGTTCACTCCTGTTGAACAGCGACAGTAACCGCCAGGAGTATTACGAAAGTTTTCAGTACTCAAGTCAAATCCCACCACGAGAACCAGAACCTCCTCATGATAACGTATTTGTTGATATGGATGTGGCTGAATCACAAGCAGAAGGTGGGAATGTTGTGACCCCCCAGGTGGGAAATCGCAACTCAATATACAAACTACTGACGAATCTGATGTGGAGCCTCCACAAAACGACGCTCCAATAAGACGATCGACGAGAATCAGTAGACCACCTAGTCGTCTGCAAGTTGATCCAAAGAAGGCTAACTACTGTGAAATGGCGACAGAACAGCAAACGAAGGAAAAGCAAACTGACCCACGATCTTACGATGAAGCCATGGCGTCGCCACAACGAGCACAGTGGATCGAAGCCATGGAAGAGGAACTCAAATCTCTTCATCAAATGGAAATGGTACTTTAGTACCAAAGAAAGCAGACATGAAAGTGGTCAAATCAAAATGGGTCTATCGCATCAAGAGAGACGCCGCAGGAAATATAGACAAGTATAAGGCACGCCTTGTTGCCGTAGGGACATCGCAGGTTGAAGGCGTGGATTATTTTGAGACTTTTTCACCAAGTTATCAAGTTGTCAAGTTGACAAGTTTGCGAATCCTCCTTGCATTAGGCCTTGAGGAAGGAATGGCGATGCGCCAACTTGATGTGAAGACGGCGTACCTTCACGGAAGACTCGAGGAAACTGTCTACGTGGAGCCGCCTTTGGGCTATCCCGGAGCTGCCAATAAAGTATGTCTACTAAAGAAGGCACTTTACTGCCTCAAGCAATCCGGGAGGACATGGTACCTAACGCTTGATGAAATCCACAGGAACTAGGGTTACAGTAGACTTGAAGCGGATAGATGTGTTTACATATTGATCCAAGGACATCAGAAGGTTATTCTAAGCGTATATGTGGACGACATGCTTATGATGGCCACTTCATCAGCCCTTCTAAACACAGCTATCAACGACCTAGGGAACAAAGTAGAACTGAAAGACTTGGGAGAGCCAACCTATATTCTCGGAATTTAGGTACTACAAACAGAACAGGACCCTAACGATCAGTCAAAGAAAATACATCGACGAGATCTTAAACCGCTTCAAAATGGAGGATTGCAAACCGATAAAAACACCAATGGAAGTTGGACAGAGGAATGACACGACGACTGCGACTGCTGCAGAGAAGAATCCAAATGTACCATTTCAGTCCCTGATAGGAAATTTAATGTATTTGGTGCAAGGGACACGTCCAGATCTTGCTTTTGTCACTCACTACCTGAGCCAGTTCAACTTAAACCACACGCAAGTCACTGGAGGATGGCGAAAAGAGTACTACGCTACCTCAAGGGAACCCGCAACGTTGGAATAACGTACAGCGCATGCAAGGAGCCAATAACAGCTTATACCGATGCAAGCTAGAACGAGTGCGGCACTGGCAGATCGAGGAGTGGTTACGTGTTCACAATGTCTCTGGGTGCAATCAGTTGGAGATCGACGAGACAACAACTAATAGCTTTGTCAACATGCGAAGCGCAATACGTTGCGCTCACGGAAGGCTTAAAAGAAGGAAAGTAGATTAAAACGTTCATGGCAGAACTTGGATTCAATAACTATGGAACTCAGACCTTAGAAGTCCGTTGTGACAACCAGTCTGCCATCAGAATAACTGAAAACCCGATGTATCATCAACGAACAAAGCACATCGATCTCAGATCGCCAGAAATGAAGTGGAAAACAAACGGTTCAGGATCACATTCTTACGCACTGAGGACATGATCGCCGACGCTTTGACGAAACCAGTGTCGAACGCAAAGAACACCGTGTGCGGCAAAGGATTCGGCTTCACAAACTTTCCTTGATGTGTAGGATTTGCTGGACGCAGGGGGACATTTGTTGGGCTGTATCTTTTGCGTCTAGCGCAAATCCTTTAGTTTCGGATTAGTTTTCTTTTAACAATAAAAGGCCCGAGCAGCGCGAGGTGTGTGATGACAAAGTGGTATACCACATTCTCTCGATGAGTGGACCGAACTGGATGTCTGACTGATGCTCTCTCGGTAGTGTTGAAGCCACACGCACAGACTGTCCACGGCATGAAACCTCAACAAACCTTTGTTGTGACACTGATGCTGTTCATAATTGTCACAAAAAAAGGCGTACTTCTCCAGTTTTCAACAAGTCAGGGCAGATAATGATGTCATTCGGGATGATGGTTAGCTATTAGCGTGCAATGCGGTTATGTTCATTTTTAAGCGTGTGTCTATCACAGTTTTAGAAATTACAGTCCCAGATAATCTTTTATGGCCTTGTGAACAGCATCCATGCCTCTCCTATTCCAGTGCACAAGGTCAGTCCTTGGTGCTGCCTTGTTGCGCCGACGTCTGTACCTCCTATGTACAAGTAAAGGTTTCAGACAACATAAGCATAATTTTTCCCATGCAGCTCTGACAAGCTTGATCATTTTGCTAACTTACCTCTCGTACATGCCATAATTCGGGTTTCTGGGACCCTTTATGAAGACCTTGTGTACATCTAAGAACTGAATGTCATCTGCAAGCGTTGAACATAATGGCTCGTACTTTTGTTTAAAAGGCATGAAAGATACGGTGAGACAGACGATTGCCATCGTGATCATCGTATCCGGCACGCTCGCTCGCTCCCGTTTCTGGAAGTTCCAGGACCAACCCGAATAAACAGTTTCTCCTTGCCCAAACGTGCTTCCTTGCCACATTTGGTGGAGATGCTACCGTTCCCTGCCTACGCCCCCACTCTGGAGCTTCGTTCTGGCCGCTCCCTCACCAGAATGTCGCCGTTACTGGGGACGTTCGTCCTGTGCTTGCGCCAGCTCTCCGTCAGCGGGACCCATCACCATTCTCTGGTACGGACGGCGTTGACATCGACGAGTGGCTCGACACTTATGCTAGGGTTAGCGCCTACAACAAGTGGGACAACGCTACCAAGCTCACCAATGTCATATTCCATTTGTCAGACTTAGCCAAGACATGGTTCTTGAACCACGAAGCTGATTTTACTAACTGGGTCGCATTCAACACCAGTGCCCGAGAGTTATTAGGCCGCAACCCTACCGGAAAGTGGATGCTGAGCATAAACTTTCCCATCGCGTGCAAGCTCCCGAAGAACCCTTACCGTCGTAAATCGAGAACGTTCTTTCCTTATGTGCAAAGGTAGACCCGTAGATGTCAGAGACCGACAAAATCAAACACATTCTCAAAGGCGTCCGTGAAGATTCTTCAACTTCTTGTCAGGAAAGCTCCCACGACCGTCGCTGACGTCGTGCCTCTTTGTCGTTCACTTCAGGACGCAAGGAATGCACGAATACCTTCCCTCCATGCGATCTCGTCCACGCCCACAGGTATTTTTCCGGCGTCGCCCACTCTAGACACTATACGTAGCATGATTCGCGACGTTCTCCGCGAAGAACTCGGGCGTGCAGGGATCCGTGTCGCACCGTTACCAGACCCTGTTCCCACGCCCACCGCGCCTCTCCGTCATGATACCCTTCAACATCTTGTGCGTGAAGAAATTGCCCTCTTCTTCGTCAACTGCATTCTCCTACGTCACGGCGCCCCGCGGGTTATCATCAGCGACCGTGGCCGTTCTTTCTTGGCCTCCCTGCTTCAGGAGATATTCCGGGCTTGCTTTGTGGTGCACACTCCCACTTCTGCCTACCAGTCTCAGACAAATGAACTTACAGAGCGCTTTAATCACACCCTCGCCGATGTGCTGGCTTGTTACGTGTCTGCCAATCACACCAACTGGGACGCCATCCTCCGCTACGTCACGTTTGCCTACATTTCGGCCGCGAGCCCTTGTGCGCCATTGACACTATTTTCCCTTACACACCGCAAACTGATCACAACCTACCCTTGGCCGACGCTACTTCCCTTACCGAGGAATGCCGCCAACTGGCCCGTTTCCGTACCTTTCACCACCAAGCGCTCGCTAAGCATCGCTACGATGAGTGCCACCGGCACGCTGAATTTCGTGTCGGCGATAACGCATGGCTCTGGGCGCCCATTCGCACTCCTGGCCTATGCGAAAAGCTCATTTCCCGATACCTTGGCCCTTACCGCGTTCTTCGCCGTACCTCAGAGGTGAACTATGTCGTCGAACCCGTTGACCCTCCTCCTGACCGTCGACACCGCGGCGCTGAAACCGTCCACGTCACCCGCCTTAAGCCTTTCATCGCCCCCTAGCCACCCCGTTCATCAGTCATCAGAACATGCATGTTCATCAGTCGCCAGGTTGGCTCCTTTTCTCCGCCGGGGGAAGTTGTGAGACAGACGATTGCCATCGTGATCATCGTATCCGGCACGCTCGATTGCTCCCTTTTCTGGAAGTTCCAGGATCAACCCGAATAAACAGTCTCTCCTTGCCACAATACATACACCGTTTACAGTAAACATTAAATTTGCACAAGGCTGCCACATCATCGTTTTTCCATGGTCGGCTATGTCACGAGAGTATTTATTGCATTATCTGAGCAACTTGTAAATGTGTAAATGAGCAACTTGTCTGTAAATGTGTGTTCACTGCGTGAAGCGTGTGCCATGCCCTCGATGTTTTAGGGACACGTGGGCATGGCGCAAGTGTTAGGAGTATTGCTTTGTCCACTCGTGTCCTGATGTGGTCGATGACTGCTGAGATGTCTTCTTTGATTCTTTTCGAATCTCTGATATTTTCCAAAAAATTGAGATGAACATACATAAACTAGGAAGTTTTTACCACGAAAATCAATGGCCTTTGAATAACATTATGCAGCATCAAAGACTGAGTCAAGCATCAATACATTTTCTTCAATATGTTGATGATGATGATGATGATTTGGGTTTTTTGGCGCAAAAGCTACTAGGGCTATAATCCGCCAAACAACAAGGTAATGCGATGAACCCAGTTAAAATTGAAATGCTCATAATAAAAGAACTTGGCTAGTGGTGGCTTAAAAAAACATGAAAGGGTAAGAAAAGAGCTCACTGTAAATTCGCAGTTTGTTAAGATATCCAATGTTCTTTAAAAATTATGTACTCCAGTAAAAGGAACAATAGCCTCATCACCCAGCAAAAGAGCTGGATGAAGAGGTAAAGAGTAACGATAAAATTCAGTGAAATGACGCTGACGATAACTTTCATGTAATGGACATGTAATTAGAATGTGTTGGACAGAAAGGGGCTCTCTGCACCGCACGCACTCAGGTGGGTCCTCCTCACGTAGCAAAAACCCGTGAGTCATGTATGTGTGTCCAACCCTTAACCTGCACCTTAAGACATCGTGTAACCTGTTTTCAAGACTTTGTGGGCGATTTCCTGTTTGAGGCTTCACCAAGTGTAGCTTATTCTGCTCTTGTGTGCTCCAAAATTGCTGCCATTTCATGGTGATAGCATTCATCAAAAATAACCTGAGGTCTTGAACAGGGACATCAAAGACTGTTGTGTCAGCTGAAAGTGCAGCTGCAGCTGCACGATCCGCATTTTCGTTACCCAGTATGCCCACGTGGCTTGGCACCCAGCAAAGGGTTAAACGATAGCCCCTGTTAGTTATTGTATTAGCTAGACGTCGTGCTCGCTGCACAAGAATTTTTTTTGTTTTTTGGACTGAACATATTGCCTGCAAAGAGCTGAGGGAATCTGTATAGATGACTGATGACACAATGCAATGTTGTAAAATGTAGTTGAGTGTTATGATGATCGCATAAACTTCTGCACTGAATATCGACATGACTTTGTGTAAACGATGAGTTATTGTGACTGTCTCAGTTTCCATGGCGCAAGATACGCCAGCATTAGTCTTCGATCCGTCCGTATAAAACGCCACGTGCTCTCCAAAGCTTTCTCTTAAACCCTCAAACTCCTGCTGCAGCACAGCCGTGGAAGTATCGCTTTTTCTGTACTTGGTCATTGAAGAGTTGGAATGTGGTGGTGGTTGCCATGGAGGCAGGCTCCCACCAGATTGCAAAAGCGGAGTGTTGTAGTGGGTAAAATCATAAAATTCAACTTCTCGTAAAACTCGCAGGCTAAAAGGAGGAACGACTGAAGAACAGTTGTTCAAAAGGCATCCTTGTAACACATGAGAGCGCCGCATGTTGTGGATAAGTACGAATCTTCAGTGCGTACATGACACTAAGATAAGCTCGTCGCCTTCCTAGAGACCACTCATTGCATTCGACGTATAGACTTTGAACGGGTGACGTTCGGAATGCTCCGAGGACCAGGCGCAAGCTCTGATGATGTATAGGATCTAAGCACTTTAGGACAGATTGGCGTGCCGATCCATAAATTGCACATCCGTAGTCCAGCCTGGACCGAGCTGTAGACATGTAGACCCTCTACAATGTTTCTCTGTCTGCTCCCCAAGACATGTGAGACAGGACTTTTAAAAGGTTCAAAGATTTCACGCATTTAGCCTTCAATATTTTTATGTGGGGAAGGAAAGTAAGCTTTTTGTCAAATACTAGACCTAGAAATTTACATTCTGTCCCTACAACAAGATCACTGCCGTTCATTTTAAGTGATGGCTCGGGAGACAGTCCTCGAACTCTTGAAAATGGTAAACATACGGTCTTGTCTGGGGAGAATTTAAAGCCGTTTTCACTGGACCATTTAGTTAGCCTGTTAATTGTGAGCTGCAGCTGTCTTTCGCACATGGCTAGGTTCCAGGAAGAATATGATATTTGGACATCATCAACATACAAGGAGTACTTGACTGAGGTGCTTATAACCTTAGCGATAGAGTTCATTTTAAGAATAAATAGAGTAACGCTCAAAACAGATCCTTGAGGAACACCATTATCCTGTACAAAAGGACGCGAAAGGGTTGTGCCGAGTTGGACCCTGAACGATCTTCCTTGAAATGCAAGTCGGCGATGTAGTGGAACAGACGACCACGTATTCCATATCAATGCAAATCAAGCAAGATTCCATATCACCATGCGGTATTATAGGCCGTTTCAAGGTCGAAAAAAACAGACACACAATGTTGTTTTCGTACAAAGGCTTCGCGTATGAATGTTTCTAATCGAACAAGATGATCCGTAGTGGAACACCCCGTCCGAAATATTGGTCAATGCACTCATTTTCCTCAAGATAGTGTATGAGACGGTTATTCACCATTCGCTCAAAAGTCTTCCCAAGACAACTTGTGAGTGCTACAGGCCTATAGTTTGATGGATTTGACGCATCTTTTCCTTGGTTTAAAAGCGGGATAACGGTTTACCTTCCAGCGAGAAGGGATATGTCCTCTTTGCCATATAGTATTAAAGAAATCAAGAAGACTTTCCAGAGAAGTGTTTGACAAACGCTGTAGCATGGAGTAAGTTATTCGATCTGGTCCAGGCGCTGTGATTTTTGATGATGACATTGCCCTTAACAATTCTATCATTGTAAAAGGCATATTGTAAGAATACTTGTCGTAAGCTCCACTAGGAAAATTCTGTCTGTTTCTCCTTCTGTTGTTTGATTTTTAAGAAGTCGCTACTATAATGCAAGGAGCTCGAAATTTTAACTACTCTGTAAAAAATACTCTGATTTCTACGGGCGTTTAATAGTATCTGACGACGGCGTCTTACAGTAATCACAAATACTGCGAAAACTACGTAAAACGGTGGCGCCATCATCATGCGCCGGCCAAAAACTTCAATGCGGAGGCAAGGCCAAGTCAAGTAAGGGTCATTGCAGTCATTCACAATCGCCGGACGCCGAACATCGTGCGCAGACGATCGTTGAGGAAGGAGGGTAAATCTCGTGAATGCACGTAGCCAGGTAAGCACATTTCTGTTCGCACATCCTGTTCTTTGCGATTTGAGCGCGCGTGGTACACCGTATGCCTTGTTTTTGTTGAACTTACGGGACACTAGTAAATCGTGCCTCGCGTTTGCTGTGAGGCGTCTCCCTGGTTTCAGATCTCCGTGTGTCATGCGTCCTGGCTCATATGGTGATCAAGTCGCTCTTATTGTAATGTATCGTTGCGGAAGGTGCCCTTGTGTTTTTAACACTCTGATGGGCTACGTTGACCACTGTAGACATGTATATGAAGCGAGCAGAATACCGTGCTGTCATGCATTATGTGTGTACACGGCGGCGAACTATACAGCACTCAGATGTCACATTTTGGGACGTTAGAAGAACTCACCAGGACGGTCGCCTCAAATCGATTTGCTCTCCGAAACCGCGAAAGTATGTCACATCCATTCGTGCTGGCGTCAGTTCACTACCAATATAGAGATAGTGTCACATATGGGGCAGCACATACGAGCAGAGGTGGGCAAATGCCCTAACGACCTTTGCCCTCACCTCAATTTTCGTCACAGATGTTTTCCTCGCCTCACCTCACCTCATTTTTCGGGGGGACTTCGTTCCTCACCTCACCTCATCTCAACCTCCTTTTAAAATTATTTTCCTCACCTCACCTCAATTTGTTTGTGAAAAATGTTCCTCAACTCACCTCACCTCAACATTTAACAGAACGCTTTTTCCTCACTTCACCTCAACCTTTTTTCTGAAGTATTTTTCTCACTTCACCTCAGCTCAACCTTCACTCTAAAGTATCTTCCTCACCTCACCTCACCTCAACCTTCTTTCTAAAATATATTCATCTACTTGTTATAATTTTTGCCTCGCCCAGTTTTTCTTTGCACAGGTAGAGTGTGCTTCGCGAGTTTGCTCACATCCAACAAAAGTGCAGTCAACAGAGTACTCGAAGTATCTGAAATTAATTAGCAAAAGTAGGTGAAAATTGCTGCCACTCCTCTCCCACACCAGCGACGCAAAAAAATTAGGCCGACAGAGGAGCGATGGAAGGAGGATTATTACATCGGTTTGTTCACTTCCTCGCTGTTGCGAAAGGGCGAAAGATCCAGTTGCTATCGGAAGTTGAATGAAGGACTGAATTACAATGTGATCTTGTCATCCTCTTCTCGTCACTTCTTTGCGAGCCGAATTTTTCCCGCTGCAGAGTGACAGTGGGCAAGTAGCAATTTTAGTCTATTTTTGCTAATAAATTCAAGCTACTTTGAGTACTCTGTCGACTATACTTATGATGGATGTGGGCAAACTCGTGAAGAACTCTTTGCCTCTGCAAAGAAAAGTTGAGGTTCACTTTGCAATTTGCAGGGATTAGCTAAAGAAAAAAAAGTCCCACAATCAAAAATTGACCTAGTGGGCATCAAGCGACGGCAAAAGTTCTCTGGTGTCAAGCACTGTTGACCGTGTAACCTTCCAAGAAATAGTCATACGTTATCATTTTTGACAAGTTATGCGAGACACCCTGTATATTAAAAGAAATTGCCACATTTCTGCTCCTTTTGATACCTATACTGTACTGTGAATGCGTGCAATACTACGTCAACTCGAGAGCTTATGCAGCAGTTTAAAGGACACTGTCATTCGCTGTCATCAGTCATTCACTGTATAACTTGCGACCTATAGGACACTTGCAGTGTATGCCGAAGTATAATCTCTTGTTGTCAGATTAAACCCTTGGGAAACCATGGAAAGAGATCCAGGGCATCAAAAGCAGCATCAAAGGAAACATTGTCAAAGCTACGACGTGACCTGGATAACAAGCACGATGTGACTCGAATGTGTACAGGTGGTATCTGAGCATCCCTGCAAGAGAAGCCCACACGGAGCATGCCTTTTATGTTTACTCTGATTTGGCTCAGCCAGTATGTAGTGAGGTGAGGGACAAGCTCAGCGATTTTGTTCGAGAGGGAATGACGTCTGTACATGATTTTGTTAAGCGCCTTAAGGTCTACGTAGAAGGCGTTCTGTTTGCGGGTATCCACCACCGAAATCTTAAAGAGCGTTCTACCCAACGCGGCCTGATATCGCCAGTTACGTGTTTCGCATACTACGCAAGGACAGGTGTAGTCTCTCAGACCAGTAAAATGCACTTGATCTTGTCCAGCAACTGAAAGAGAAAGAACTGTCTGGGGGGGGGGGGGATATCTTGTTCCGGCCCTACAAACCAAGAGAGATACCACAACAACATGACAGAACAGATGATGCACTTGAGACTGTGACATTAGAGTGGTCCGACACCCTCCTGTTCTGCTACCAGTCCCAGTTTACGAAGGAGCTCATGCCAACAGCGTCACGTGTCTCACGCTACCAATAAAACAACTGACTACACAATACCTTTGTTTTTCATAGTTGTGAAAACATCAGTTAATTACAGGATAGTAGGTGTGTTTGCTGTGCAGTTCGAAACAGCGGACTTCATACCAGAAGACCTTGCTATTTTTTAAAGAGTGGTGCCCCTCTTGGAGACCACGATTCTTCATGGTGGATTACTCGAAGCCAGAAATAAACTCCATTCAGGCTGAGTCTCCTGACACGCAGATTGCTCTGTGTGACTTTCACAGAGAGCAGTCCTGGAAGAGATGGTGTGATATAAATCTAACGGTGTGACAGATAAGGAACGTCTCCTCACAATGCTCAGGCGTATAAGTCATTCTGCATCGCAAGTAGAGTACGCAGAGGCAGTAGCACACCTCAAAGGAACAGAGGAATGGCAGCAAAATGAGAAGCTGCAACACTACCTGTCTCAACACTGGCTTTCTGTTCCTGAATTGTGGGTGTAGTGCCATCGTCGTGGTCTCCAGGTGAACACTTACAATCGTACCAATACCCAAAACCGACTCCTTCAGGAGCACTACGTCAAACAAAACGGAAGCAGAAGAAGCCTTGTATCTCTGATCACGGTCCTTGTTGGAAGGTTTCTTCCCGATCGTCAGATGGTGTACGTACAAAATAATGCAAAGTGTTCCTTAAGGTACCGCAACTATCATGACAACCTACCAGCATTTCCACATGACAGGCCACCGAAAATAGTAAGACACATGATGTCACGAACGACAGCTACAGAGGAATATGCCAGAGATGACATACTCAGTGAGAGTCAGCCTGGCATTTTTCATGTGGCTTCTGAAAGCCAGCCAGGGACGATACACAGGGTTGACGTAAATCATCCACGGTGTCGCTGCAAGGACTTCCTCGCAACAGGATTGCCATGCAAACATTTTTTTGCAATATTTGGTCAAGTGGAGGCTAACAGCTTTGACAATCTACCAGAAAGGTATAGAAATGGACCTCTTATGACATTGGATAACCACGAAGTGATGCACAGGGAAGACACAAACACAGCAGGTGTCACTTTTGATGAGGCTGCAGTTGAGATGTAACAGAAGACCCGCCCACAGCAGAACAGCACAGGGTGAAACATATGCGACGAGAGTTCACCTGTAGGGTAAGGAGGTGCGGTGATGACATCTACAAGTGCCACAGTAAAGAAACTATACAGAGGGCACTTGGCTTCATAACCAAATGCATGCAGTTAATAGAAGGAGACGTATCAACGAGTGGTGGGCTTCATATCAGGAGCTCCCCTGTGAAAGGTTGTTCAGGCACAGCCAAAAGGAAAGCAGATTGCCTGCCACATTTCAGTGCACTGAAAAGAACAAACAACAGCAAGGAGCACTGGCGTTCCCGGGGCCGTGTGGGAAGCACTGCGAGCGACATGTGACATCCCCGTCAGTACGGATTAGTGCTTCCACCATTATACACTGTTGCGTCCACTGTGAGGCTCAGTGCTCACCAAGGTGACAGCACGTGAATGTGCAGGATATTGTTGCAAGGACATTGATATTTCAAGATGCCAGGAAATATAACCTTATATCTGTCAAGTTTTTCTTTCAACATGTCCTAAGGTGATACTAAATGCCAAGATAAGGTAAGCACAGCACAAAGTCAAGTTGAAAGAGATCATGTTAAAGTGCATAGTTTGTGCAACAAAGGGTATGCGGAAATGCAGGAAAGTAGCCCCTGACAGTTCCCGAACGCACTTCGGTATAAGTGGTGTTTTGTGTTTGCTACAAGGTAACTGCTTTTACCGCTCCGTTGTTCTTTTAGTGCTGCATCTAGATATGCTCTACCTGAACTACAGATACCCATTAATGTGACCCTATCAAGTCAGTAGCATATCTGAAGAAAAAAAAATTCTCTGTGGGGTTCCATATTTTGAGGAAATTTCTGCCTTCACTTCTATTTCCAAAGTCAGAAGTTATGAATAATAAAGCTTTTCCTCCTATGGCGTGGTGCCTGTGTTTTGTATCTGCACATACCCAAACTTGAAAAAGTGGACAAATCATATACATCAAAAACGGAGACCTACAAGATCCCTCTAATGGTTGGATTGCAGTTTGCAGTGTATCGTAGAAGCAATTTGTTGCACTGATACTACTTCGGGCTATAGACCTCAGTTCGCTTTAGCAAGAAGCTTCTGCAGCTTTCGTACAACGCAGCAATCTCTATTACATAGGGCATGCGTATGAGGTTGTCAAACGCGAGGGCGTGACCATAAATGCACAATAGTTCAACAATTTCAACACATCTTCGCATCAAGCGCGTGCCTACAAGCCTACATATTGCATTTCTGAAATAATTATAGAGCTCCCAGCTCAACGAGCCGCTTCAAATGGTCCTATGGTTCCATTCCTATGGTATTGCAGGCACACCTGGGGGTAGGGGCGAGGCAAATGGGTGGCTATGTTCGTCAAGCTAGAGAAAATGGCAAAGCACGTGACTTTTTAATAGACGGGCTTTCGCGCAGCACCTGCCACCCTTCAGGTTACGGAAAAAGCAATCGACTGAGCAGTCTCATCTTCATTTCTTTGCAAATAAAATATGGCTTGCGCACAGGGCCGGTGCTAGGGGTGTGCGGAGCCTGAGGCAAAGGCACATCGCGGGGCCTGTTTCACACCAGCAGTAATGAAAAGATAAGAAGTGATAAGATTTTCGCAGTGGGGGATTTTCGCAGTCTCAGAAATGGCAGCAGGAGAGAAGGGTGCGAAATCATCGGTATAGCTTGCAGGGTTGGTGGATTTTTCTTAAAAGTGGGACTTTTTCTCGTCACATGACGGAATGGCACATAACACATTCTTCTCTCATTTCTGTTTTAGTCGAAGATCGCGTGTGCGATTAAGTGCATACTTGATATAAAAAAAAAGTAATCCCTGGTTGAGGGCTTCGTGCGCGGGGCCTAAGGCGGTCGCCTTACTCCGGCCCCCCCCTCCCCACCGCCAGCCTCCCTGCGCACAAGAAAGTGCGTGCACAGCAAGATAGCAATTCTCGAACACCAGTCGCACGCCAAGTGGTTCGTGTCAGGTCGTGCATCCTTGCACGAGGTCAACATGAAGCACGGGCAACGGTAAGGAGGTTCCAAACAAATTCGCAAAATCACAAGACAACTGTTTTGTAAAAGCCGAGCGCCACGTTTATCACCATTTCACGTTCCACCCGTTCGCGACTTCCCTACACCAGAGCATGTCACGCGGAAAAAACAGGCACAAAGGCCAAAGCCTGCGAGGATGTCGGGATGTTCACGTGACGTGTGACATCACGAGGGAGGCTCCGCTCGTCATACTCAGGCTACAGGCGAAAAGAGCCTCCCGAGATTCACAGCCTTACATGCCACTTTACGCTTCAGAGCACACCCCACTTCTGAGTATTTAGTTTCATAACTTATAACTCTGCTCCTGAGCGTTGTTGTCAATGCGCGAAAAAAAACAACAAAAAAACAGATTCATCATCATCATCATAGCTCTGCAAGCACAGCGAACCTGCGACAATACACAAACATGTACGCACGATGAATTAACCACTCATATTGCACACAGCTGAGCTGCAACAGACGCTCTTCTAGGTACGGCAAGTAGCGCCCCTGTCGGGCGCTCCGCGCGTAAGTACGTCCGTTCCGCTCCTGGCGGCTGGAGCCGCGGACGGAAGTCCTAAAGGCGAACGGCTGAGTGTTATGGTCGTGTATTATAGAGATAGTCGTGGTTGCGATACTGTACTACCGCTCTGAGTCAATATGGCGACCTCCTGGGGTTTTGCTTACTATGCTGTTTATGTTCTAGTAGGCCGATTTTTAAAATTTTTACATTTTCAGAAATCGGAAGTTGCGTCTAACTTCGTGCAACAAAATTATTACACAAGCTACTCTTAATTCCCCATTGGCATTCCGACTTCGCTAAAAGTAGGCCTAACGCCTTACGATGTTAAGTAGTCAACGCTTAACTAGTAATATCGTATTTATCTGCTAATTTCGACCTACTTTACGCTCTTCGAGGGTTCTTATGCTAGAATTTCAGTAGTTTCCCTCTGGATGGCCAGCAGATCCTTCTGATTTCTTCGGATTCTGGACAGGCTGGTTCACACGTTAATTCATTCATGCGCGTCACTAATTAGATCAGTGACAGGGGCAAGAGGGTGAAAAAGATATTGTCTCGGTGGGGTGTAAGGGGGGACGAAGTTCAGAAGTTCTATGTCACCGAAAGGTATAGCAGAACCTCTGAAAAGGAGTGAGAAATGGAAGCTAGAGATTATTGGGAAGGGGTGTAGAGAAAAGTCGAAGAGATAAGAAATAAAGAGTAGCAGAGGAAGTATACCTAGCGAAACCACCGTCAGGGAACAGGCATAAAAATAATAGAAAAATATTGGGAGTTTATTTACAGAAATGTTACATGATAAAGGTATATATATATGATTATACAAATGCAAAATGGTAGGTACATTGAGCTATTAGGGATGTCGTTTCCCTGATGTGGCTTCTGGGTATCCCCGATGTTTTTTTGAATTTCCGTTCAAGTATCTGGCTACGTTGCTGAACCAGAATTATTCTATTTGTAGTTGCACTGTTTGGAGTGTCCGTTGAGGGGAGACGACGGAAGAAGGCTGGATGGGCCATAGCTCCATTTTGTGTGTCCATCTTCTATGTCCATTCTGCATTTACGAGGGGTGTTCAAGTGAAACCGAGACTTTTCATTTTCCGCAAAAGTAAAATGAACTTACAGGCGAGAAATTAGTTTTATTTTTCCACGTAATCTCTAGCTGCACTAATGTACTTGTCACAGCGTTTCACGAGGGCTTGTATGCCAGCAGCGTATAAATCCTTACCGGCGCGTAGCAGCCATGATCGGACCGCATTCTTGAGCTCGTCGACGCAGCTGAAGTGTCGGCCCCCAAGGAACGCCTTCAGTGGCCCGAAGAGATGGAAATCGCTGGGGACGAGGTCCGAACTGTAAGGGGGATGTGGCAGCAACTCACAGCCAAGTTCCTGTAAGGTGCGTGTTGTGAGATGCGCGGTATGCGGGCGTTCATTGTCCTGTAGTAGTAGGAGGACTCCTTTGGTGATGAGGCTCGGCTTTCCGAAACTGGAGGTGTTCATTAATGATAGTGCTCAACGTTCCCAGTGAAAGGTCCGTCTTTCGAGCCAGTTCGAGACACGTTATCCGTCGGTCCTTGAGGATCAGGTGCTCCACAAGTTGGATGTTCTCAGATACCACTGATCTCTATGTATAAAGGCTGGATCGCGCGTGGGAGAGGGGCTCGTGGGGGAGAGGCGTGCATTCGGGCCGCCATGTTGGGAGGCCCTAAAGCGCTCTGTGTGCCCATAGAAAACAATGGGAGGCAACGAAAATTGTGAGTATTTATTGCGCTGCAGGCGTTGATCGTTGTTTGTCATCACATAATTTTGTAAGGTGTCAGTATACTGATGTACCCTAACAGTGTTTCACAGGTGTCCCGCCGTTCGATTCTTAATTACGTTATGTTTTGCATTCCGAAACTAGACCGTCACTGCAGTGCAGCGCTGGGGATTGTACTACAGCACGTTTCCCAGCCAATATTTCAATAAGAAACGATGTGAGATTAACAACAACCATGTATATAATCTCCCGTGCTGCGTTCTGGACAAAAATTGTTCCATAAAGAACGGTCCGGGAAAAGATATACTCGCATGGCAGAAAGAGATCGTTCTGTAAAATCACAGCCGTTGTTTTTGCCGTGTATGCGTTTAGTATGATTTATATCAAGCATCGCCGCAGAAAGAGTCTTTTAGTGAACGATAGCGGTGCCTTGCCTTGCAAATGTGGATACACCGTAGCAGCCCAAATAATTACTTCACGCAATTAGATCACGCTCGTTAGGACAGTTAATCAGGTAGTGATGTAAGCTTATTAAAGTTAATTAGAAAGTGGTAACACCTTCTTGAGACACAAGACTTATCTGCTTTTGAAGTACAGCTCTTCTATTTTTGTTTGTTTCTTCCTTCATTTGTTCTGATTATTTGCAGGCGCGGTTGCGCCAAATTGAATGTCCTTTTCGAGTACTCACATGCTTTTGCTGAATATAACTGCAGCGTGAGCAAAGCTGCTTAGGGGCGGGGGCCTGCTAGCAAGTGCTGACTTTGTCATGCTTGTTATGTGGAGCACGTTCCAAAGAATGCAGCTGCACATCTGAAACTGCAATCAGTATCATCGTCATTTAAAAGGGAGCGTCGTAGCACCGTTGAGAGGCCAGACACGCTTTCTGAAGATCTTCTATGGCATCTTCCGCAGTTTGCACAATTTTGTTCCGCATCGAAGTCTCTCATAGGAACCACTTTGCATTAACTGTCTTACATTTTGCCCATCTTACATTTTGATGCGCAAGGGCCCTCTTGAACTACACACGTATGGTCTGCAAATTGCAACTGGACAATTTCGAACTTGAAACAGTTGTGATTTTGTCATTTTGGCCCTCGTGTACCCCGTCTGTGAAACGTAAACAAAAAAGTCTAACACGATATGCTTTTGTAAATAAGATCGCTGATGATGAGTAAAGAGAATATACATTTTTCAAGTTCCACATTTATTCTTGCACTTATGCGTTTCAGGATACAATTAACGTGCAGCGAGGTCGCAAAAGACTACATTTATTGTTTTGTGACCTTCCTACAATGACAATATATATTTTAGGAATGCCAATGAACAGGTACGCTCTCTAAATTTGTAGCACTCAATTTTAGGTTGGAATGAGTAATGAATAGCAACTTCCCTCCTGATATTTTCTCATATATGCTGAATTTTAAATTGAATGTGATCAAATATGTGATACCCCGCAGGGGGCACCGGCTTCGGCTGGTGTTTGGTGAGTGGCGCCACCACGGACCCCAGCCCCCAGTCCCAAGTTGTTAACCGTACAGTGCCGAGGGGATTTAAGGTGAAGGGTAGAAGCCTTGAACGGTGGCGGTCGGGGTCTTGGTCAAGCCCCGGCCGATGGGTTTTCCTTAAAACTCCGGGACCTTCCCACATGTATGAATGTGAAGTGTGGGTGACCAATGGAACATTCATTTCTTAAACCTCATAAGGTTAAAAACTCTATTTCCTCCTCGATCGCGGGCGGCAAGCGCCTGCGGACCGAAGTCTTCAAACAGGTATTCGATGCCTTTCAAGCAAAATACACTGTCATTAGCAGTGCAAGCACTGATAATGAACAGAATACTCCACTTGAAAAAATGTCACCGTTCTTCATTGAGAAGGCGGTGGCATCGCTGTCAAAAAACGTGACTGAAATTAAGCGCCTCAGATCAGGTGTCTTACTGCTTAAATGTACCTCGGAAGCCGACTGTGAGCGAATTCTGAACACACAGCAGATGCTCGGAATAAAAATATCATCAACCTTGCATAGGACTCTGAATACCTCCCGTGGTGTTGTGTCGTTAGCCGAACTCATTGATGTTCCATGAGAAGAGATTCTTGAAAATCTGAAAAGCCAAAAGGTGATCGACGTAAGAAAAATCAAAATCAGGAAGAACAATGAGTACATCACGACACGCAACACAATCCTCACATTCGACTGCCCGACTTTACCAGAAAGGCTCAAGGTAGGGTATCTGACTGCAGAGGTGCGGCCATATATCCCTAATCCACTCAGATGCTTCAAGTGTAACCGCTTTGGCCATCCTTCCGATGCTTGCAGAGGTTCTGCGTGCTGTGCTCGCTGCAGCAAGCAGGACCACGACTCTAAGGAGTGCAGAGGGCCGGATCACTGTGTCAACTGCGCAGGTGACCACCCTTCGTACTCTAGGTCTTGTCCAAAGAGGAAGTTTGAGAAAGAGCTGATGCACATCAAAGTCACACAGAAACTAAGTTATCCAGAAGCCAGGAAGAAGGCATCTCCATTCGCGTTCCAGAAATCATTTTCATCTGTCGTTAAAGAGAAACCAAGGATGATGTCATGTGCAACACAGACAGAGAATGCCATACAAAGTGAAGTAACATGTACAACTCTTTCTCAAACACCAACTCCTGTAGCAGTAACCACAGTTTCGCAATCCTCTTCCCATAATGCCCCCAAAGAAGAAATAATGAAAGGTTCTTTACACAGTACACTCTTTCCAATTTGCCTCTTGTGCACATCTTTTTCATTTTCTATACTATGGCGATCCTTCAGTGGAATCTTGACCTTCTCACTAATCTTGATGATGTCAATGATCTTTCGGACAGGTATGATACACTCTGTTTTGCACTACAAGAGACTTATCTTAATCCACAACGGATACATACACTCCGGAGATGGAACCTGTTCCGAAACGATCGGGTTGATGCAACACGTACATCTGGAGGTGTTGCTATCCTTACACCAAAAACCCTCCCTACAAAGCACCTTCCACTGAAAACAGCACTTGAGGCAGTTGCCGTTCAAATATGTCTTCAGGGGGTCATAACTGTATGTTCATTATACCTACCACCATCAGCTGTGGTAGACCAGAACACACTGGAAACTTTAATTGACGAGCTCCCACCGCCTTTCCTCTTACTGGGAGATTTTAATGCCCATAACTGCTTATGGGGAAGCTCGAGAGTCGACAGGCGAGGAAAAATGTTGGAAAAGATATTACTTTCTAGAGCTATCTGTCTTCTTAACAAAGGAAGTCCCATTTATGTAAGTAGCGCTAGTCAGTCTTTCTCCGCTATCGACCTCTCTTTTTTGCAACCCATCAGTGTTTCAAAGCATTGACTGGGGAGTTGACCAGAATCGTCGGGGTAGCGATCATTTTCCTGTAGTTCTGAAAGTGCATAATGCCCCAACCACCCTTAGGTACACGTCCACGTCGGTGGAAACTGTCACAGGCTGATTGGAATCTCTTCAAGGAAGAAGCCAATCTCCTAACACCATCTTTCCAAGGGTTAAGTACAGAAGATGTCAATAATCTTATTACGGACACCATTATAAATGCTGCTCAACAGTCCATCCCACAAACATCCGGTCGCCTCCCTAAGCGCTCCAAGCCTTGGTGGACAAGCGACTGCGAGACTACCCGCAAAGAACAAAATCGGGCGTGGGGTGTGTTTCGAAGGCACCCCACCACACCAAACTTAGTCGCATTCAGGAAGGCACGTGCAAAAGCACGCTGGACACGAAGACAGGCAAAAAAAGAATCTTGGAAAAGTTTTGTATCTTCTTTGAATTGTAACACTCCTTCAAAACTTATATGGGACAGGCAAGGAAAATCAAAGGAGACTACACAAGTTTCTCTGTCCCATTACTGCAGGTAAATGGCGTAGTTTGTCAGAATTTGGAAGAGCAGGCCGACGCCCTTGGGGAACATATGCAACATGTATCCAGTTCAGCTCACTATAGCAGGGATTTTTTGAAAATAAAATCATCTGCTGAGAAACAGACTATTCCAAGTGAGGGCGGTGACAAGTACCCAAGCAGCACAAAGGACTGGGATTCGGCTGGGAACGTAACGGGGATGATGGGTTCGAGGTGGCCGATATCGCCGTCACAAGCCCGACTGCTTCCCGACTATGTGAGGGGGAAGAATTCAGGGAGAGGGAAACTACATGAAATTATTTCCCGATAGATCCCCGTTCGTGTCCCAGTCAGAATTCTTTCCCGATAGATTCCCGTTTGCGTCCCGGCCAGGATTCTTTCCCGATGGATCCCCGTTAACGTCCCGATCTGC
Organism: Ornithodoros turicata; assembly: GCF_037126465.1. Classification (NCBI taxonomy): domain Eukaryota; kingdom Metazoa; phylum Arthropoda; class Arachnida; order Ixodida; family Argasidae; genus Ornithodoros; species Ornithodoros turicata. The sequence continues at coordinate 2,629,799 of NW_026999301.1, forward strand.
TGTGGTGTACTGGCTAAGTATTTCTTCCCGCTCGTCTCCCGATGTTTATGCAGATTCGGTAACACGTGATCGGATGGTACTGCTTGAGACAAAGTTTCTGAAACACGGGTATTCTGTATTGGACTTCTCCCAGCCACCTTTGGGGAATGCTTGTTGAACAGAATCCTTGGGAAAAATCTGCCCAAGGATTCTGTTCAACAAGTGTCCCCCTTAAGCCGCAGGGGAGGCGTGGAGAAGTGAAATACAAAACACCCGTGCTTCAGAAACTTTTGTCCCAAGCTGTACGAGACAGTGAAGCATCCCTTCAGGAAGGAATTTGGCTGTCTGGTATGAGGTAACTCTTTCAAACATTGAGCTGCAGTTCACTTCATGTGTTGTGTTGTGTTGTATGACTGAAAACATGCACACGCAGTACCCTGAACAGAAGTATTAATGGAGCCTCACTGCAAAGCAGGCAAGTACAAGATACTCGGGAAGAGTCGGCCACGCCCGAACGAAACGACCGAATCCCCAGAAACGAAAAACTCACGTGAAACGAAACGAAGAGAGCTTTAGCAAGTCGAACTGATCGGACGAAAACCGCTGCACCGAAACCCGCAAAGACTACGCTGGAGCTCCCTGCATTTGGGCTACCGCGACTGCCATCGCCATCATCTTTGTTTTCGTTGCACGGAGGAGAAGTAAGGAGACCGAACTCCGCTGAAAAACGACGTCCCAATTTATCGAGTCAATTGTTGGCCGCGGCGCGGCGCTCGCGTTCCCTCCGGTACTAGCTCCGCGAAATCGCCTGCACGGCAATGCGCCGTTTGTGCCCGAATACTCTACTAAAAAGCGTTCAAAACGAATGTTTGTTCGATAAGCATAAACAACGGTGTCTCCAGTAACGAGTTAATATTTTCTGGTCAGCTACAATTATTTTTGCTTTTCTTTTTTTTTTCGGTTTCTGCTACCTCGTTTTTGTCTCATAGATGGAAGCTACATGTCCGATAAAAATGGAATCGGAAATAAGAAGAGAAAAAAAACGAAACTTTAATACGAAAGACAAACGTCTGACATTGCCAAAGGTGTAGTGTCGAATGCCTCCTACGGAATCCTCTGTCGCTTCTCCCCGGCCGTCTCGGGTATCGTGCCCTTCTCTCTGTGGTGCGCGCGTACTTTGACCGCTGCGCTAACACGCTAACATACCCCAAAGGAAGCAAACGTTGTTCCGAAAAGCCACATTTGACTGGTATGGAGGAAAGAAAGTCAGGAGGGAAGAAAGAAAGTTAGAAGCTGTGTAATCGAAAGTCGCCGGATGCGATCCTTCCAGAATCGCGCGTTATGTGGGTCGTTGCATAAGCTGGGACTGAGAAGTTTTATCTCCGTACGTGTCAAGCAGTTGTGTGTGTGAGTGGGGGCAAGGAGGGGCGGGACGCTCTGATGATGGGACACGGTGCGGTTCCGAAGGTTCTGGCACTTAGTTTCTTATATCTTGTCATACATGCCAATCGCTCGCTTTTGGGAACTGCAAAATAAAGTCGGGATCTAGTCTCTAATTTATGTTGACGAACACTGAAATATTGAACAACGCATTACTTCTACATTATACACTATCGCTTTGGTGTTCAGTTTCAAGTTACTTCTGTACAAGCATATGCTGCTCAAAGCGTTGCACCGGATATATATTTTACCACCACCACAAAAAAAAAAAAAGGAACAATACTGCAACACCACCAATATATACCTGCCAGAAAAGCTAAAAATCCCTAATTCCAGTATGGGATTTACCGCCCCCCCCCCCCCCCCCGGTACACCAAGATGAAAATCGTCTTCGAGAAACAGGAATATAAGTGCATGCACGGAATCCTGTACCGCGCGTGTGCAAAACCTGCGACAGAAGTGCGTTCTGGTACCTTGGTATTAAATTCGTGTATGGTGGCATGCGAAATATGTAACTCTCTATCCCAGCGGATGCATCACAATTACGACAAAAGACTCCTGTTTCCCAAAGCGTTGTGCATACGCGGCAAAGCTCTCGTGCAACAGCGAGAATGCAAATGCGGATTAACCAGCCCAATGACATTATTACCCTACACTGCGAGGTGTTCCCGGGAACTAATACTGGTCAATGCAAACGATTATCAATGTAGATCTCGTGGTCGTGCGTTGGCGGTGATGTAAATACGCGTACCATCCTGTACGATGTCGGATAACAACCTTTGTGCTTCTTCGGGTGTCGTGTTTTATCGCAAATAAAAAAAGAAAAAAGAGAATAGCTTCTTGACTGCGAAACCACCACGCTTACGGAGACATTCAAGCCGTCCAGCCAACGCGGAGCCCCCTTCACGGCGGCTTCCCCGCATTCTAAAATAAAAGCTTCTCGCTTTGCACTAACAAAAACTATAGGCGAAAAATTCACGGAGAGATCGTTCCTTGATACACGATAAGCGTGTTTACGTATCAAAACATTTTTTTCTGCTTCCACTGGACACACAAGTACATCTGAAAGAGTGCATTACAGCAACCTTATTTCAGAGGAGCAAGTACCTGACGGAACGCGAGCGCCGCGCCGCGGCCACAATTAGACTCGAGGAATCGAGACCACGCTTTCTCAACGGCGGCTCGGCAGAGTTCGTTCTCCTTACTTCTCCTCCGTGTTTCGTTGTCATTGCTGGGCGCAAATGGCCGGCGTGTGTGTTGTTAATGTTTCTGTGCTACAAGTTTTGCAAAGTTTGGTTCGGAGGGAGTATGGAACGCCGTTTTGTGGTCAACGTGGTCAGAGTGCCTCAAAAGTACTCCTGCCGCATTCTGGTCACTGTTATAAGTGTGATGCCCTGACACCATCAGCAGCTTTTAAGTAGATTCATGGCACATGAGGAACCTGTGATGTACACCATCGCACACAGTCAAGAAAAATGTAGCATTTAACCTTGCTTTCCTTCATTATAAAAAAAAAAAAAGAAAGAAAGAAAGAAAGAACACTAGAGAAAGGGTCGGCAAAACAGTGAGTGTTTTGTTGTTGTTGTTTTTGATTCTATTGATCTCTCACTAGCAGATTGCACTGCGGATCTGTTCACAATCATAACTAACTAATACCTTAGCTTTGGCCAATCTCATGTTGCAATTTTGCTTCAAACACAACATTCAGTGATTCTTATGAAAACAGCAGCATTTCTCGAAAGATCCTGGAACGGCCACAATCTCAAGAGGTAGTACGATTCTACCCGTCGTCATATTTCGTCCGCCAAGCCATTGCGCGGAGATGTTGGCTCCATGCCCATTTCAACACAGGCTCACTCGCCCGCGCTCGCGCGTCGTCGCTTTGCCTTCATGCCACCAGACAGCGCTGCCTGTCGCGCATGCGCTGTTCTTGTTGGGTTCGCTTTGGCTGCTGTAACGGTCGTTTCTCGTCGCCGCGTGTAGTTCGCGTAATTGCGAGCGTTCCAGCAAGTCTAAAGCGTTTAAGAGGCTTTGTATTGTTGTTCTCACCTGATGCTGTCGTTCTTGCAACCCGTCTGATATTGCAACTGTCTGTAAGTGGAAGCGTTTCTTCTAACCGCGAGCAGACCAGTCGGTCTCGTTTGACATGTCAAAGAGTGAAGACGCTGCCTTGCATGTGAAGCCAAATCGTTCTTCGCCTTCAGGATTCTTGCCGTTTCAGGTGTGTAATTAATATAACTGTGAAGTAATATGTTCGACTGCGCCATGCATTCTCATTGTCCGTTTTACTCTATTTGCAGGGATCTGCACAACGACAGGGAGATAGAACGCCAAGTGAAGTCTACTGTATGCTTTGTGCAGACGGTATGTCATATGTCTCTACACTGCTCTACATATAGGTGTCCTGCCATGGTATTTTCTGGAACGACATTTCATGCAGGTTCAGCGTGTATGACGCAGCGGCCTCCAGCAAGAGAAACTCAAGCACCGTGTTCAAATGCGGTGGGGACTCTTGCTCGACATAACAACGCTTAGAAGTGCTCTTTCGGAAGAAGGACAAGTTGGACCGGAAATGAGGACCTAGGTGTGCTCTTTTGCGTTGTTGTTCACCGTTCGATCATTACCAATTTTTGTGCCCCCGTGAGTTCAACGCTCAGGTATGTTGATGATAAATGGATATGCGTTAAAAGGTACGTACTCCGAAGTGGTGAATTGTTGTGGTGAAGTGATTTGTTGCTGCTATCTCCTGTTTCGTGAGGGTTCTTGTCGGTACTCATATACCGCAGGCATGAGGGGCTTTCTTTGCAGAACATTTCAGTGAACCAAGACTGCAGCATTTTCAAGATTGCCATAACCAGCATCAATGCAGCTCTCATGTCAACATCAGACAGCTCTGATGTGAGCATCAGCCAGGGCAGCTCTGATGTTAACATCATCATCAGAGCAGCTGTGATGTTAACATCAGATCTGATGTGATTTGGGACACTGTCTTGATGCTAACATCAGCTGGTGTTAACATCAGCATCAGAGCAGCTCTGTGTTAGCATCAAGACAGTGTCCCAAATCACATCAGACCTGATGTCGCTTTTTTTTTCAATAGGGATGCTTCTCCTTGACCATGTTTTTTTTTTTTTGCTTATTGACGTTTTTGTGAAGGAACGCTGGATATGTGCACACCATTGACTGTCAGCTCTAGTCCCGGTCAGTTGTCATTTTTTACAGTTCTCGTTGTAGTAATTGCTAGTCATTTGCACCAAAGGCGCTGGATGTGAACTATTTTCTCTTTCCTGGACTTGCATTTCTCCCAGTCGTTGGCTTTGTCATTTTTTCATAATTTAAATTTTCTCTTGGTAACTCGAGTTTCGTAATCCCTACACTGTGCATTTTACCATTTTTGATAAAGCTCATTCCACATACCGTGCACAGACTATTTTGTGCTGACGTGCAGCAATTGTTCCGTTATGTCTAATCTTACATGCCATTCATTTTTGTGTCTGGGGTACTGAAGCGTGAGCAGATAGGCAGACTGCCTATTACTGCATAACTTCGTTTTCTTTGAGACACCACCTCTTGTGCAGGCAGACCACCTCTTGCTGTATGCTTTTTCTTTCTTTTGAGACACCGTTGACGTGCTAGTGGTTACGCAGGCAGGCTGCATATTACTGTATACCATTTCCCCCATGCAGCAATTTTACCGTTACGTCTAATATTAATGCTACAAGCCGTTCATTTCTTTCTGGGCCACTACCGAAGTGCAAGTGGTTAGGCAGACTGCCTACTAGTGTATACCTTTTTTGTTTCCTTTCAGAGACCACCTCTTACTGGGTACGTTTCCCCCCCCCCCCCTTTTGAGACACCATTGAAGGGCCAGTGGTTAGGCAGGCAGGCTGGATATTACGGTAGACCATTTCCACCCTTTTCTTTTCAGGCTACATTGCCAATGACAGTAGTTATGCGGACAGGCTGCATATTTCTGTATACCCCTCTTTTTTTGTTTTTCATTTCAGACACAATTGGCATACATTGGGTGATGCAGGCAGACTGCTTAGTGTGCACCACTCGTCGTTTAGTCTATTGAGGTGCTACAAGTGTTGTGTCAGTCTATTTCCTCTCCGAAAATAAAATGTTGGGCTCTACACACACTGTTTACACTCGAAATTATTGTAATTATTAAAAATAAGCATATTAATGCTAAAATATGCATGGGGGGGGGGTAAATATGCATGGGGGGAGCCCCCTGCCAGCATTATCGGGGATCCGTCGGGGACCTGCTGGGACCGAATACTTGCTGCCGATGTCGGTCCTTAATCATCCCGGTGTTGCAAACTGGAGGAAGGACCGGTATCGGCTGGTGGCATGCCCCCGACTTTGTAGGATTCTTTCCCGATGCTGGACCGGCTTCGCCCCGGTCCTTTGTGCTGCTTGGGTACCCATACAATTCACTCTTTACAATTACTGAGCTACAAAGGGCTCTGTCATCCAGTAAAGTTACAGCACCAGGTCCTGATCGCATTACCTACTCCATGATCCAGCATTTATCATCCACATCTTTAGAATCCCTTCTTGATTTCTTTAATCTTGTCTGGCGAGAGGGTTGTCTTCCGTCTGGCTGGAAGGTGGCAACCGTTGTCCCATTGTTAAAACCTGGAAAAGACTGCACAAACCCCTCCAGTTATCGACCCATAGCACTCACAAGTTGCCTAGGGAAAACTTTTGAGCGCATGGTTAATGATCGCCTGATGTATTTCCTCGAGGAAAATAAATGCCTAGATAAATTCCAGAGTGGCTTCAGAGCTGCGTGCTCGACAACAGATCATCTGTTGCGGCAGAGACTGCCACCAGGGAAGCATTTGTCCGAAGGCAGCATTGTGTGTCCGTATTTTTCGACATTGAAAATGCCTATGATACCGCCCGGAGGTATGGTATTCTGCAGGATCTGCACACTCTGGGAATAAGCGGCCGCATGTTTCGCTGTATTGCCAATTTCCTTCAAGGAAGATTATTCCGGGTCCAGCTTGGATCGACACTTTCTCGCCCATTCATACAAGAGAACGGTGTACCTCAAGGATCCGTCCTAAGTGTAACTCTATTCATTGTAAAGATGAACTCCATAGCAAGTGCCATTCCTCCTTCAGTCAGGTATTCACTGTATGTAGATGACGTTCAGATTTCTTGTTCCTCTTCCAGCGTTGCTAGGTGCGAACGTCAATTCCAACTCACAATAAACAGGATGGTCAAATGGTCGCACGAAAATGGTTTCAAGTTTTCTCCGGAAAAGACAGTATGAGTCTCTTTCTCTAGGGTACGGGGAGTGTTTCCCGAACCAACACTTAAAATGGGCAGCCACGACATTAACGTAAAGCCTGAGCATAAATTCCTTGGACTTATATTTGACCGGAAATTGACTTTTCTTCCTCACCTCAAACACCTCAAGGTAAAGGCTATTAAATCTCTAAATCTGAAGGTGCTTTCTCACCGGTCCTGGGGAGCAGATCGTGACACACTCAAGAAGATCTACGTCTCCACTGTTCTTTCCAACCCGGCGTCGGGAACTTGGCGCCCCCATCGCCCGGCAGCAGCCGCAGTAGCCCCCTCCTGCACCAACGGTTGGGTCGCCGCAGGAGGGAGACCCCCACGTATAGCTGTGCGTGGCTTTCCCGTGTCTGGGGAAAGGGGGATCCGGGCGGTTGAGTGGACCCGGTGGTTGTTTAGGACCCTTCTGGGCCCCTCCGGGAAAGCAACACACTGCTTTGGCCCCTGCTTCCCATAGTCGGCTGGTCCTGGAAGACCCGGCCAGGATTATTCAGCTAGTCGCCATCTCCATTTTCATTACTTTCTCTTCCTTGGTCTCCTTCTTTCTCTCCTTTTCCTCTTTTCACCTTTCTTGGCGGCAAGGGTCAACCTTGGGCAGTCTTTCACTCTCCAGAAGCTGCACTTGGGTATAGTGCAGAGGCAAGTGTTAGCGTGTGGGACACGTTCCCTCGTTGGGCTCGATGGTGGGCGACACACCTCCTGCACTGTATCAGTCTTCTCTTTTATGGATTCTTCTCGTATAAAAAAACATGATCAGCGCCAAAAGAGGCGCTGCACCGATGCACCAGCTATGCAAATCCTCGACTTGACTCCTGAACCTTGGTTTGCGAAGTTCCTCATAGTCCACTCGGAAGGTGAGACCAAACCCATGGCTAAGATATCCCCATTCACTATTGCAAGAGAGTTAGAAAAGACAATAGGGAAATCTTATAATGCTCGAAAGCTGACCACAGGAGATCTGCAAATTGAAGTGACCACAAGGCAACAAAGCTCCGCTCTCCTTTCACTTGACAAAATTGCCGATATATCAGTCACTGTGACCACACACCGAACACTTAACATCGTGAAGGGTGTAATTTCAGAGTCCCAACTCCTTGACTGCTCAGACACTGAGATCGAGGAAGGGCTTAAAGACCAAGGCGTTGTGACAGCAAGACGAATTGTGATGCGTCGGGATGGTAAAGACATCCCGACGAAGCACATTGTCCTTTCCTTTCAATTGCACAGGCTTCCTCAGGCCATCAAAGCAGGCTATCTTAATTGCCATGTACGTCCATATATCCCGAATCCGCGACGCTGTTTCAAGTGCCAGCGTTTTGGACATGGGTCGCAGGTCTGTCGAGGACAGGCGATCTGTCCAAAATGTGCTGGCATGGACCACTCTGCAGAGTCCTGTGCAAACGAAGTCCACTGTTCGAACTGCAAAGGGAGCCACCCTGTCTACTCCAGGTCCTGCCCCCGTTGGGAGGAAGAGAAAGAAATACTCAAAGTGAAAGTGACGCAGAATATCTCGTATAAAGATGCAAAAACACAGGTAGAATTTGCCAAAAAAGGCACGTTCTCCGAAGTGGTGCGCCGGGGAGTGGCACCACTGCGGAAATCTGTGGAGACGCAGACTTCTGGGTCTCCACCCCACACTTCCCACACACAAGAAAAGCCTGCGGAGAGTTCGCTTCCGCTGGCACCGGCTGCTCAAATGGGCAGACGAGAAGTAGTGGCCACAACCTCTACGGAGGTTGATGGCGAGCTGTCAGTTTGGGACGGGCTCACAGGGGGTTCGTCCCAGACTGCCACACACACGATGGATGTTGACGATGATGACTGCTTGTCGCAGAAGTCATCGTCAAGCCTTCCCCCCAATCCTTCCCCATGGAAGGAACAAAGAACGAAAAAAGGAGGCCGAGGCAGGGGCAGTACGTCCCTAGGGAAACACAAGCAGCCCCCCCCCCCCCCCAAGGGTTACACCTCCCACATTATGTACAGTCTCTCTTTGTTCCTATTCATCAATACTTTCATTATGGGACAGGTAATCCTTCAGTGGAACTGTCGAGGCCTCTACTCTAACATAGACGATGTACACGATCTCTTTGAAAAATACACTGCAGCTTGCTTCTGTTTACAGGAAACCTACCTTCAGGAACAAAGTTTCAATCCCTTCCGCAGGCATACTATTTTTAGGAAGGACCGTACAGATACCACACGTGCGTCTGGAGGTGTGGCTATAGTCCTTCCGCAATCTGTGTCTGGAAAACAAATCCCACTTGTTACAGGGTTGGAAGCAGTTGCTGTTCAAGTGTACCTCGATAGGGTTTTCACTATATGTTCACTGTACCTTCCCCCATCAGAATTAATAGAACAAAGATATTTTGAAAACTTGTGTAATCAACTCCCACAGCCATTCATGATTCTGGGCGACCTGAATGCCCACAATCCTTTATGGGGCAGTGCAAGACTGGATACGCGAGGAAAAATGTTGGAGAGAGTTCTTCTTTCAAGGTCCCTTTGCATTTTGAACACTGGGCTGCCTACATACGTCAACTCCTCAACACAAAGTTTTTCTTGCTTGGACATTTCACTGTGCAGTGCTTCCCTCTTCCATTGTCTGGACTGGACCGTGGACCAGAATCCTCGTGGAAGTGACCACTTCCCGGTAGTTTTGAAATTTCGTGGTCCTACAAATTCCATCTCGACGCGACCGCGAAGGTGGAAACTTCAAGAGGCTGACTGGAGCTTTTTCCAGAACGAGGCAAAGCTTGTTTCTTCATATTTTGAACACATGTCTATTGAAGAGGCAAACGAGTTTGTCACAACGGCCATCATAAATGCCGCTGAACAATCTGTCCCGCAGACATCTGGCCGGCTCCCCAAGCGTCCCAAACCTTGGTGGACGGATGAATGCACACAGACACGAAAGCAACAAAACAGAGCATGGGGTATCTTCCGCAGATACCCCACTCCTGAAAACCTCCTGACATTCAAGAGGGCACGAGCCAGGGCAAAATGGACCAGAAAACAAGCAAAACGGACGTCGTGGCGTAACTTTGTCTCTTCGTTAACGCGCACAACACCGTCAAAGGTTGTGTGGGATAGACTTCGAAAAATTAAGGGTGATTACACTAGTTTTTCCATTCCCCTGCTTCAGGTTAATGGCATCCCGTGTCAGAGCCTAGAAGAGCAGGCTAACGTCCTTGGTCAACATTTCTCTGACGTATCGAGCTCCTCACATTATGATAGAAACTTCCTGCGTATTAAGGAGCAAGCCGAAAGGCAGACAATTCCAATTACGGATGGTGACAACTACAAGTACAACCAGCCTTTTACCATGGTAGAACTCCAACGAGTGCTGGCTTCAGTAAAAGTCAGCGCTCCTGGACCGGACCGCATTGCATATCCAATGCTTAGTCATTTGTCCGATGATTCCAAAGAGCATCTACTGAAGTTCTTCAACACGGTCTGGGACAAGGGACAAATGCCATCAGCATGGAAAGTAGCCACAGTCGTTGCTTTTTTAAAGCCCGGGAAAGATTATTCCAATCCAACAAGTTACCGACCTGTTGCATTAACTAGCTGCCTCGGTAAAACATTCGAAAGAATGGTCAATAAGCGGCTGACGTACTATCAAGAGGACAATAACTACTTTAATAACTACCAGTGTGGTTTTAGACCTGCACGTTCAACGTTGGACCATCTAGTTAGACTAGAATCCACAATTCGTGAGGCGTTTGTGAGACGGCATCACTGTCTCTCAGTGTTTTTTGACCTCCAAAAAGCGTATGATACCACCTGGCGTTACGGTATTATCAGGGATCTCTATGCGCTTGGCATTCGAGGGCGACTCCTACGTTGCCTGAGGAATTTCCTCCAGGGAAGGACGTTTAGGGTCCGACTGGGGACAACTCTTTCACGCCCTTTCATCCAGGAAAATGGAGTTCCCCAAGGCTGTGTGCTTAGTGTTACTCTCTTTATTATAAAAATGAATTCAATAGCTGCTGCAATTCCCCCGTCCATTTCCTATTGCTTATATGTTGATGACGTCCAGATTTCTTATTCGTCAACAAACCTGAGTACATGCGAAAGGCAGCTCCAACTTACAATTAACAAATTGGTTAAATGGGCAAGTCAAAACGGATTTAGTTTCTCACCCGAGAAAACTGTTTGTGTTCTATTTTAAAGGAGAAGGGGTCTGTACCCAGACCCGATACTATCCATCAATGGTCAAAACCTGCCCGTATGCACTGAACAGAAGTTCCTCGGTGTTGTGTTTGACAGAAAGCTTACTTTTGGGGCACACATCAGGAACTTGAAAAACAAATGCTTAAAGTCCACAAATATATTCAAGGTCATATCCCACAGGTCGTGGGGTGCTGATCGGGAAACACTCCTTCGCATTTACCGGTCTGTAGTCCGCTCTAAAATGGATTACGGATGCCCTGCTTATGGGTCAGCACGACCATCCACGCTAAAGGCCCTCGACACAGTACACCACCTTGGTTTGCGACTGGCGCTGGGGGCTTTCCGAACCACCCCTGTTTATAGTCTGTACGCGGAGGCAAATGAGTGGTCGTTAGACAGGCGAAGGTCTTATATTACCTTGTCCTATGGTTCGAGAATAAGAGGCCACCCTCAGCATCCTTCGTTTCCTTCAGTGACACGGAGCAACTTCAAACAGCTGTTTCTTAATAAACCCAGAGCTGTGCCACCTTTCAGCATTCGTGTACAACGAGACGTCGAATGTTATGGCTTTTTCAGTTACAACTCACCTTCCTTGGTTGCCAGTAAGTTGACTCCTCCCTGGCAACCACCAGCTGCATATGACGTTTCACTTGCAAAATTTAATAAAAGGGAAACACCCACCACAGAAATCCAGCAGGAATTTCTGATTCTCAAGGAGAGCTTTGGAGACCACACCGAGATATATACTGACGCTTCGAAGTCTTCCACAGGAGTGTCATGTGCTATGGTATGTGGCTCGTGCACAAAGGCACATTGCCTAAACAATGTCTTTTCAATTTTTACTGCAGAACTCTATGGTATTATCATAGCACTGAACCATGTTTTACAAACACACATGACACACGCAGTAATCTACACAGACTCTTTGAGTTCGTTACGTGCCATCTGCAGTATTCAGTCACATAAAAACCTCCTGGCGAGACGCGCACAATTCCTGGCCAGCATTATACAAGAAAAAGGGTTCCAGCTGAGACTGTGCTGGGTACCCAGCCATGTCGGAATTTCCGGCAATGAGAAAGTAGACCGCGCTGCATCTGCTGCTTTAAGCAACGATATAACTCCTTTTGAGATTCCACTTAATGACTTGCTGCAGCAACTGAAGAAAGCCATCCACACGGATTGGCAAGCTTTTTGGGATAAGCAGATAACAAACAAACTGCACACAGTAAAACCTCGCCTATGCAAACCTACACAAGATTTTGATAACCGCCACCATGAAGTTTTATCGAGCCGTTTGAGGATTGGGCACAGTTTTTTAACTCATGGGCATTTGCTAGGAAGGGACGGCACGCCTCAGTGCCCTCACTGTGGAACAGACCTATCTATCATACATATACTCATAACATGCCCACTTTTAGAACATCATCGCCAGCTACACTTTCCATTATTTTACAAATACAAGGTCCCTCTTCACCCTGCTCTTCTACTCGGTGATGAACCTCTAGTCGATTTTAACCATATATACAAGTTTTTAAGAGACACTGGGTATTTAAAGCACATCTAAGCTCATATATATTGTTTGATTTTATTTTATTATTATTTTTTAAGTGAAATAATCCTTTTAAACTGGTAACCATCCATACCATTGTCTTGGCGCACTATGGCCTTCGTCGCTAATGCGCCAAAAATACCTTCATCATCATCATGTTCTTTTCAAATTGGATTATGGGTGTGCTGTGTAGGGTTCAGCACGGCCATCTACACTCAAAACACTCAAAAACCTCGATCCAATACACCACCAAGGACTGCGTTTAGTACTCGGAGCATTCAGAACTTCTCTGATACAAAGTCTATACATAGAAGCGAATCAGTGGTCTTTAGAGAGACGTAGGTTTTACCTCGCTGCTTCATATGCACTTCGAATCAGGGGTCACCCTGAGAACCCAGCACATCAATGTGTGAAAGATACACAATTCAGACAGCACTTCTTGAACAGACCTTCAGCCGTGCCTTCTTTTAGCATTAGAATGTCACAAGCAGTCGAACACTATGGCTTTCCAGAATACAACTCTATGATTCTTGAGACAACTAAGAAAATCTCTCCATGGCAGCCCCCTCCAAAATGCAACATGTCCCTTTCCAGATACAACAAGCGTGACACTGCTAACACTGTACTCCAGCAGGAATTTGAGGTGTTAAAGGATAGCTTTGGCAGCCATGTAGAGTTGTACACTGATGGCTCAAAGACCGTTTCTGGGGTATCGTGCGCTAATGTCACTGGCACAGTTACAAGGCCACATCGCTTGAAAGTCACCATGTCTGTTTTCACAGCAGAAGTGTATGCCATCATTTTAGCCCTCAATTATATTTTACAAAATCGTATCAAATCATCGGTCATATACACAGATTCTTTGAGTTCCTTACAGACTATCTGTAGCATTCATAGCACAAAAGATCCTATAGTTCATCGTGCAAGGAGCCTAGCAAACACTATAGCTAACAGGGCTTATCGGTTACTGTTCTGCTGGGTACCCAGCCATGTTGGGATACCCGGAAACGAAAAGGCCGATCGAGCAGCTGCGGCTGCCTTAACAAAGGACATAACGCCATTCGACATTCCATCAGAAGATCTCAGGCTATGTTTAAAAAGCAGCATTAGCAGACACTGGCAAAGCTTTTGGGGCCGACAGATAAGTAACAAATTACACACTATAAAACCTAAGATAGGTCCTCCTCCATCTACATCCAATCGACTGTATGAGGTGCTACTTTGTCGGCTCCGCTTGGGGCACACCTACTTAACACATGGATATCTCCTACGTGAAGAAGACCCTCCTGAATGCAGTCACTGTGGGGAACTTCTCTCAACCCTCCATATACTCATTGTATGCCCAGCATATCAGCGTCTTCGTGAACGTCATTTTGTTTTATTCTATAGAAACTTCTTACCACTCCACCCGGCGCTTTTGCTGGGCGATGAAAGTTTCATACCCTTTGAAAAGATCTATATGTTTTTTAGAGATACCGGGTTTTTAAAGGATCTGTGATTTTAATTACTAACCCAGCACTCAACACTGTTTTAGTAAATACACAAATTTTACCCAGATAAAACTTACACTGGTATTTGGCGCATTATGGCCTTAGTAGCTAATGCGCCAGAAAAACACAAATCAAATCAAACCCAGCATTAATTATGAATCAAATAAACATTCCAGTGGAGAAAGAACACAAGTTTTGGGGGTGATCTTTGATCACAGGCTCACATTTGCAAGCCACATCAAACATGTTAAACAGAAATGCCATCAAACATCGCAGCATCAAACATACTAAAGATATTGTCACACACGTCTTGGGGAAGTGACAAGGGAATGCTACTCAAAGTATATAATTCAGTTGTACGATCACGCATTGACTACGGTTGTATTGTTTATGGATCTGCCAGAAGGTCTACACTCAAGATGCTGACCCCATTCACAACCAATGTCATCCAATTTTTGACCATGTGTGGATTACATAGTCAGATGTAGATGTTAAGTATTGCTCCGCTTTTATCCAATATCACCGAACTCCTCATGTAAACATCTCATCCTTGATCACCTCATCGCTCACACTTGTAGATACTCACTTGTTATCGTCCGCCAAGCACGTTAGCCTGCTCACCCTCCTCTCTTTCTTATCCTGGTCCATCTTATCGCTCATACCTGTAGATAGCTTTTAACTACCCACACACTCTCACATCCCACTCTCATCTCTCCCATAAACATCTCTCACACACTCACCTTAGTTTTGGCGCTCTATGGCCTTTGTGCCATTAAAACCATAATCTCTCTCTCACCCATTCACAACCAGGCCATGAGACTAGCGACTGGTGCATTCAGGACCTCTCCTATCGACAGCCTCCTTGTGCAATCGGGGCAATACTCCCTGGAGAGACGAAGGCACTATTTGATGATGCTCTACTGCACAGAAAACAGGAGCAACCCTCGAAACCCAGCTTACGTGGCAGTCCAAGAAACCCGGTTTAAGCGTGTATTTGAAAATAAGCCATCTGCCACTCCACCTCTAAATTTGCGTGTGCGACATGCGATGCAGAAATATGGCATGCAGGTAGATTATCTGGTCGCCCCAATGATCAATGAAACAGCACCATGGAGCATTCAGGTACCTCAGTACGACCAGTCGCTGTTGAGATACGACAAGAATGATACCTCACACTCTGTATAAACAGGAATTCCTGACTTTAAAAGGAACCTTCGGACAGCACCAACCCATTTACACGGATGGGACAAAACGTACAACCGGCACTGGCTGTGCAATGATATGCGCTGACTTTGTTCAGAAGCAAAGGCTTCACAACTATGCCAGTATATCCACAGCTGAGCTCACTGCAATCAAGATGGCACTAGAGCACATACTAAGCAACAGCATTCAACGTTCAGTCATACATGCAGACTCATTAAGTTCCATTCAAACACTCGTATCTCTAAGGACCACACGTAACTTTCTTGTTTTACATGTTCGCAGTCTCCTAAACAAGACTTATGCCAGAGGGCTTGAGGTGAAGCTAGTATGGGTTCCCAGTCACTGTGGCATTGATGGGAACGAGCAAGCTGATAACGCTGCTGCATCATCCTTGAATGAAGATGTGTCGTTGCTCACCATACCTCTTCAAGATTTCAGACCGGTTATGAAGAGAGGAATTATAGAAGAATGGCAGCAGCAATGGGATACCAAGGTCAACAATAAGCTACACTTGATTAAACCTAGGATAGCAGAAACAGATGTGAAGCAGACAGACAGATTCACTGACGTAATATTGTGCAGATTGCGGATAGGCCATTCATTTCTGACGCACGGCTACCTACTACGCAGAGAAGACCCACCAGAATGCATTGCCCGCAAATTGCAATATCCAGCTTACTGTGGTCCACCTCCTTATAACTTGCCCCTGGTTTGAAAATGCTCGCTTGAAACACTTTGCCGTACTATACAAGCACAAGGTTCCGCTTCATCCGGCCATTCTTCTAGGTGACGAGCCAATGGTTGAACCTGATTCATTATGAATTTCCTTAGAGATTGCAACACTCTCAACCAACTCTAGTGCCATCTTGACTCCTACATGTAGAGAATGGGCAGACAGGGAAACTCCCGCCCGTGGCTGTGTCCTAAAGTCCTTTTAAGGACAGAGGAGGATTGGCGACTCCCTCGCCCAGGACACCCCCCGGAATCCCTTAGGTAGCAGTGTTGCGGATTTGAATCCACGGATTTGATTTAAATCCGGATTTAAATCCACCGGAGGGCTGGAGGATTTGATTTGCGATTTGATTTGCGCGAAAAAATATGGGCAGGAATCGCATTTTCTACTAATGATTTGGATTTGGATTTGGATTCAATCGCATTTTCCACGAATGATTCGGATTTTGATTGAATCGCCCCCTTTTCAGCGGATTTGCGCGTGGATTTCGCCAAGCTCCTTCACAAGATGCATGGATTTGAAATTGAGCGAAGCGCCGTTTCGCATTCTACGCGAATTGATGTGACCTTGTCTAAAATCTGCACCCGCTCTAGCGGCGACCTCTCTCCACAGCGACAGGAGTAGCCGTTTCGTTCCAATCACTTCCCCTCACCACACCGAGGGAATATCGGGTGCGCAGTTCTTCGAACGTAGTTAACGTTATTCTGTCGATTGGATGGCACCTTTCCCGTGGACCTCTAGCTGAGTCTTCAAGCACGAGCCGTTTCAAGCTTTCCAAACCATGTCGTGAAATTCTTGGTCTTTCCAATCATATTCAACGCATATAGGTACACGCATTCATGTCAAAACAAAGTAAAAACGAACAATACATATATCAAATCTATCATTTCGTGATTTCTGGAAGGCAAGCCTTCCCTACTCCCACGGACAATCATGGCAAGATGTGCCATTCTTTCTTCCATACCATTTTTTCCCCTTGATTACAACAGTCTGTACTGCGCGAGGTAAATTTTTACAAAGCGCCGAAAGGTCAGCATTAAAACAGACCCATAGGCTACATGTTTAGTAACAGAATTCGTAACATCTCCCACGATTTATTAACGATCAATTTAATTGTGACCCCCAGGGTATAGTAACCAGCGACCGGTGGTCTTTTGAGTACTGATCGACGCAGACGTGTGTTTTTGGGCGTAGTTGAGCCTAGGCTCGCGATAGGAATTCCTTCACTGAGGCGTGCTCGCCCTGTGCTAAATGACGAGGAGGTTCCTGACCCAAAATCCGCTTTTGGGAAGGTGTACCATACCTACCAACTCCACACTGTTTATGCCCCGTGAAGCACGAGTCAACACCAACACGATACGTGATTATGGAGATGGGGGTTGTGCACCGCCCCTCCCAGAACGAGCCAGTCACCGATGATTCAACGCACTTTTATCAGTATCATTTTTTCTATTTTGGTGTAACACAAAAATTTAAGGGCTCTTAACGAATTACGTGTAGGCAATGCAACAGAAAGTGCGGCTGATTTTCGATAAAGTTTTATTATTTTCTTTCTGCATACCTTCAACGGAACTCCCATTATTCATTCATTGCATGTATTTTCGTTGGGCTTCTCTTTGCGCCCCTCTTCCACTGGCATTGCGCAATTCCGCGCGGCGGAGTGGCCAGCTGTCGGCTACGCGCCGGCGAGGAGAGCCGTCTGAACCAACGGGGAATTAAATGACGGAGGATGCGTTTTTTTTTTTTTTTTTTCGTGAGGGGGAGTCTAATGCTATCACACTGCAGGCCGACGCAGCTCTGGGCTCGGGCAATGCTCGGGACTGCCTAGCTCTGGGGGAAGTACTCGTGTCCTAAAAAACGCGGCCTGTGTTAGCTTCCAGCTAATCGTACGGCGGCCGGTCGCGCATGAAATACAACATCCACGAGCGAACGCTAGAGGTGACACAGTGAGGTCGCCTCCTGTCCACTCTTGTCATATCATCGACGTACGTGACTAAGCATTTCACATTTCACCTCCTGTAGCGTCCTGCAGTAGGGTGTGCGTTCGTCGTATGCGTAGGCTCCGTGCTCAAGTGGACTGCGCAGCGTGCCAGTATGAAGCCATGGAACTGGAGGTTCCATTACACAAACATAGAAAGCTCCGCAACGACTTTTCACGGGACATGTAAGCATTGCCAGAAGAAGGTGTCGTCGAAGCTGCATGTTTACATGTTACATCCAATTTCATACGGCATTTGAGAAGGCGTCATCCTCAAGAGTTGAAAGACCAAAGCGTGGTGCCGTCAAGTCTGTTTGAAGCTGCCTCCTCACCAGCTTCAAGGAAGAAGGATTGATATGTTGGCTCTTTATATCCTCGTCAATCAGACGAAATGTATTGTTCTTTGTGCCACGTCACGCTGTTAATTAAGCGTTGTTTGGTGATTACATGCAGTATTAGTAATTTGTAGACACTGTTATACGCCTAGTAATGCTACTGCACGAATTTTGGCCCCCGGATTTTTCAAAAGATTTGATAAATCCGGATTTAAAAGCGGATTTGATTTAGGTCCGGAAAAAGAAATCCGGATTTAAAAGGATTTGATTTAACGTGTCTAAATTAAATCCGGACTTGATTTGGATTTGATTTACTACCTTCAGAAAAAATGCGGATTTGATTTAAATCCGATTTGGGCGGCGAAATCCGCAACACTGTTAGGTAGGGAGTTGGGTGATGCCCTCACCCGAGGCAGCCCCGAAGTCTCACATGAGACAGAGGAGGATTGGCAACTCCCTTGCCTGGGGTTGCCTCAAAGTCTCGCTCATTCACACCCCACATGGGTGACTTTCATCATTCACTTCATTATCAAATTGCCATAGTCACAGCTTTTAATTGTTTAACTATATAGAAGCTTGCTATATTTAACCATTGTCTTGGCGCAGTATGGCCAGAGCTGCTCTTGCGCCAAAAACCCCAAATCAATCAATCAATCTCCTTAGTGAAGTTGTCCCAAAGTGGACCGTATTCTGTCTGGTTGACTATTGCTTCCTATACAAGATGGCGGCCCCCTTGGGTTTTGTTTACATTGCTATTTATGGCGATTTCTCGAGATCCTCTGGGCCGATTTTCAAAATTTTTAAAGTTCCGAGTTCCGGAAAAGTTCCGAGAATCGGAAGTTGAGAGCTATCAAAGAGTAATAAATTTAGGTCATTAATTGGCCGCGTTTTCAAAATACGGTCCCGACCACGCAGGAAGTAGGCTTAGTCGAGTTGAATCGCTTATTTTAGGCAAAATCTTGGATTTTATATTGAAATTTCACTTACTTCAGATGCCTGGGGTGTTCTCGTACTCGAAAATCACCAGCAGTCCCTTGGATGTTCGAACAAACCGTCCGATATGGGTGGATTGTCGGGAGTCGAAGCACACACAACACAGCAAGTAGATAGGGACATTAAAATAAGAAGGATTTTGGTTTGGGAAAGGAAGAGAGTTGGACGAAGAGAGCCCCAGCCCAAGTACCACGGACTAAGCGTATCGCTCGGTTGCTGGGGGGCAGAATAATGCTACTATCTCCCAGCAACCCCACGGCCGAGAGAAGGGCCGAGGCAAGACCGACGAGGAGGGAAAACCCCACGAAGCCCGACGTCCATTGATCTGCGAAGATAGCCGCCGTGTTGGTTCAGGTCTGACAAACCCCCATTATGGGGATCCGAAGATTCCCGCGGAAGGCGGCCAGGCTCCTGCAACGGCTTTTGTTTCTTTTGCATGTGAATTTGCCCACTGCCTATATTCTGATAGGGACAGACGACTAGATGGATAAATATTGGGGGGGGGGGGGAAGAGATGTTGAGGTAGGGGAGAAGAAGAGGGTCGAAGGAAGCATTCTCTTGCTCTGTGCCACACGAGATATAACAGAGGCAAGAGAGTAGAAAAGAAATAGAAATAAGAAGGTAGAAGAGATAAAAGTACTTTAGGGAGACCACTGTAGCAGGAACGGGCTCGGCAATCAACGGCATTTATTTTAATAAAAAATGTTAATAAGGTTATTATGACTACTTATCATAAATATAGATACAATAAGTTTACAGGATAGAAATATCAGAATAGGATGCCATGGAATCACCACACAAAGATGCCGGTTGGTGCCCGTGTAAGTGTCCATTAAGTTGTTGGGTGTTGGTCGCTCTTGGTGGGTATCCAAAAATATTCTTCATAGGTTGTTTGATTTCTGTGATGTTGAGCGCCTCTTTTCGTGGATATATCGACGGAGTCACCATGTAGAACCAGTAGATGATATGATGGTCACACTGCACTTCACCACATCTGACACCGCACTAAATCAATGCACAGCACAGATCACTTGTGTTGTTGAGCTCCTCATGTCGGGGATGTCACCAGTAGCATTGCCATGCGACACTAATGGATGACATGGTGTTCCCACCACACTTCACTACACTTGATTAGCACCATATTGAAACTTCAACCACTTCACCACACACACTGAGAGATTGGTGAACATTTCACTGCACCTCACTGGTAAAGGTTTTATAGCCGAAGTTCCGTCGAGGTTGTTGTCTGGTCGTAAGTCTCGTCGTAAGTCTCATATTTGATATCGTATATATACAATTATTACAAAGGGTAATAGTGTGTATAATGTTTTAGCCATTTAAAATTAGGGGAAGATAGGGTAGATTAGCAGATAACGGAATAATCCGTTTTGTTTTGTACTACCATCTCCCTATCTTACCATCTATCAACTAGGATATAGAGTGGTGTTGATATATATCATTAGTAGTTTTAATATCTCAATAGCCTTTGGTTTATTACGGATCTTAAATAGATTATTTGTTGATATTGGTTCGTTTATTTCGTTTTCCAGCTTGATTTTATATATATTTGTTAAAGGGCAAGTAGTTAAATAATGGAGGTTGTCAGCCTCCGGGAGACCACATCTGCAGATATCCCTGTCAGCCATACCAAAGCGTTTTAGGTAGTATGGAAAATTGCCATGTCCAGTAATTATTTGGGAGAGGTAGTGGTCTGCCTCAAATGTTTTTGGTATCCTATTTACATATGGAAACCGCTTTTTTAAGTGGTGATTCGATTGATCCCATTCTCTTCCTCGAGCTTTGTTTAAGGTGGATTTAATAAGCTTACAGGAAAAGCGTTTAGATTTGGGAATCATTTTTAGGTCGCCAGAGGTTCGCGCTTTATTAGCCAATTGATCTGCGATGTCATTTCCATCAATATCTGTATGTGAATGAATGAAGTGAAAATTGATTTCGTTAAATGTATTTTGGATGTTCTATATCTTTTGTCTAAGAGCATGAACCCTTGGGTTTTTGTGTTGTAGCTTGCCAATAGCTTTTAGAACCGATAAACTATCTGTATATATATTGTGCGGTTTGTCTTTGGGTAATAGCACGATATCGTCACAGGCTTCAGTTAGCGCTAAGAGCTCTGCGTCGAAGATACTGATAGGGACATTAAAATAAGAAGGATTTTGGTTTGGGAAGGGAAGAGAGTTGGACGAAGAGAACCCCAGCCCAAGTACCACGGACTAAGCGTATCGCTCGGTTGCTGGGGGGCAGAATAATGCTACTATCTTCCAGCAACCCCACGGCCGAGAGAACGGCCGCGGCAAGACCTGATAGGGACAGAAAAATAAGGAGAGAGGGTTTTTTATAAGGGAAGGGAATATAGTTGGGACGAAGGAAGAAGTGAACCTCCTGGCCTCTGTACCACTCGAAGATATCGCAGGGGTCAGGAGGGAAGAGGGAAAAAGAAGGAAGAAAAGAGAGAGAGGGTTGAGAAGAAATGAAAAGATGAGTTATCTTTGAAACCACAGTCAAGGGCAGAGTCTTGGTGATCAGCATTTATTTTGAAAAGAGTAATAAGGTATGATACAGTGAGTTATGAATAGCTATTACAGCTTTTCTCTAGCCTTAGGCACAATGATTTCATCTGTTGTGCTTTGTCTTGATTTGACTCTTGTGGTAGGTGTCTTGGCAATTGCAGTGAACTTGTTGAGTTGGGGTTGCTTGAGCCTTTGATGACTTGGATGTCGTAGAATTCGGTAAAGCTTATCAAATGGATTAGGCTTTGGGTTTGTAAGGTTATTAATTTAATTATAGCTGTGTATTTTGATTATAAGTGATGGTAGCCAAATGATTGCTTTTTGTGACTTCTCCTTTTCAGGATTTGGGTGGTTGTCACAAAGTGTCAGCCATTTGCATTTAGATATTAACTGAGGTTATTGTATGCTCTGCAAGGTTTTGAAGAATCTGACTAGCTTGTTTATTTCGAAGGATTTTGCCTATGTTTGTAGTGTCGAGTGTACATTTAATATGTTGTTCAATTGCTTTCCTGTATTGTACTGTAAGGGGGCATTCAGTGATGTAATGTATGTTGTCTGCTTTGGATTTGTGACATTTACAGGTAGTATTTGTACTTAGTTTAAATCTGTCTAAATATTCGGGAAAGTTTCCGTGCCCTGTTAGAATTTGCGTAGTATAATGAGTGGTAGGGAGTATGTCTTTGACTTTGGTTATGCTTTTGAACCAAATTTTTAATTTGCTGTTAGATAAATTATAATCTTCTTGCATTAGTTTTTGTGATTTCTTTTTGAGTAGGGTTTTAACATATTTATAGAGTAAGGTATAAAAGTTATTGCGTCAAGACTTCGGGCATCATTTGCTAACTTGTCTGCGATGTCATTTCCTGTTATTTCGGTATGTGAGTGTATGAAATTAAAATTGATGTCATAGTTGTTTTCTCTCACATACTCACCGTAGTTTTGGCGCTCTATGGCCTTTGTTGCCTTTGTGCCATTAAACCCATAATCTCTCTCTCTCACACATAGTTGTTTTTTGTGAGTGTTATTAATTGGTGTAAGTTTTGAATTCTGGGATTTTTGTGTTTTTGATTTTTTAGGGCTGTTAAAACTGATTGGCTGTCTGAAAATATTTGAAATTTGGTTGAGGAAGGATATGTTTGTATTTTGTTTATAGCTTTTTTAATTGCAAAAAGTTCTGCGTCAAATCTGGTAGAGTTTTCTGATAATCTGTGTTTTTCTTTATATATAAGTTCTTTATCTTGTAGGATACAAAAAGCTGCACCGATGGTATTATTGGCTTTAGAACCATCGGGGAATACAGTATATCCTTTGTAATTTACTTTGTTTGGGCTGTGGAAACTGAAATTTGATATGGTAGCTGGATGCATTGTCCAGGTGTCGTAATCTTTTTAGAATCTGGCTATAGTTATGTTAATATTATCAACTTGAATATCTTTTTTACCGTTTTGTAATTTGTAAAGTTGGCTTTGTATTGTTGCTTGTATATGACTAGGGGTGACGTTACTTAATATTTGTAAGTTTAGATTGCTAACTGTTTTGTATGCTTGACATATTTTAAGAAAAGGGATTCTGTCGATTGAGTTGATTTTTCTTAATAAATGGGAGTTATTTTCTTCTTTCCACCAGCTAGGGGCGGCATATAGAATAATTCTTTGAATAATGTTTGTGTAAAAGGTTTGCATGATTTGGCCTTTTGATTTTTTATTTCCGTGACAGATTCTAGAAAGAGTGACTGTTATTTTTTCAACTTTTTCTTTTATATCATTTAAGTGGGGAATAAAGGTTAAATGACTATCGTATGTGATTCCTAATATTTTTAAAGTGTTTCTGTTAGTTATTTTTTGTTCGTAAATTTTTGTACTGGGTGGCTTTGATTGGAATTTGTTGCCATATGGTATTGTTAGACAAGTAGTCTTTTAGGGGTTGAATTCTAGGTTTAATTTTGAAGCCCAATGTGTGAGAGTTTTAAGATATTTGTTAGCTGAGTTTTCTATTTTTTGCCTTGAGGTACCGTTCATTATTAAAATTATATCGTCTGCTTATGCAATAAGTTTTATGTTTTCTTCTGTTAGAATTTGGAAAATTGAATTAATGGTTAAGTTCCATAATAGTGGACTGAGTGGAGAACCTTGTGGGCATCCCACTTTATTAGCATACATTACCGTTGATGAAATGGCTCTGATTTGAACTTTTCTATCAGTAAGACAGTCTTTGAGTAGATTGTGTAGGTTAGTTGGTATTTTATTTATTTCAAGTGTTTTTACTATGTCGCTGTGACCTAGGGAATTAAATGCTCCTTTAATGTCTAATGAGATTAAAACGGTGTGTTGTTTATCTTTTTTATTATATTGAATTTTTTTCTGTGATTTCGTATAGTGCTTGGGTGGTGGATTTGCCGTGTCTGAATCCGTATTGTTGTGTATGTAGAAGGTTGTTTTGGGGGCAGAAATGGTAGAGTCTGTTGAAAAGTATTTTTTCGTAGACTCTAGAGAGGATTGATAAGATAGTTATTGGTCTGCATGAAGTGCGGTTGTGAGTATTTTTGTTTGGTTTTTTAATAAAGGAAACCTCCTCTCTTTTCCATTCTTTGGGGAAGATTCCTTGTTCTAAACTGGCATTGAATAGAAGATTGAAGAAATCAGTTTGTTCTGTTAACGAGTATTTAGCTGTATGTGAACCTATTTGGTCTACGCCTTTAGCTGTGTCTAATTTTATTTCTTTCGTTTTTTCCAAGATTTCATTATTTGTAATATTTGGTTCATTCTGTTGGTTGTTTTTGCATGTTGAGTTTTTTGTTGGAATTGTTGTTTTTTGTAAAAAATATGTTTCATATAGAAGTTTTAGGGATTCTTCGGTGGAGGTGGTCATTGTTCCGTCCGGTTTTTGTAAGGTAGGTATAGCTTCTTTTCTTCTGATCTTGTTGGTGAAGATTTTATGAAGGTCGTTGTAGGGATTGGATGCTTTTAGTGTCTGGCTTAAGTTTTCCCAATATATATTTTTTGCATTAATAATTTCTTTAATAATTTTAATAATAATTTCTTTCTTTGCATTAATAATTTTATATTTAGCTAGTTGTCTTTTATAATTTATTTGGAATGATTGAGAATTAGCGGTTTTGATTTTGTTTTGGTATATGCGTCTGAGGTGCCTGCATAATTTTCTATGTTCTGTTAAATTCTCGTTCCACCAGGGAACGGTTTGATGCTGATTGTTTATAGTTGTTTTGCAGGAATTGGTCCAGTGTTGAATTCTTTCTGTTTAATTCTGTAACTGTTTTGTTGACATTTAGGGTAGTCGTTGTGTATTTGTTTAAAATGTGTTGGAACCACGGGTCTGTTTTTATTATGTTGTTGAGTTTGATTTGTCCTTTTCTAGTTAGTTTTTTATTTTGCATATTTCTTGTTTGAAAATTTTAAAGGTTATATAGTTATGATCGCTTCCTGTTTCTATATCAAGTACTGTCCAATCTGTAACCCCGGCGTCGGGAAATTGGCGCCCCCATCGCCCGGCAGCAGCCGCAGTAGCCCCCTCCTGCATTCACGGTTGGGTCGCCGCAGGAGGGAGACCCGCACGTATAGCTGTGCGTGGCCTTCCCGTGTCTGGGGAAAGGGGGATCCTGGCGGTTGAGTGGACCCGGAGGTTGTTTTGGACCCTTCGGGGCCCCTCCGGGAAAGCAACACACCGCTTTGGCCCCTGCTTCCCATAGTCGGGTGGTCCTGGAAGGCTCGGCCAGGATTATTCAGCTAGTCGCCATCTCCCTTTTCATTACTTTCTCTTCCTTGGTCTCCTTCCTTCTCTGCTTTTCCTCTTTTCACCTTCTTTGGCGGCAAGGGTCAACCTTGGGCAGTCTTTCACTCTCCAGAAGCTGCACTAGGGTATAGTGCAGAGGCAAGTGTTAGTGTGCAGGGCACACTCCCTCAGTTGGGCTCGATGGTGGGCGACACACCTGCTGCATTGAACATACCTCTATATTTTTATGGATACTACGAACTCCAAAAGATCTGATCGGCACCTAAAACGGAGCCGCACCGAGGAACGATCATTGAATTTTTTCGACATAAGTTCTCCAGAGCCATGGTTTGCAAAATTCCTGATCATCCACTCAGATGTTGAAGCAAAACCATTGTCTAAAGTATCTCCGTTTATAGTGGCAAGGTCACTTGCACAGGTGATCGGAAAGTCCTTTCAGGCGAAGAAGTTGAGTACAGGGGATATTCAGGTCGAAGTAAATAACAAGACACAAAGTACAGCACTCCAGTCATTAAAGAACATCGGAACGATACCAGTGTCCATCACAACACATCGTACACTCAACACTGTCAAAGGAGTCATCTCTGAAGATG
This sequence comes from Ornithodoros turicata, assembly GCF_037126465.1. Taxonomy (NCBI): domain Eukaryota; kingdom Metazoa; phylum Arthropoda; class Arachnida; order Ixodida; family Argasidae; genus Ornithodoros; species Ornithodoros turicata. Next base: position 2,655,856 of record NW_026999301.1, read on the forward strand.
AGCTTATCGATTGCACCGAATCGGAGGTTGAGGAGGGTTTGAAAGACCAAGGCGTCGTCTCCGCAAAGCGAATAGTTATGCGTAGAGATGGCAAGGAAATACCCACAAAGCATATCGTCCTTTCCTTTATATTGCTCCAACTATCTTCGAGCATCAAAGCTGGGTATGTGAACTGTCATGTGAGACCATTTATCCCTAATCCTCGGCGTTGTTTTAAGTGCCAGCGTTTTGGCCACAGTTCTCAAGTGTGTCGAGGACACCTGGTGTGTCCCAAATGTGCAGGAAAAGAACACGCTCCTGAGTCATGCACTAATGACTTCCATTGCGCAAACTGTGACGGTGGCCACCCAGTATATTCTCGGTCCTGTCCGCGTTGGAAAGAGGAAAAACAGATATTGAAAATCAAGACAGAACAGAACATATCTTACAAAGCAGCAAGAGCACAGCTCGACTTTCACAAAAAGGTAGCTTTTCCGACGTGGTGCGCAGGGGAGTGGCACCACTGAGGAAGTCTGTGGAGACGCAGACCTGTTTTCCGGGTCCTGAGCCTCCACTCGACACTCCCCAACAGAAAGCTGGAGACACTCAGGTGTCCCCTGCTGTAACGGATGCCAGTCGTCCAACTGGCCACAAAGAAGCCGCCACGGCCTGCTCAAAGGTCGATGGCGCACAGTCAATTTGGGACGGGGGCGTTAAAGCCACCTCCCAAAAGGGCTTACAAAGCATGGAGGTAGATGATGACGACAGAATGTCGCAAAAGTCATCATCAAGCCTCCCTGATACACAAGGTAAAGAAAAAGGGGAAAAAGGCAGAGGAAGAGGTTCAAAGACTGGCGAACTGCAGAAGCAACCCCTGCGAAGGGTCCAACCTCCCTAAATGGAACAGGTGTTTCTTAGTCCACGTAACCAAGTGCTGCGCTCCATTCTCCTTCTCTTTGGAGTAGTCATTATTATGAACCACTTCCTCCAGTGGAATTGCCGTGGTTTGTTTTCAAACCTGGATGATGTTCATGACCTTTTCGATACTTACAATGCAGCATGTTTTTGTCTCCAGGAAACTTACTTGAATAGAAGCGCCCCAACTCCTTTACGCAGACACAACATATATCGAAAGGATCGAAATGATACAAATCGCGCATCCGGTGGTGTGGCGATTGTCACACGAGCATCCATTCCAGCCAAGGCAGTTAATCTTGCTACAGATTTGGAGGCTGTCGCGGTGCAGGTGTGCCTCGACAGAATAGTCACCATTTGCTGCATTGATCTGCCACCAACAGCAGTCATTACAGAAAAGGACATACAAGATTTATGCATCCAACTACCAACCCCTTTCATTCTCTTAGGCGATTTTAATGCGCACAATCCCCTCTGGGGTAGTACAAGGACTGATTGTCGGGGCAAGATGTTAGAAAAATTCCTGCTCTCATCATCCATCTGTCTTTTGAATACAGGAGCACCTACGTATGTACACTCCGCTACACAGTCTTTCTCGGCATTAGATCTGTCTCTCTGTAGTCCATCTCTTTTCAATGTTTTAGAATGGGCAGTGCAAGAAAATCCATTGGGAAGTGATCACTTTCCAGTAGTATTGAAGTATATGCCTCAAGTAGATATCTTGACAACGTGCCCCCCTAGGTGGAAACTTCAAGAAGCCGATTGGAACACTTTTTCTGATAAATGCAACCTCTCTTTAATCCCTGTTACTAGGATGACGACTGACGAAGCAACCGGTGTCATTACCAATGTCATCCTAGACGCAGCAACACAATGTATTCCCGTAACTTCCGGTCGTTTGCCAAAGCGACCGAAACGTTGGTGGAACAAGGAGTGTGGAGAAACACGAAAAGCCCAAAATCGTGCGTGGGGTAGATTTCGAAGATACAGTCAGTATCAATTCAATTCAGTAGCTAGCATAATCCCACCTACCATGTCTTATTCATTATACGTGGATGACATTCAGGTTTCTTTCTCTTCCACGAATCTAGCAACATGTGAGCGACAGGTGCAACTAACTTTAAATAAGCTTACAAAATGGTCCCATGAGAACGGATTCAAGTTCTCACATGAGAAAACGGTATGCGTTCACTTCTCGAGGGTCAGAGGACTGTTTCCTCCACCTACTCTTAAGCTGAACGGACAGAACCTCACTATTAAAAGTGAACACAAATTTCTTGGGTTCATCCTTGATAGCAAACTGACATTCTTATCACACATCAAGAACCTTAAAACTAAATGCATTAAGTCCCTAAACCTTTTGAAAGTGCTGTCCCACAAATCTTGGGGGGCCGATCGTGACGCTCTACATAGGATCTATGTGTCCACAGTGCTGTCTAGACTGGACTATGGATGTGTTGTTTTTGGGTCTGCTCGGAAATCTGTCCTGAACATATTAGACCCAGTGCATCACCAGGGACTGCGTCTGATAACTGGTGCTTTCGGCACGTCGCCAGTGGAAAGCCTCTATGTTGAGAACAATGAATGGTCGCTGGAAAGAAGAAGATTTTACTTATATGTTTTATATTCTTTGAGGGTAAAAGGGTATCCCAATAACCCAGCCATTTCCTCTGTTGAAGGCACACGCTTCAAGCAGCTCTTTCTTAATAAGCCCAGCGTTGTTCCCCCATTTAGCATGCGTGTTCTTCAGTGATGTGAGGATTACAATTTCCCACGTTCGCTATCACAGTGATGATGAAGATGTAGATGTCGACACCTCTAGAAATATTCAACATTCCCCGGCCACCAATGGACGACGCAGCTGTCGACCTTGCTCGGTGCTTCCAAGTGGTAGAGGTTCCTCGTTGCTGTTCCTTTGATGACGCCCTTTGTAGTCCTGACTGTGCAGGACCTAACGCCGCCATCGTTTCCTCGGTTTATGGCCTCTACTTGCCCCATCTTCCATAACAGTCGAGGCTTCTTGCTGCCCACCAGTACTATATCGCCAACCTCGAACTCTTTCCCACGTCGGGATGATGTCAGATGCGCTGATCGAAGTTCGCCGAGGTACTCTTTTCTCCAGGCAAGCCATAGTTCTCGTAACATCTCCTGTCGGGTCTTCCATACATCAGTGAGATGCGCTGTGCCTCGGTTTTCCACTGGCGGAAGTGCTGCCAGTCGTCGGCCTGTTAGAAACAACGCAGGTGACAAAGGGGTTGGCTCGTTGAACTCACTGTAAGTATATGTCAGTGGTCTCGAATTTAGGACCGCCTCCACCTCCGTAAGTATAGTCGCCACCTCGTCGAACTCAAGGAACCTTCTTCCGATCGTTTTCCTGATCGCTTGCTTGATGGATCGTATCATGCGCTCGTAGAAACCACCCCACCAGGGAGCAGCGACGGGGATGAACTTCCAACTAATGCCACTGCAGGCGAGATAGTCTTCGACTTCTTGGCCCTTGATGACGTGCCAAAGCTTCTTCAGCTCTCTGTTGCTTCGTTTGAACGTGGGGGCGTTGTCGCTGTAGACAGTGTTGCACAGACCTCTTCGCGAAGCAAACCTTCTGAAGCAACGCAGGAAGCTGTCGGTCTTCATGTTGGTTACCAGTTGTAAATGAACTGCTCTCGTTGTGGCGCATGTGAACACTGCTATATAGGACTTCATCGGGTTCTCCGGTCCTTTTACTAGCAGCGGTCCTGCAAAATCTATCCCAATGTTAGAAAAGGGGCTTGCTTCCGTGATACGGTCCTGAGGCAGGGGAGGCATAACCTCACAACCGTGCCTTCCTTCGAAACGCTTGCATACCGTACAGGTTCGGAGCACCCGTTTCACGGGCTGTCTTCCTCTTGAAATCCAGAATTTATTCCGTACTTCCATTAAGGTATCGTGTGTCCCTGCGTGCAGGACTGTCCTGTGTGCTTGCCACACAATTAGCTCCGTGTAGTAAGAGTCATTTGGTAGGATGGCCGGGTGCTTCTCTTCGTACGCGGATCTTGATTTCTGAAGCCTGCCGGTGAGCCTCATTATCCCGTTCTCGTCTAGGTATGGTGAATACTGGTACAGCAAGCTCGATCGCTTCAGGGACATGCCCTTACGTAACCTTTCTTGATCATGTGCAAAGCTTGACGCTTGGATCGTTCTGATCCAATACGTTGCAGCCGCTGACATCTCTTCAGCCGGTAGCTGACCTGTCAGCCTCGGTGCTTCGCTGCAGTTGTAGACGAAGCGCATCGCCCATGCCGTCATCTCGGTGTAACTTCGTTATGCTGCTGTAATTCTTGGCATCAGTGACAGGCTCTATTGATGGTGTGTCAACTGATGCAACTTTGCACACAACTTTCTCTTCTGTACCTTCTCCGGTAACACTCGTGACGTCTCGCTTCTTCGGCCATTTTTGTTCATCTGCAGTGATCCAGCTTGGACCCTTCCACCACAGTCCGCGCCGGCGTAGCTGTTGCACAGAAATACCTCGCGTGAGAAGTTCCGCTGGGTCATCTTCAGCTGGACAATGACGCCACTGGCTCGGTGATGTGTGCTCGCGTACTTGTAGCACTCTCGTCTTTACAAACTACTTCCACTTGTCAGGATTGCCCTTTATCCAGGACAAGGCGCTGGTTAGATCGGTCCACAGTACGGCATTCTCGATGGTCTTGATATCCGCTAGACTTCGCGTTATAAACGCAAGTAGCCTTGCTGCTACCACTGCTGCCATGAGCTCCAACCTCGGCAAAGTTAGAGCATTAAGAGGTGCCACCCTTGCCTTCGCCAGGACGAGGGCCGATTCAACTTCCAACGGGCCGTGTAGGACGACGTATGCCACTGTGCCATAGGCACGTGGACTGGCATCGGCAAATACATGCAGCTCCGCTCGTGTGGTTTCCGTCCATTTGCCATACATTCTCGGTACTTCAACAAGCGCAGCTTGTTCAATTTGTCCATACCAATCGTCCCATCGTTGCTTTAATTTTCTGGATAGTAAACTGTCCCATTCGATTTGCTCCAGCCATATGTCTTGCATGAGAATCTTGACAGTGATGGTGTAAGGCACCAGAAGCTCCAAAGGATCAAACACCCTTTGGAGTAACTGCAATGCTTGCCGTTTTGACACACATTCAGTTTGCTTGACCTGCGCTTTGTGATTGAGCGAAATGACATCCTTTTCAGTGTTCCACTTGACTCCCAAAACCTTGATCTCCTTGGAGCCCTTTGTATAAGGCGATACTTCGTCGGGGTCTGTCTCAAACAAATTCCTGAGTTTAGCACTGTTTGATGCCCATTTTCTAATGTTCATGGATCCCCTTTGAAAAAGCGTTTTAGCCTCCGCGTATAGAATCTTGGCTTCTTCTTCTGTGTCAGCTCCTGTCAGCAGGTCATCTACGTAGATAGAATCTTTGAACTTCGCACATATCTGCGGATACTCTGCTGCCATAACTTTGAAGTGATGCTGTAACGTGGCAGCAAGTAAAAATGTGCTCGGTTTCGTGCCAAAGGTCACTCGTGTCATCCTCCAAGTTTCGATGTCTGTCTCGCAGTTGTCGCGTCTGGGTATATTCTTGAACCATAGAAACCTGAGTGCGTCGCGATCATCCGGGGCGATTCGAATTTGCAGAAAGGCCTTTTCAATATCCGCGGTCATAGCGATTTCGTGACAACGAAACTGAAGCAGCAGGGTAAGTATGTCGGGGTTTAGATTCGGGCCAGCATGAAGGGCGTCGTTTAGACTTTTGCTTCGATTGCGTCGTTTAGACTTTTGCTACGGGGATCGATGCCCCGCACCTCCACCAGTTATGTCGGGGATTAAGAGGGAGCAACTCAGCGGGACAATCGAGAGGTTTATTCTGACCAGCAAGAAGAAGCTGGCACGCGCGATCATTCAGATGCGAGCACGATCAGGGCATCGTCTTCATTATCTTCACGACATTATATATAAAGCCAACATCGGGATCGATCGCTATGGCACTGGTGTGCACCATTGTTAGGCATGGGGAGCGCCTCACTCTAGGGGGAAGGGAGGAGGCCCCTCGGGCGTGCCTCATACCACACTGTGGTGATTTACAACAACATACCAAGATACACCTACTTGGTTTTCTTTTGTGTTTTGCCTTATCTACTTTGTCATTGTTGTAGGTATCTTGGGCCTACTGCACTAAGTGCAAACATACACAAGCTTAAATGACTGTCCACCAGACGGCACCTACTCCCCCCCCCCCCCCCCCCCACGGCCCGCCCTGGCCCTGCTAACAACCAAAGTCCCGTCCGGTCCCCCCAAAACCGAAACAACTGGTTGAGGCCTCGACCCCGGTAATGACCACACACAAAAAAAATACATGTGATTTGCTATGGCAGCCATCGCTGTTAGGGGCGGTAGGACCCCGCCCTTCTTCAGCAGAATTGCCAGTCTCTCGGGCGCCAAGGTCCCCCCCAGGACACGCATCAGCGAATGTTTTGTACACGCACTGCGCTGTCCGTTTTCATTGCCGAGACTCTCCGAGGTCGTTTGGCACATCAGAGGTAGGGCTCACTCTGGTTTACACTTCGCAAGATAGACTTAAATAATAAACTCCTAAAAAAATCACGCAAAAATCCACGGTGTAAAGATTAGTAGAAATAAACTGTTGTGATATGAACGCTTCGGATTCAAACTTTCAAAATTAATCGTCCCTGATTGGTCGACAGGCACGGCAGCCCCAGGGCAGCGAAGGCTTCTTGCTCCCGCGTATGAAAATACTTACCAGCAGCGTGTGGTTCTTTGCGGAGGCCTAGGAACGAGATAAGGGTTGGACTGATCAAAAGAGGGAGGATATCATAGTCTTGCGTTTTTACTAAGATACATACTCGAGGTTTTTTTTTCTGCTTTGATTATAGAATAGTTGTGAGGTATGGAGGATGCAAATAAATCATGGTTATAGGGTTCTTGAATAAGTACTACATTTGGTTTACTATCTATAAGTGTTTTAACCATGGTGAGATAACCAGCTTTAGAGTGTGCTTGATTTGTTTGCAGGAACCGGAGGGCCATTAGGGTATGCGATTAAGTATTTGTTGGGTTATTCATCGAAGTAGTGGCCTCCTATGTTTCATAGTCAATCTTGCTACGTAAGATGGCAATGATTCTATTATGTTGTGGCAGCGAGTTGTTCCGAATTCATGGTCTAAATCGTGTCTTGTTTTAAACTTGTGGTTCGCTTGTTGGCAGACGAGACAGTGGAGTTTAGTGATGGGGTTACATTCCTCTTGGTGAGGCCTGGCACATCTATAGCAGGTATTGCTGGTCTTCTCTTGGCAAGTCTTTGTGTCGTGTCCGTAGCATGCAGCTGTAACATTTCTTGACGTAGATTGCCTCGTCAATTCTGGCTCTGAGCCATCCTATATAAACCTCCTTTTTATGGATGAGAATCTGGAAGACTGGGCCGGAGACTTCTACTATACACACACATAGTGTATGGGGCCGGTTGGTACATATCCTTTGGTCCTGCGACGACAGACGAAGAAACGAGACAGCGACGACGCAACTTTCAACCATTTACTAACGATGAAAACAATCGTTAAAACTTGTTTTCATCGTTAGTAAATGGTTGAAAGTTGCGTCGTCGCTGTCTCGTTTCTTCGTCTGTCGTCGCAGGACCAAAGGACTTCTACTATCCATGTCCTGGTTTCTTTTATCTTGAAGTTCGTGACCACTCTGAAGTCTTTTTCGTCTAAGTTAAGTTGGTTTCTTTCATTTATTTCGCAGAGGATGTCCTTTTCGTCTACCGATGGGTCCACTCCGCTGAGATGTAGGCGTGGTCGGAATTTTGTCTCCTTCTTGGCATTGAGGATACCTTTGGTTTCCGGGTGCGAGTTTATTGCTTTTTCCAGAGCGTCTATCCCTTCTCTTGATGTGGATTTGACGACAATTTCTTCTCGTTTTGTCTTGATCAGTTCAGCATTGTCAAGACCGAGAGAGCTAGGGCTGAAGTTCTTTTTTAGTAACTTTTCGACTTTGCTTTGGTCATTGTTGTTTGTGGCTTTCACCAGCAATGCTTTCTTTGTGGTTGCTGGAGGGGTATGAGGTGAGCTTAAGGTTTCCACATAGGTCTTCTGTGGGAGTGGAGGTTTTGTTCGTTTCCTTTTCTTCGTTGTTACTGTGGAGCTGCGCTAAAAAGTCCACAAATCTTCTTCATATACTCGATTCATTGAGATGACATCTCGGATGAGTTTTTCAAAGTCGTCAGTGACGTTTCGGACTTCATCTCTGACATCTTCATTAATTCTTCCATCAAGATTGCGGAAAGTGTTTCTGGCCTTACGAACTTTCCGTTCGAAGGCCTTTCCCTTTAATCTTCCTACAAATCTTGGTTCTTCTAGAATGTCACTATCTTTCTCCGAGAAGTCCTCCTTCTGGATCTCATTATCGCTGCTTAGGTTATTTCTTTCTCCTTTTTTGGCCGGAGGGTCTTTGGTTTGTACAGGATCCTCCTCATCGGAAGATGTATCCGCTGGCTTTACTTCTTTCCTTGTCTTTGCTTTCTTTTTCTTTGATTTTTTCTTTTGGGATTTATCCCTTTGTTCCTGGGTGGGGAGCTCAGATTCAGCTTCGGTCAGAGAACCCTACTTGGGGGGACGTCTTCCGCATCTGATTCCTCTGAGTTCTCTTCTTCTATGGGCTGTTTTTGCTTGTCTTTTTTCTCTTTCCCCTTCTTTACCATTGGAGGGAAGTCCTCATTCTCGTTTTTAGAGCTTCGATTCCTTAGTTTTTGAAAATTCATTTTGCAATCCTTCTTCCTACAGCTTCTCGCTTCATATGCAGAGTTATCCTGGGTTGAGTAGTGTCCTCCAAACTTCGGATCAATTTTTAGGGCATTTCCCGTTATTTTACGAGGAAATACCCTGTTCCTCTTGAGTTTCTTTTGCTGTGGTCTTCTTCTTTTTATAAAGTTTATTCTCCTTTTTTCGGAATTAAAAAATCTTTTTCCGTTACGGAGATATGATTTTTTGAAGATTATAGCTTGTTTAGAAGATTTATGCCTCTTGAAGTGGTTTCGGTTTCGTTCTCCGGCGAACCAAGTTGTCCTGCGGTTGACTGCACTCTGTGTAGCGAGTGAGTTCCCCGGAATTCAAGATGGCGGCGCCCTTGGATTTGTTTACTTTAACTAATAGTGGGGTGTATTGAATAAATGAAGGTGGGTGGGAGGCAGGGTGCCTGAAGAAAATAAATGAAAGAAAGGAAAGGGGGGGGGAATAAGTGAAGAGGCCCCCGTGCCACAGGAAGGTATATCAGGGGCAAAATCACTAAAAATTAAAATAATAGATAGGATAGTAAGGGGAGTGAGAATGGGAGGGAAAGGGAGAGAATACTAGCCAGACCACATGGATCAAGCACAACAGGACCGGCGGGGAAAGAAGACCCCATCAAGCCCGACGTCCATTGATCTGCAAAGATAACCACTGTGTTCATTCAGGTCCCGCGGAGGCGGCCAGGATCCTGCAATGGTTTTTGTTTCTTTTGCATGTGAATTCGCCCCACTGCCAAGATGGGGGGGGGAGGTAATTTGATGATTTAAAGAAGAACGAAAAAATGAAAGATAGAAAAGTTGGAAGAGGAAGAAGAATAATCTCCATCCCTGTTCCACAGTAGCATTACAGGGAGGGGAAATTTAAAAAAAAAAGAGGAGATTTTAGTATATATACCACCAGGCGAAGACTACAGCAAGGGAACGAGCAAAGCTAACAGCGGATTTATTTAAATCTCTTGTGTCTTACAAGAAATATGGATAAAGGAATATGACATTATTGCCAGTTATATAATTCTAGCTATCGTTAATACATTTGGTTACATTTTTTATTTTTTCTTCTCTTCATAAACCTCTTTATCTTCCTTGTAGTCCCATTTCTTGTTCATCCTATGATCCATTTGGTTTTTGTGTTCCGTGATTGCTGTTCTCCCGTCTGTGGCTTGAAGTCTCGCTTGGTATTTACTTCTGTAAAACACTTAGTACATTTCCTACATCTTTTCCTTTGTTTTGGATGTTCCCGTGCTTTGTGAGAGATAATATTAGTATATATTTAGAGCTTTTCTTTTGGTTTTGTGTGTTGGATAATTGAAGAGGTTTTGTGTTTTTTTCTCTTTTTTATTAGTCTGTGCATCCCATGGATTTGTTTAGTCATTGTTTTATTTATAACCCTTTTTTTTCACTGACTTATTCTTATGATATCGGTTTATATTATTTATAGTGATGGGTGGATATCAGTAGACAGCCTCCCTTGATGTTCTGCTTCAGCTCTTCATTATCATAAATTGCTACTTTTATCTCCTTCTCTGCCCTTCTTAGCATCAGGTGACTTGTATGGCTGCCCGCTAATTGAAAAATGCAGTTATATGTGTTATTCTTCCTCGGCGATTTCGCTGGATCTACATTCCCTGGGGGTTTGGGATGCGAACGGGCTCCAGGCTTGCAATTAAAGCCATTCTGGTTAGCCTCTTTGTTATGTTTCTTGCCAGTTTTCTGGCTTTCCAGCAGGCAGACTGCCCTGGCCCTCTGACAACCGGAGCCCTCGTCCTTCCCCAAGGTCCGAGCGGGTTGAGGCCGCAGCGTTGGAAGTCATCTATATACCTCACAGAGGTGTATTGTCATGTCTTGGACTGCTGACATTATTTGTTGATTGCTTAGTATGATTGGGAAGCAATCAGTGGTTATTGGTTTTTTCATAATTCCTTGAATTTTTTCTCTGTGTATCTTTGTATCTGGGCATTTTGTCAGGTAGTGCATAACATCACCTATACCTTGGTTGCATTTGCATTGTTCGTCATTGATAATTCTGAACTTTGCCAGATATCCAGGGAAGCCTCCATGGTTAGTTAATAATTGGGATTCATAATGATTCATGACTTTAATTGTTTTTTTCGTGATATTTGGTATCCATATTTTTATGTTGTTATTGTCGTAATTTAACCATATTTCGTGCCATTCTTTCGTTATGTCTTTTATTATTAAACTTTTTATATAGGATTTGGACATTTTTAAGTGGATGTAATTATTGCAGTGCCGAGCTTTATTAGCAATATCATCTGCTATGTCATTACCTAATATATCTGTGTGAGAGTTTATAAAATTGAATTCGATAATTTTCCTTTTTCTAATTTCCAATATTTCGTTTTTTTAAATATCTAAATTCTAGGGTTATGATGGATGGGGTTTGCCAGAGCCATGAGGGTGGACAGACTGTCGGAGTATAAGAGAAAATTATTATGTGTGGAATTTTTTATACAACGCATACTTTCTGTTATCCCTTAATTACCCCCTGTGATTCTGAAATCACATCCCGAAAATTGGGTTTTCCTGGCAAACTACAAAACATAGGAACGCCAACGCCCGTTGTTGCTTTGAAGTAACACTGCTCCTCATTTTTCCAATTTGGTTGGTTCGCCGGTTGACCGTGAACAGCGCTGCCGCCGCTTTAAAGATGGCGCCGTCCATGTTCGCTTTCGGTAAGTGCTGCTAACTACAGACAGTCGCAAGGCGGATCGATTTTTGAATAGTTTTCCTATCTAAATACCTTAATGCATTCCGAATTGCTCACAGAGGCTTCTGCAAACGATATTTAGCTCCTCAAACCAGAAGTAACACAGTGGGCAGCGAAATAAGGTATGTGATTTTGGTGCAACATTGGGCTCTCCACCCAGGCAGAGGGAGGCGAAACGCTTATTTGGTTCACGAATTTCTAGGCAATGCAGACCAACTTTTTCTACGGTCTTCGCGACAACAACCGTCATGGGAATGGCACAGCACTTGGGAGTGAAATATGTGCAGTTGCGGATGAAAGTGACTGTCACGGGTTCGAGTCTAAATGAGTGGAATAAACCTACACCCGTGATCAATGTATAGATTCGGACCCGGCTAGTGGAGGGACTGTGGCCAGTGCGGTAATGAATGAACCCAGACTCATTCTCAACAAACAATGAAACTTGCACTTTTACTGAATACTTCACGACAAACACAGAAATGAAGGTATATCACACGCTAAAACATTCCACCTCTGCGATCCTACAACTTTCCCGACGATACTCTCTGCTCAACGATCCTAAAATCACACTCGTCACCCAGGCACCAACCAAAAATGCACAAAATGTATCCCGGCTTCTTACATTCACAATCAAAACCACTACTCAGACTACTCGACAAAATTGTACTACGCCAGTCTCATAGAAATCACTTAGCTGTATAGGGGTGGGGAAGTCCGTTGAATCTTCGAAGAGCCTGAGACGTCTTCTTGTTGCGGCGGCGTGTCTTCTGCGTTTCCCTCGACGTCACACCGTGGCACACAACTCTTGCACACTTCACATCAATCAACCACTTTCTATGCAGCAACCTGCATTTGATACTACAAACCGATCGTCGACACCGTTACTTGAAACAGAAACTAGTGTCGCCGCCACTCTTCCCAAACTTCGCCGGCGGGAAAACCGCTGCTACCCCGTTCGCGTTGTCTTTCTTCTCCTTCCCAAATCGACTACCGGACTCCCCCAATTTCTTCCAACTATCTCCTTATATAACCTCGTTAAACAGGGCTTCCAAAACTTATTTCACGGGGTATCCCTCTTTTCTTGGGCGGGAAAAGGGGTCACCACGCCCCTGCCACCCAACACGACTGGCCACTTAACATAAAAAACGACAATGTATTTTTCACTTCCCAAAAGACAGAGTCTGGAGACAATTCCCAGAATTTGGGGGCCAAAAGATTCTGGATGAAAAACATGTGGCATCGGGTTACCGTAAACGGTGCGACCGACCCAAAAATGCCCTGCATGGCCTCGCCGCAGGGGGTCGACAACAACCCGGAGTACACACACCTAGTTGCGTGGAAGTGTCCGGTTTCTTTACTCGGGCTGTCCCTCCAACGCGTCTTACAAAACATCTGGAGGCAGTAAATTCTGGAATCCCCGAGCTGTCATGGCCAGCCGAACAAGTGCCCGTTCTTACTCTTGTCTAAATTAACTCGCAAAAAAGGAGAACCGAGATATGTTTAAACACAAACTCGCACAACAACTGGTTGCCCTGTGACAGTGACGACGGGGGCTGCAGCAGTGGGTCGGATGATGAAGGGACGCCTGAGGTAAACAACGAAGTTACGGAACACTTCTCATCTGATGAGGAAGATGCAGCTACCGACGTCGCAGCTGTGATCGACAATACGCCAGCAGAAGACGATCAGAAACCGCTTCAGGTAAAGAAAATGAAGTGGAAGGATCCCACACACTCCGTAGCTGCGGCGTACCCTGTATGGGTTGAATCACGGGAGACAGGTGCTGCTAGTTCTCGGTCGCCTTACGAGTACTTCACTGACTTCTTGGACGAAGAGATGCTTGATTACATCGTGGAGCAATCAAATCTCTACTCAGTGCAAGAGAACCCGAGTCAGCCGCTCAGTCTCAACCGAAGTGAGCTTCAGGACTTCCTGTCAATTTGCATATTTATGTCTGGTGTGAGACTTTCAGGCACAAGAAGGTACTGGTCCCGTAACTACAGAATTGCTCAAGTTGCTGACACTATGCCACGGAACTGCTTTGAGAAAATCAAGAAATTTCTGCATTTCAATGATAACTCGACGCTGCCAACACCATGTGAAGACAGGCTCTTCAGGCTGCGTCCATTCTTCGAAATGGTGCGTGCAAAATTTCTGGACCTCCCGTTCAGCAAGGAGATTGTGATGGCGTGTGATGTGGCACGTTTTGGGGAGACCGATCGTCATGGTCATTAAAGGATGGAATGTGGAATGAAGGTGGTGGCTGCATGATTGGGACGAAACCACAGGCTACCCATTTTGGCGACGACTGGTAAATCACCTTGCATGCGGAGATTCTGCTTCCTCGGGTACGTCCTGTTTGCTGTTTATGATGTTGGGATTACCGCCACCTTCATTGTTCTTGCCGAGGCACGGCAAACCTGCGATGTGCTGGCCGTCATGGAAGAAAGCTTTCCGGAACTACTTAATTGCGTCTGGTTTGGACAGCGAGTCCAGCGGTCGACGGAAGGCTATCCTTTACCATTGCCTTGGTTCGGAAGGCCAGAGTATATTCGACCTGTTACCTCTACCTGATTCGCCTGCTGCCACGTCAGTGGGTTCCACGAGCACGGTACCAGATGAAATGGAACTTGCCCTGCAAGTTTTGGATGCCCATTACGCTTCTGCGGTCAACCCCATTGCTGAGCGACACAGGTTTCGCCATCGCCGTCAGCTACCGAGTGAGGCCATCGACGACTACGCCATTGCGCTTCGAGAACTTGCCAGTACCTGTGATTTTGGAACGACACTGGACTCTATGCTCCGCGACCAGATTGTAGAGTCAACCAGTATTCCGCATCTACGCGACCGTCTTCTCCTAGAAGGGCATTCCCTTACGCTGAGCCGGACGCTCGCACTGGCTCGGCAATTTCAACAGGCGCAGAAGGAGTCCCGAGAATTTACAGTTGAAACGCAGCAAGATGAGGTTCAACGAATAACGAGACAGGTCCATGGGAAGTTACTTCAAGGGGCTCAACGCTACAGCAAACGCACGACAGGCAAAACTCAATGCTTTCGTTGCGGCTCTTCTAATCACCTAGCAAATTTCTCGGCATGCATGGCCCGGAACCAAAGATGTTTCTTATGCAATAAAACGGGGCATTTCCGTTCCGTTTGCCGTTCTGCAGGACACCTACGAGAGTTGACTAGCGAAGAGCCTGTCCAGGATTCTCCTTCTTGTGCTGATGCCCAGACTGTTCTGCACCTGGAACGTGGCGTTACTAAGAAGAAACATGGGATTTTCATCACCTTGACAGTATCGGATATAGACATACGTTTCCTCATTGATACTGGATCATCCGTATCGATAATGTCCGCTGACACCTACCAGACGCATTTTTCAGCAAAGCACCCCTTGAAACCGCCGTCCGTAAATCTGTATGACTTCTCCAAGCACTGCATTCCTGTTCAAGGATGCTTCACGGTGACGGTGTCCTTCGCCGATCTTTCGGCACACCTGACCTTCTACGTAGTGTCCCACGGGACTACCCTTTTGGGGATGGATGCTGTCACATCTTTGGATCTATGCATCGACGGCATGAGTCACACCTGCTCAGTACTACGACGTCGGCTCCTTCTGTACCGCCAGGTATTTCAGTTGGGTTCGGGCACCTTTTCGACGGAGCTCTTGGGCTGTGGAAGAATTACATCCACAAGGTGAAGACGCGCCCTGATGTGAAGCCTGTTGCTGGGAAGCTACGCCGACTACCTCTCACTGTACGTCAACAAGTTTCCGAGGAATTACGCCGTTTGGAGGAGCAGGATGTGATTGAGAGGGTGACAGCCTCGGAATGGGTCTCGCCAATAGTTGTGGCAAAGAAACATTTCATGGTTTCATTCGGTTATGCGTGGATCTTCGTGAACCGAACAAAGCAGTCGTGCCGGACTGTTTTCCGTTGCCACATATTGATGAGCTGCTAAACGCATTAGCCGGCGCTACAAAGTTTTCAAAGCTTGATTTATCATCGGCGTACCACCAAGTGCCTCTTCACCCGGATAGTAGAGACCTAACTGCCTTCATTACTCATGATGGTCTTTTCCGTTTCAAGCGAGTATGCTTTGGACTTGCCTCTGCACCATCGGCATTTCAACATATGATGTCACTTGTACTGAAAGGTTGTACGGGCGTGCTGTTCTATATCGATGACATCATCATCTACGGACGGACTGAAGAGGAGCATCAGAAGAACCTTTACCGCGCAGTGCAACGTTTGTCTGCTGAAGGACTGAAGTTAAACCATAAATGCGTCTTCGACGTTTCTGAACTTTCCTTCTTGGGACACGTTGTTAATTGTCAAGGACTGTTACCGCAGGCATCTGCAATTGAGGCTCTGCAATGCGCTCCCGCCCCAACAGTCTCGAAGTCTCTACGTTCTTTTCTTGGATTAGCAGGGTATTATTCGAAATTTATTTCGCACTACGCTGAACTGGTGGAACCGATGCGAGAACTCCTTCGAGACTCCAAGCCATTCGTATGGACGTCAAGTGCGGATGAAAGCTTCAAGAAAGTGAAGTCGGTGCTCAGCTCCTGTCCAGTCCTCCACATGTTTGACCCACGACTCCCTGTGATCGTGGCGACGGATGCTTCGTCTTACGGACTGGGCGCCGTCTTGCAGCAACTTAAAGGGGACCAGGTTCGCACAGTTGCGTTTGCTTCTCGCACGTTGTCTCCCCTGGAGAGGAAGTATTCGGTTGGAGAACGTGAAGTGCTTGCTTGCCTGTGGGCATGCGAGCGCTGGCATGTCTACCTTTGGGGACGCCCGTTTACTCTGCCTACAGACCATCAAGCGTTAGTGACCCTTCTTGGGGCTCACGGTACAGGCCACAGACCTCTTCGAATTTCCAGATGGTCTGCGAGGCTACTTTACTACAACTTCAAAGTTGAATACAAGAAGGGAGCAGAAAACTACGTAGCGGACGCTCTATCCCGGCTACCGTTACCATCACAGCAAGAATTTGAAGAGGAGATAGTGTGCACCGTCTCCAATCCGATCACCAAAGGAGAGCTCCAAGATGCTACTCGACTCAATCCTGAAGCCAGTGCAGTTATCAACGCACTTGAAGGAGGCTCGTGGGGGCTATTAATTCTGCATCGAAGATGCTTGCGTGAACTGGAAGTTTGAATAATTCTCTAAATTTCCATCTTTTAAAATACAGAAGCCTGCTCCGACTGTCTGCCCACACTTTGAGTCGTCTGTAAATGTAGTATAATTACTATATTGGACTTTAGAGTTCATGTGGAAATTGAAGTGTCTTGATGAAGAAGGGTGTAAATTCCAGTAATCATAAGGGGATTCAGTCTCTGCTGCTGTAATTGTGAGGTTTCCTACTTCTATATCAGTGTTCAGATCAAATAGACGAAAGATAAAGGATTCTTCTGATGCTCTAATGTCTAAGGGAATAATTCCGCAGAGGTCTGGCAAGATTAAGTTTGGAGAGGTAGAGTATGCTTTACTTATTTTTAGTAAGGGTATACGTTGAATTTGGTTTAGTTTTCTTTTTAGAGCTGAATTATGTGTAGGAGTCCACCAAGCTGCTGCTCCATGAAGTATAATTTTTTTCAATAACTAGAGTATATATTGTTTTAAAGTAACTAGCTGGAATTTTTTTGCTGAATCTGGTCAACCTGGAAAGATTGGCGGTGGCAATAGCGACCTTGATTTTAATTTCCTCTAGGTGTGGAAGAAAAGATAGTTTGTTGTCGAAGGTCAAACCTAGGATTTTCTGGGTAGGAGTGGATTTTATTGGTTGATTATACATGCGTATAGTAGGAGGTCTTTTGAGGTCAAGAGTGCCATAAGGAATGATTGTAGATTTACATTTTGCTGGATTAAATTGGAGTAGTTTGCTTTCTGCCCATTTTGCTATCTTATCGGGCATGGTGTTTGCTTCTGTTTCTAGTGCCCGCCTCGAGGGTGCCGATAAAATGATAATAATGTCATCGGCATAGGCATGTATTTGAGATTCTAAGGATAGAGGTATTTCAAAGATTGAGTTTATGGATAGGTTCCACAAAAGGGGACTCAAAGGAGAACCTTGTGGACAGCCTGCTGGCACATTTCTTTTTAGTATTGATGATTTTGTGATGGTTTTGACCGTGCGATCAGTCAGAAAATTGGCAATAAGTCTTAGTATGTTCTGAGGACATTTGATAGCTCGTAAAGAGTTAATGATGGTTTCGTGCTGCAGTCCATTGAAGGCCCCTGCACATCGAGGGATATGAGCAGGGAGTGCAGTTTACGTTGTCTCGCGTTTCTTAGGGTACGGGTGATTTCATACAGTACTTTTGTGGTTGAGTCTTGATGCCTAAATCCATGTTGATGGGAATGGATGCTGTTGGTCTTGTGGCAGAAGTGCTAAAGTCGGTTGTGTATAATTTTTTTCCAGTAGTCTACCAATCAGTGAAAGTATAGTGATTAGTCTATACGAGGTAGGGTTGTCTGGGGGTTTGCCTTCTTTTGGCAAGAATATCAGTTTTCCACACTTCCAAATTCGTGGAAATTTGCCCTGCGTTAGAGCTGCGTTGAATAGTAGGAGCATAAAGGGCATACAGCTGCGGATGAGAATTGCCAGGATAGAGTAATTGACTTGATCAAGCCCGGGGGCCGTATGATGGTTCATTTTGTTAAATGTGTTTAGTATTTCACGTTCTGATATGTTAACATCGTTGTCAGAGTAATCCGTTGCGCCTTCAACTGAAGCTAGGTTGGCAGTGATCGTAGATGATGAGCCCAGAGCTGAGTCTGCTATTAGGCTTACAGATTCTTCTAAGGATGTCGTTAGTGTTCCGTCAATCCTTCGTATTGACTGTATCAGTTTTGGGTATTTTCTCCGTCCTAGCAATTCTTTGAACCGTTGGTTGAAAAAACTTTTTGGATTTAAATTAGAGCATATAGCGTCAAAGTATTTGGTTTTTGATTCTACAAGGGCTCGTTTGTATATCGCAACTTGCCTAAAGTATTGTTCCTTAAATGTTTTTACATTTTTGTCGTTACTTCGTTTGGCGCTTTGGTATTTACGTCGGAGTTTCTTGGTAGTAGCCCTGATATCGGTTAGGTCCGAACTCCACCAAGCTGTTGTTGAATTACGGGGACGTATGCTAGTCATGTTTAGTTCTTTCAACAATCTTATCTTCTGAGTAAGGTATCTAGCAGTATTGTCAATGTCAAGATGAACTGGGTTTGAAGTGGAGGTTATTTGGGAGAGGCAAGGATCGTTTTTGATAGCCACTTCCATCCGTTCCAAACTCTTAGCTGTTAACAGTCTAAGTGGCGGTCCTCTTGGACCTACTTTAAAGGATATGTATCTGTGGTCACTTGCAGATGGAGAGTCTAAGACCTGCCACTCGCTGCATTTGTCATATAAAGAAAGAGATACCATAGATAGGTCTATCCAAGAATTGCCTCTAGGTCCCTGAAAGGTTGCGGGAGACCCAGGGCGATTCAGGATAGCAAGATCGTTGACCATTATAAAATCAACTATTTGATCCCCGTTTTCTTCCAATATAGATCCTCCCCTGATAGGGACATTAAAATAAGAAGGAATTTGGTTTGGGAAGGGAAGAGAGTTGGACGAAGAGAGCCCCAGCCCAAGTACCACGGACTAAGCGTATCGCTCGGTTGCTGGAGGGCAGATTAATGCTACTATCTGTCAGCAAACCCACGGCCGAGAGAACGGCCGCGGCAAGACCGACGAGGAGGGAAAACCCCACCAAGCCCGACGTCCATTGATCTGCGAAGGTAGCCGCCGTGTTGGTTCAGGTCTGACAAACCCCCATAAGCGAGACAAGTCCCGCGGAAGCGGCAAGGCTCCTGAACGGCTTTTGTTTCTTTTGCATGTGAATTTGCCCACTGCCTATATTCTGATAGGGACATTGAAATATGAAAGAAGACCCGAGGGTCTAATGGGGAGGGGAAGAGGGTTGGACGAAGAGAGCCCCAGCGCCGGTACCGACCCGAAGGTATACACCCGGACAAATGCTGGGGGGCAGAAATGAAGCTATCTACCAGCGAAACCCCGGCCGAGAGGACGGCCAAGGCAGGACCAACGAGGAGGGAAGACCCCACCAAGCCCGACGTCCATTGATCTGCAAAGATAGCCGCCGTGTTGGTTCAGGTCTGACAAGCCCCCATAAGCGGGACAAGTCCCGCGGAAGCGGCCAGGCTCCTGCAACGGCTTTTGTTTCTGTTGCATGTGAATTTGCCCACTGCCTATATTCTGAGAGGGACATCTCCAGTGCACAGGAAGAAAGAAAGAATGGTGCCCACCCCCGTACCACACGAAGTATCACAGGAGGGAGCACCGATAGAGACAGAGAAAGCTAAGAGAAAAAGAAGATACTAGAGTACAGGACAGAAAATAGATAGAATTGAAATAGGAAAAAGATAGGAATAACCCCTACCAACAATCCAGCGGGACCACAACCAGGGGAAAAGACTCGGCAAACAACGGCTTTAATTTTCATCTGTCAAGTAATACACAAAAAGTGCCATAAGCAAACAAGTGTGGATCGTCTTCTCCTCCGGTTATCGTCCGGTTATATAAACTTAGCTAAACCTTGAACATGTCCGCCTCGGCCCCAGCCTCCACCCAACAGGTGCCGTGCCACATAACGTGAAGGGACACCTTGACGTCTGATAGGGACAGAAAAATAAGGAGAGAGGGTTTTTTTTAAAGGGAAGGGCATATAGTTGGGATGAAGGAAGAAGTGAACCTCCTGGCCTCTGTACAACCCGAAGATATCGCAGGGGTCAGGAGGGGAGAGAGAGGGAAAAAGAAGGAAGAAAAGATAGAGAGGGTTGAGAAGAAATGAAAAGATGAGTTATCTTTGAAACCACAGTCAAGGGTAGAGGCTTGGCGATCAGCATTTATTTTGAAAAAAGTATTAGGGTATGATACATTGTGTTTTGAATAGCTATTACAACTTCCTCTAGCCTTAAGAAAGGTGGCCTCATCTGTTGTGCTTTGTCTTGATGTGACTCTTGTAGTAAGTGTCTTGAAATTGGAGTGGGGTTGTTGGCTTGGAGTTGCTTGAGCCTTAGATGATTTGGATGTTGAAGAAACCTGTAAAGCTTATCAGATGGATTAGGATTTGGGTTTGTAAAGTGATTAAATTTATTAAAAGTTGTGTAATTTGATTAGAAGTAATAGTAGCCAAATGATTGCTTTTTGTGACTTCTCCTTTTCAGGATTTGGTGGTTGTCACAAAGTGTCAACCATTTGTATTTAAGTATTAACTGAGGTTATTATATGTTCTGCAAGGTTTTGAAGAATCTGACTAGCTTGTTTATTTAAAAGGATTTTTTCTATATTGGTAGTGTCGAGTGTACATTTGATATGTTGTTCAATTGCTTTCCTGT
Organism: Ornithodoros turicata; assembly: GCF_037126465.1. NCBI lineage: Eukaryota > Metazoa > Arthropoda > Arachnida > Ixodida > Argasidae > Ornithodoros > Ornithodoros turicata. The sequence continues at coordinate 2,676,690 of NW_026999301.1, forward strand.
ATTGTAATGTAAGGGGGCATTCAGTGATGTAATGTATGTTGTCTGCTTTGGATTTATGACATTTACAGGTAGTATTTGTACTTAGTTTAAATCTGTCTAAATATTCAGGAAAATTTCCGTGCCCTGTTAGAATTTGGGTAGTATAATGAGTGGTAGGGAGTATGTCTTTAACTTTGGTTATGTCTTTAAGCCAAATTTTTAATTTACTGTTGGATAAATTGTAATCCTCTTGTATTAGTTTTGGTGATTTATTTTTGAGTAGAGTTTTAACATATTTTTTAGAGTAAGGTATAAAAGTTATTGTGTCAGGACTTCGAGCCTCATTTGCTAATTTGTCTGCAATGTCATTTCCTGTTATTTCGGTATGTGAATGTATGAAATTGAAATTTATGTCATAGTTAGTTTTTGTGAGTGTTATTAATTGGTGTAAGTCTTGAATTCTGGGATTGTTGTGTTTTTGATTTTTTAGGGCTGTTAAAACTGATTGGCTGTCTGAAAATATTTGAAATTTGGTTGAGGAGGGATATGTTTGTATTTTGTTTATAGCTTTTTTAATTGCAAAAAGTTCTGCATCAAATATGGTAGAGTTTTCTGATAATCTGTGTTTTTCTTTATATATAAGTTCTTTATCTTGTAGGATACAAAAAGCTGCACCGATGGTATTATTGGCTTTAGAACCATCGGTGAATATAGTATATCCTTTGTAATTTACTTTGTTTGGGCTGTGGAAAATGAAATTTGATATGGTAGCTGGATGTATCTTCCAGGTGTCATAATCTTTTTCGAATCTGTCTATAGTTATGTTAATGTTATCAACTTCAATATCTTTTTTACCGTTTTGTAGTTTGTAAAGTTGGCTTTCTATTGTTGCTTGTATATGACTGGGAGTGACATTACTTAATATTTGTAAGTTTAGATTGCTAACTGTTTTGCATACTTGACAAATTTTTAAAAAAGGAATTCTGTCAATTGAGTTGATTTTTCTAGTAAATGGGAGTTATTTTCTTCTTTCCACCAACTAGGGGCGGCATATAGAATAATTCTTTGGATTATGTTTGTGTAAAAGGTTTGCATGATGTGGCCTTTTGATTTTTTGTTTCCGTGAAAGATTCTGGAAAGAGTGACTGTTATTTTTTCAACTTTTTCTTTTATATAATTTAAGTGGGGAATAAAAGTTAGATGACTACCGTATATAATTCCTAATATTTTTAAAGTGTTTCTGTTAATTATTTTTGTTCGTAAATTTTTATACTGGGTGGCTTTGATTGGAATTTGTTGTCATATGGTATTGTTAGACAAGTAGTCTTTTAGGGGTTGAATTCTAGGTTTAATTTTGAAGCCCAATGTGTGAGAGTTTTAAGATATTTGTTAGCTGAGTTTTCTATTTTTTGCCTTGAGGTACCGTTTATTATTAAAATTATATCGTCTGCTTATGCAATTAGTTGTATGTTTTCTTCTGTTGGAATTTGAAAGATTGAATTAATGGTTAAGTTCCATAATAATGGACTAAGTGGAGAACCTTGTGGGCATCCCACTTTACTGTCATATATTACAGTTGATGAAATGGCTCTGATTTGAACCTTTCTATCAGTGAGATAGTCTTTGAGTAGATTGTGTAGGTTACTTGGTATCTTATTTATTTCAAGTGTTTTTATTATTTCGTTATGATCTAGGGAGTTAAATGCCCCTTTAATGTCTAATGAGATTAAAACGATGTGTCGTTTATCTTTTTTATTATTTTGAATTTTATCGGTGATTTCATATAGTGCTTGAGTGGTAGATTTGTCGTGTCTGAATCCGTATTGTTGTGTATGTAGAAGGTTGTTTTTGTGGCAGAAATGGTAGAGTCTATTGAAAAGTATTTTTTCGTAGACTCTAGAGAGGATTGATAAGATAGTTATTGGTCTGTATGAAGTGGGGTTGTGAGGATTTTTGTTTGATTTTTTAATAAAGGAAACCTCCCCTCTTTTCCATTCTTTGGGGAAGATTCCTTGTTCTAAACTGGCATTGAATAGAAGATTGAAGAAATCAGTTTGTTCTGGTTAACAAGTATTTAGCTGTATGTGAACCTATTTGGTCCATACCTTTAGCTGTGTCTAATTTTATTTCTTTCGTTTTTTCCAAGATTTCATTATTTGTAATGTTTGGTTCTTTGTCTTGGTTGTTTTTACATGTTGAGTTGTTTGTTGGAATTGTTGTTTTTTTGTGAAAAAGATGTTTCATATAGAAGTTTTAGGGATTCTTCGGTGGAGGTGGTCATTGTTCCGTCGGGTTTTTGTAGGGTAGGTATAGCTTCTTTTCTTCTGATCTTGTTGGTGAAGATTTTATAAAGGTCGTTATATGGGGATTGGATGCTTTTAGTGTCTGGCTTAAGTTTTCCCAATATAAATTTTTGCATTAATAATTTCTTTTTTATATTTAGCTAGTTGTCTTTTATAATTTATTTCGAATGTTTGAGAATTAGTGGTTTTGATTTTGTTTTGGTATATGCGTCTGAGGTGCCTGCATAATTTTCTGTGTTCAGTTAAATTCTCGTTCCACCAGGGAACGGTTTGATGCTGATTGTTTATAGTTGTTTTGCAGGAATTAGTCCAGTGTTGAATTCTTTTGTTTAATTCTGTGACTGTTTTGTTAATATTTAGGCTAGTAGTTGTGTATTGATTTAAAATGTATTGGAACCAGGGGTCTGTTTTAATTATGTTGTTGAGTTTAATTTGTCCTTTTCTAGTTAGTTTTCTTATTTTGCGAATTTCTTGTTTGAAAATTGTAAAGGTTATATAGTTATGATCGCTTCCTGTTTATATATCAAGTACTGTCCAATCGGGAACGTGTTCATATATTTTTTGTGTGGTTATGGTGATGTCTATCCAGGATTGGCCTGTTGGTCCCTGGAATGTTGGGTTGGAGTGTGGATTGTTTGCAATATCTAAATCGTTGGCTAAAATGAAATCTATAAGGTCTTTTCCTCGCTGATCTGTATCTAGACCCCCCCATAGAGGGTGTTTGGCATTGAAGTCGCCTCCTATTATGATATCTGTTTTTATTTTTATAAATTAATTGTTGGACAGTGTGTAGGTCATTGATGTCTTTACTTGGTGAGAGATAAAGGTTTATAATAATTACAGTGCAGTTTTTGTTTTTTAATTTTATAGCTATTAAACTATCTTGGACTATTAAGGGTAAAATGTCATAAGAGTCTGTGTTTATAAGAGTGCTTACTTTTGGTTTTTCAGTTGTTTGTAATATTATGTATTTTTGGGGCAATTGTACGATTTTTGTATCGTAATAATAGGGTTCCTGAATTAAAACAATGTTGGGATTTTTTTGTGCAAGGGTCTTTATGAGAGTAAAGGCCCCTGCTTTTGAGTGTGCTTGGTTTGACTGTAGTACGGATAAAGCCATTTAAGTGTTATTGAAATGATGGGTTTGTGGTATTCCGCCTTTACCATTGTTCTTGAATGCGTTGTACTTGGGCGATGTAAGTTGGGCAATTTCTGTCGTAATATTTATGGTCCAAGTCTACTGGGGTGCGGCTGTTCATATTGCTTTGTAGACAAGCCCTACACCTGGGTTCTTCTGCTTTGCAATCTTCTTCCTTGTGGTTATTACCACAAAAGGGGCAGAATATTTGCGTACCTTTGCAGAATTTTGCCACGTGTCCGTAGGTTAAACATTTGGTGCACCGTTTTACGTTGTAGTGCTCCTCCACGATGCATCTGGACCATCCAATTTTTATGGTTCCTTCCTTTGTTAGTGTGTTGTAGGCTTCTTTCGGTAGTGAGATGAATGCTGTTTGCGTACCATCTCTTTCAGATCTAACATATTTAACGTCGATCTGGTCCAAGTGTTCCTGGAGATCATTACCGTAGATTAGTTCGTTCTTTATATCCTTTTTCTCCATACCTTCTTCGATGAATTTGACTTTAACTTCTGGTCGTGGAGGTGTGTTGACTTTAAAATTGCCGCATTCCGTCAAGTTGTCGCTCTCATTGAAGATCCTTTCTATTTTATTTATGTCTTCCTTCTTGCGACTTTCCACAATGAGTAGTCCTGCCTTTGTTGGTCTGATCGTAGCGTCAGTTAGCAGGACTTCTGCCTCAGTGAGTTCTTTTTTGAGTGTGCTGGATAGGTTTTTCAAGCTCTTCCCTTGTTTAGGCTTGATTGTAGCTGAAGCAATTTTGAAGGTTTTAGTCTTTTGGCTGTCATTGTTTCCTTTTGTGGTTTCAGCGTATGAGACTGGTGCATTGCTGCCCTGGGACTCCAGGTTTTGTAGAGTCTGGCTGAGTGCCTGGGCTGCTCTTTCCACTTCTTTACGTCGGGCCTTTTCGGTTGCCCGCTGGAGGTTCAGGGAGCGTATGAGAGCCTCATACTTGTGAAATACTGCTCTCATAGCTGGTCTTTTTTCCCTTGGCAATTCATGTTCCGCGTCGATGTAGTTGTCACGGAGGTATATCTGGTCGGTTGTCGATTGTAGAATTAGTGTTTTCCTCTTGCGTGTTTGCAGTTATTTGATCTATTTCATCTGTATGGTCTCGGGTAAGAGGGGGAAGGGGTCTTCCTTGTCCTCCTTTGATTCAGCTCTTTGTTTCTTGTGTTTTTTCTTCTTCTTGCTTCTCGTCTTTGGGTGTTGCGTGGTCGTGATCGGGTCGTCTCAAGATTCCTCTGAGCTGGAGTCTCCATCGACCTCCGTGCTTTCTTTTCCTGCTTCCTCGGGCTCCTGTCTCCTTCCCTCTTTGATCTTGGGCATTTTTAACTGTTTCCTGGTTCGATTCTATGCTTTGATTCTAGGAGATGGTAACTCCAGCATGAGTCTAGCCAGTTAAGGCTTGTCCTAGGTAGTCTGTACTTGTTTTGATGGTTTGGTGACTTCAAAACCGAATTTTCGGTGATTTCCGGTCACTTTTCGGCGTTTTTACTTTTCTGCTGTTACTTTCTGTTTTGTTCCTCTTCTCCTTTGTATAAGCTGTCTTCTACTTTTTTCCGCGTGTTGATTGGATAATTATGTCCAAAGTTATAGTAGTTCTTGAATTCCTCCGGATTTAGCTTCAGTAAGGCAGGGTTTTGGTGCCTTCCTCCACAGTTGAAGGCAAGGTGCTTCAACGAATGGAGGGGTATGTGGTCTAGGGTTGTTTTCCCTGTTGGCGGCGGTAGTGTCGCCCTCCTTCCGGGCGAAAGTCGCCCGACCAAGATGGCGCTGCCCTAGTGGGTTTGTTTACTATCTGTTTATGTCGGTATCTTCAAAACTACTGGGCGGATTTCCGAAAATTTATGCTTTTTGAAAATCGGAAGTTTAGGCCTTTCGTTTGGGATATAGATTATCACTCTAGCACGCTGGAGATGGCTAGCGGGCCCTGCCAAAAGTAGGCCTAGCTTCGTTGTTCTCAAAAACGTTGATTTTATAGTAAATCCTAGTGATATGTAGGAAATGTAGCTCACCTCAGGTGCCTGAGGGCTTTATCGTGGCGCGGCAAGTCCAATTTTCACTGGATTGGGCATTTGGATAGCAGATTTTCGTAGATTCGCAAGAGCACTGGTAGATGTTGATCCATTCGTGCGCGTCACTAATTAGATGACAGTGAGACAGTGGGAATCTCGTTAATCCAGTAAATTTTCTGCTCCAACGTGTATGAATGTGACCTTCAGTGTGTTGAATGTTTTATACACGCCCGCGCTGTCCGTTTTCATCGCCGAGAGTCCCCGAGGTCGTTCGGCACATCAGAGGTAGGGCTCAATCTGGTTTACACTTCGCAAGATAGATTTCTAGAATAAACTCCTAAAAAAATCACGCAAAAATCCACGGTGTAAAGATATGTAGTAGAAATAAACTGCTGCGACATGAACGCTTCAGATTCAAACTTTCAAAATTAATCGTCCCTGATTGGTCGACAGGCACGGCAGCCCCAGGGCAGCGAATGCTTCTTGCTCCCGCGTATGAAAATAGTTCCCAGACGCGTGTGGTTCTTTGCGGAGGCCTAGGAACGAGAGTACCGAGTCCGGGCGAATCGCTTGCTGTATTTTTCGCTGGGTATCAGGATTCTGTTGACATTGCAGATAGTGGTTTGCTCGGCTGTCGAATTTCAATATGTCGAACTCTGAATACGTGTCGTCAGTGACGAAAAGAGCTCCCGGTGTCGGTTGGTGGACTCCTGCCATATTGTGAACATTGTCGCGGACGTCGCCATTCTCCTACAGGGCTGCTTTGGTTCTAAAATCGGAGAGGTGAACAATGGCAATCGACGAAAAAGCCCGATACCGGTACCTTGTGGATGTGTTGTGTTTGTCCGTCTGTGTGTGTTCCAGCCTCAGAACCGTAGAATTGTGACATCGGAACCTGCTTCTGTACTTTCTCGCGTGTGGTTTTTCCTGGAAGCCTACGTTCTGACAAATGCAGGAAACTGGTACTGGACAGACTCTCGAAATGCCTTTCTGCAAATAATCTGCATACGAATGTGACGAAACGGTTTGTTTGTTTGCAAGAAAAAAACATTTCGTTCTCATGAATAACTTAAGTCACGAGAGGTGCCTTCATTTTCTGTAACCAGCTGTTGGTAATCTCGGTGTGTAACATAACAATATTCGAATTCCAGGAGCATGCACGTTGATTCACGCACCTCCCTAGACAACGATTTGGCATGCAAAAGCTGCAAGAGATGAATCTAGATATAATGCTTCAAGCACTTTGTTCTCACTGATCTTTGAATGCCCAGGGACCTAAGAATGTCATTTTCAAAGTCTGCCTGCACCTGAAAGCAGAAGTGTGAGAAATGAACGGCACCCTCTGTTGTATTTGTGCGCCTTCCTTTCTGTCCTATGATTTCACATTCAGAAATCTCCAAGTACGTTTATTAACAGATCATTTCAAAATCTATCTATGTCTATCAAACAAGCCATGAGTCATTTGTCCATTCAGTGTGCGAACACGGCAGACGCAGAATTGTACCATTATACGTTCGATTATTTTTTACTATCGAAATGCAACGAAGGAATACCTCCTTGAGAGCTAGTTATATTGTCGAACATATCCTTAATAAGGTGTGACAAGGGAAATACAACAACTGTAGCTTTGAAGCAGGAGTTTGAGACTTTGAGGGAAGTTTTGGCGGCCATGCTGCATGTTATAAATACGGATCGAAGAGCGAAGTCGGTGTATTATTCGCCATGGTGAGAGAGAACGTGACAAAGACTAACTGCTTACATCAGAACTTTTCAATTTTCACACTGAAATCATTGGACTGACGCTAGTACTGCGCTTCATCCTTCAAAAATGGAATTCAATCATCTGTAGCGTACAGAAATTTGCTCAGCTCTCTCCATGCTACTTGTGGACTGCACTGAAGAAAAACACTCTTGTCCACTAAGCGCGATGTCTTGCAACAGAATGCTCAACAGGGGTCAACACCTGAGCCAGCCATGTAGGCATACAGGGGAATGAAAAGGCTGACCAGGCTGCTGCTGAAGCCGCTCTCTTGGGAGAGAATGCTCCTGCTTGCTTTCCCCATCATGATTTGAGACCCATACTGAGGAGGGCGATCAATCATAACTGTCAGGAATCTTGGACCACACAAAATGCTAAGTTCCACATGGTAAAACCCTATGTGAGGAGACACACGTCAAGTCAAACCGTTTACAACACACATTAGCGTCTCGACTCAGAATTGGACACACTTCCTTGACACATGGCTTCTTATTCTGACGTCAGGGCCCTCCTGAATGTGTGGACTGTGAAGTTCTGCTGACCATTTCAGACATTCTCTGTACATTTCCCTCTCTTGAGGAACAGCGCGAGGTGCATTTTCCACAATTCTACAAGCGTTTCCTGCCATGAACCATTGGTGTCATTTCAAAAGGTATTGCGCTTTTTACAAGACATTAATATTCTCAATAATCTTTGATGCCTTACCTTGTCCATTTTAGGGTACCACAGTTTGTTTTATTTACAAACATAGTTTTCGTTTAATTACAACAGTATATTTTTAACTAAGTTTCATGTACTCACCAGCATTTGGCGGATTATGCCTAAGTTGTTCCTGTGCCAAAAAACAATCATCATCGTCATCGTTTCAGAACCATGGTTCTCGAAGCTCCTCATCCTTCACGCTGAAGATCAGTCAAACCCACTAGCTACCTTGGCGTCGGGAAAGTGGCGCCCCCATTGCCCGGCAGTATTGCCGCAGTAGTCCTCTCCCGCAATTACGGTAGGGTCGCCGCGGGAGAGTTGACCCTCGCATATAGCTGCGCGTGGCTGTCAGATACCCGGGGAAACCGGGGAAAGGTAGACCCTGGTAGTTGAGTGGATCCAGAGGTTGTTTTGGACCCTTCGTTGCCCCTCTGGGAAAGGAACACACCACTTTGGCCCCCAGCTTCCCACATACGGGTGGTCCTAGTAGGCCCGGCAAGGACTATTCAGCTAGTCGCCATCTCTCTTTTCATTTCTTTTTGTCTCTCTCCTAGAGCCCACTTCTTTCCCTTTTCACCTTCGTCGGCGGCAAGGGTCAACCTTGGGCAGTACTTCTTTCTTTAGAAAACTGGTCTTGGGTATAGTGCAGAGGCAGTGTTAACGTGTGGGACACGTTCCCTCGTTGGGCTTCATGGTGGGTGACACACCTGCTGCACCAAGTCACTTCGTCCACTGTATGGATAACACAAACTCGAAAAAAAAAACATGATCAGCGCCACAATAGGCACCGCACCGAAGTGCAAACATTGCAGTATTTTAGTTCCACTCCAGAACCATGGTTCCCGAAGATCCTTATCCTTCAGGCTGATCAGTCAAAACCACTAGCTAGTGTCTCTCCCTTTCTCGTTGCTAAAACTCTCAAACAAGGAATAGGTAAAGTGTACAATGCAAGAAATTGAGAACTGCGCGGTGACGTCCACATTGAGGTGAGGAAGCAAAGCTCAGAACTATTGTCAGTAAAGCAGATTGGCAATATTCCAGTCCCCGCGGGGGGCACCGGCTTCGGCTGGTGTTTCGTGAGTGGCGCCACTACGGACCCCAGCACCAATCCCAATATGTTATTTGTACCATGCAGAGGGGATTTAAGGTGAAGGGTAGAAGCTTTGGACGGTGGCCCTCGGGGTCTTGGTCAAGCCCCGGCTGGTGGGTTGTTACAACTCCGGGACCTTCCCGTATATTTGAGAATGAAATGTGGGTGACATTTGGGATTGCTCATTTCATAAAACGTGTATGGAAAAATTGTTCTTTAATTCTGAGTTCCGGGCAATGCGCCCCCGGACCGAAATATTACAAACTGCATCTATACAGTCCAATGCTCTGTACATTGTTCTGGCATGTTGTGATGCTGAAAAAGACAAAAGCATACCACTGGGGAAGATGTCACCGTTTTTCATTAAAAAAGTGGTGGCGTCTCTGTCTAAAAATACTGTAGAAATAAAACGCATAAGATTTGGAAACCTGCTTATAAAATGCACAAACGAAAAGGACTGTGAACGTATCCTGGAGACTCACAAGATGATGGGTAAAAGCATTTCAGCTTCCTTGCCTAAAACATTGAACACCTGCAGGGGCGTTATTTCAGTGTCCGGGGTGATTGATGTACCATCTGAAGAGATCTTGATGGAACTTAAGGAACAAGACGTCATAGATGTTCGTAAAATCAAAATACGTAAAAATGGGGGTGCACCACTACACGCAACATACTGCTGACTTTTGACAGACTGACACTTCCATGAAAGCTAAAAGTAGGCTACCTCTCAGCAGATGTCCGACCCTATGCAGAAACCCATTGCGCTGTTTTCGGTGCAACAGGTTTGGACATGCTGCATATGTGTCGTGGCTCTGCTTGTTGCGCACTGTGTGGCGAGGCGAGCCATGAGACTAAGGAGTGTAAAGGACTAGACCGCTGTGTAAATTGCTCGTCCAGCCATCCATCTTACTCCAGATCATATGCGAAATGGAAATATGAAAAAGAGGTCTTACACGTCAAAATGACGCTAAAGGTAAGCAGTCCAGAGGCCAGAAAAAAATGGTATCTTCAGTGTTTTTTGGAAAGTCCTTAGTGAAACAAAAGCATTGAAGCATTGAAACAAAAAAGAAAACTTGCCACACAGTATACACAGACAGAGCCCATAGGAATCAGAGTCAAGCACAAGTGAAAACCAAGGAGGGAAAGATACACCTCCAACCTCCCAATCTCCTATGGTGTCACTGTCACCAACACCACTTCCGTGTCCTGCGGCAGCAGCTGCACTCTCTCAAATCTCCTCAGTGGCGTCCCCTTCAGAGACGCCACCTTCGTCATCACTAACCTTAGAGCATAGCCCCATGGATTGTGATGACGACATGAGCTCGCAATGCTCGGTCACGAGTGGGAGCCCCAAGACACAACAACCTTTGGGTGAGCAATATTTCCCTCCCTAATATATCGCCTAAAGAATTGGCTGCTGTTCAGAAAAAAAGTTCGGAAGCAGCTAATAACAGGCCCAAAGAAAAAATAGGCGTTTCTTTGAGCGGCCTAAACAAGTATATATAACTGTATAATTTTCCTGGTCGCCAAAAGTTTGCTGTACATACCTTTCTCCTTGGTGCGGAATTGTGGGCGGAAAGATCCTCCAGTGGAACTGCCGTGGGGTAGTTTCCAACTTTGGTTATGTAAACGATCTTCTTTCCAAATACCTGCAGCATGTTCTGCCTTCAAGAAACATATTTAAACACAGGTACACCAGGATCACTGCGCAGGCATAATATTTTTCGAAAAGTCCGATCAAATACATCCGGTTCATCTGGGGTCAGATGAAACAACAAAAAACTAAATGATGAACAAAAGAAATTCACCTGACTAGAATGTTGGAGGCTGTGGCCGTGCAGATGTGTTTTGACAAAATGTCACCGTCTGCTCAGTTTACTTCCCACCATCAGAAATCTACACACAAAAAGACATAGAACATTTGTGTGGCCAGCTTCCAAATCATTTTATTCTTGCAGGTGAGTTTAATGCCCATAACCCGCTTTAAGGCAGTGCAAGGAGAGACACAAGAGGAAAATTATAGAGAGACTTCTGTTGACATCGTCTATATGTCTCTGTGATACCGGAAGACCCACGTGCACGACATTCACCTACTCAATCCTTCTCATCATTATATCTATTAGTCCATTAGACCATAACTGCTGCAAGATATGGAATGGAGAGTTAGAGGAAAACCCAAGAGGGAGTGACCACTTGCCAGTGTTGTTAACATTTAACTGTGTCATCAGTACCCTGAATACTCATACTCCCAAATGGAAACTCGAACAGTCCACACTGGGGTAGTGCGAGGGCCGACTATCGGGGAAAGAGGATAGAAAACTTTTTGGTATCATCATCCGTCTGTTTTTAAATACAGGGGCACCTATGTATGTACATTCCGCTTCGCAGTCCTTCTCAGTATTAGATCTCTTCCTGTGTAATCCATCCCTTTTCGGGGATTTAGGGGTGGTCAGTAATCCCTTGGGAAGTGATCACTTTCCAGTGGTATTGAAGTATCTGCTTCACCCGGCGTCGGGAAATGGCGCCTCCATCGCCCCGCAGTTTTGCCGCAATAGTCCTCTCCCGCAAATACGGCGGGTGAGTTGACCTCCACCCCACATATAGCTGTGCGTGACTGTCCCGTGTCTGGGGAAAGGGGGCTCCTGGTGGTTGAGTGGACCCAGAGGTTGTTTTGAACCCTTCGGGGCCCCTCTGGGAAAGCAACAGACCACTTTGGCACCTGCTTCTTATAGATGGGTGGTCCTGGGAGGCCTAGGCAGGACTATTCAGCTTAGTCGGCATCTCCACGCTCATTACCTTCTTCTTTTGTCTCCTTCCTTCTAATCTTTCCTTTTTCCCCTTCTTCGGTGGGGAGGGCAAATCTTATTGCCTTTTCAAGTCTTTTCACTCTCTTGAAACCTGCGCTAGGGTATAGTGCAGAGGTACATCTTAGTGTGCAGGGCGCGTTCCCTTTGGTTGGGCTCGATGGTGGGCGACAGACCTACTGCGCTGAATGCTGGTTTTTCTTCGTATGGGTAAGCAAAACTCCGAAAACACTGAAAGGCGCCGCATCGAAAGGCTTGCACAGAGCTTCCTTGATCTTACCCCAGATCCTTGGTTCCCCAAGTTTCGGTCATTTAATCGAATGAAGACGGAAAACCACTGACGAAAATCTCTTCTTTTGCGGTGGCGAAGGAGCTAGAAAAAGTCATTGGCAAATCATATAAAGGAAAAAAAAAAACAACAACACTGGGGACGTCCAGGTTGAAGTTCGAAGTCAGCAACAAAGCATTGCATTGCAAACAATGAAGGTCATTGGACCCATATCTGTACATGTTACAATACATCGAACATTGAATATAACGAAGGGCGTGATCTCTGAGGACGAGCTTCCCGAATGCACAGAACATGAGATTCAGGAGGGTTTCAACGGCAAGGGTGTAGTATGCGCAAAACATATCATGATCAGAAGGGCGGCAAGGAAATTGCCACCAAACACATTATCTGTCCTTCAAACTACACACTTTTCATGAATTTTATCGAGATCACACACCACTACATCCGGCCCTTTTGCTGGGTGACGAAACTCTTATCCCCTTTCAAGAACCCTTAGCTTTCTTAGGGACATTGGGCTTTTAAAAGCAGTTAAATGCACCAAGATTGTCTGTTTCTTAATTTATACGCTCATGTTTTATGCCACCTTTTAAATGGTTTATATTTAACCTAATCGACTTGTCTTTACCCTGTTACATTCATTCCAACAGTTTCGGCGCTTATGGGCTTTATTGCTTTCGAGCCATTAAAATTCAATCATCATCATCATCATCAAGCTACACACGATACTCACCAAAATAAAGGCAGGTTACCTGAGCTGCAATGTTAGACCCTATGTGCCAAATCCGAGACGTTGTTTAAAATGACAGCGTTTTGGGCACAGTTCACTTGGATGTCGCGGACATCTGACATGCCCAAAGTGCGCTGGCAAAGACCACACAGGAGAGTCTTGCAGCAATGAATACCGTGTGCTAACTGTCATGGTAACCATTCAGGATACTCAAGATCATGCCCACGCTGGAAAGATGAAAATGAAGTGAAGTGATCAAAATCAAAACAGAACAGAATATTTCCTACAGAGCTGCTAGAACGCAACACGAATTTGAAAAGAAAGGCAGTTTCTCCGAAGTGGTGCGCAGGGGAGTGGCACCACAAAGAAATCCGTGGAGACTCAGACCCGCTCGCAGGTTATTGAGCCTCCACGCTCTCAGAAAAAAGGTTCCGAGCGAAGATTTTAAACGTTTTTCCTCCTCGAAAACTACGATGCACCTTTTCCACGGCAAAAAAGGTGCCGAGCAGCTTCAATAGCAATTGTAACCTAAAAGGGGTGCTATCATGCCAGTCAAGGAGGTTCTCAAACGAACCGGAGCGAAAAAGGTGTATCTGCATGTTAGAGGGTTCGACAAGTTGCGATGCAACATGGCGGCTCGTCGGTTTCAATGCTACTGAGGTGGTGATCAGAGGTGAGTGTTCATTGGAGCTAGACGTCTGTGTAATCTGACGACAAGCAACGTTTCGATTTTAGCCTTCATACACGACGCGAAATACAAACCGAAACTCTTCGAGTGAGAAAAATCACGGATGTGGTAGCGTCGACAGGCGCATCGGCGTAGGGAAAGTTGGACGTCGTTCGTGTTCTTGCTTGCTGCTCAGGTGAGTTACGGCTGTGAATACCCAGACGTGCTGTTACAACGGACGCGTTCTTATCACATATGCAGGGCATTGCACATGAGTAATATGACGTGGAAATATCAAATCGTGGAATCAGAGTAAAGTGTGACAGTGAGTGAACTGTAATGCGAAAACCACCGCCGCCATATTTGAAGGTATGGCATTTTGATATCCGCTTGCTTGAAGTGAATTGGAATTTTATGCTACGGCTTGACTGTGGATGTGTGGTGTGGATAGTGAATAGTGTGCAGGTTGTTAAGACGTAACGACCGAAATCGTGTACTAATCGCATCGATTTCTCATGTGGAATCGTGTGCCGTAGCGCACGTATTGATATCGAAGGAGATCGGTAATCACAACGAAGTCACATGCGTACATTTGTTACTGCTTGTACACCGCCTCTTTGTACCTCAGAGATTGTTTATGGTTGTTAAAAGGTTATGTAAGATAACCTTATTTACTTAGAGCCGTGTTATGTGTTCCGGCGTTGATGTAAGATCGTAAAACGACTGGATACAAAACTGCTGTGAAAACGACACGGTGCTCCTTTATAGTTGTTAATGAAAAAATTAAACGTGTGCTTTTAAATTCAGTACATATCGTATGTTGTGTACATAATCATACCGCAAATAAATGTTGGCGCTTAGCGTTACATACCCTGCTGTTTGTACTGATTGTACACATTTTTGTACACACTTAATAGCTTGTTTCTGCACGACTTTTTTTCAGAGCCCAATAGCCACGGTGGCCCTAAATTGTGGGAAGTGGCAAAAGGTCAGCGACTGTGCGTACTCCGTCACTATCAATGGTGAAGCTTTTCTTTGGGACTAAGAAGAATCAGTGACGACTTCATGAACTACATTGCTCCTTTTTTGTTTCATGTAAAGTGTCCTTGCACGCACACATTTCAGCGTTTAAAGTTTACATTTCTGAGCTTAAAGCCTAGCAAGTATCACATCTTTGGGCACAGATTTCAAGTATACAATAATATGCCATGGAAATGTGTGAGACGACGTGACTGAGCATGTATAGTGCAATAACTAGAGGGTCAGAGCTTTCTCACATGAGCAACGTATGTGATATTTGCCTCTAAAATTAGTATACATGATTTTTTGGCTATGTAGTAATCAGCTGTGAGAAAACAGGTGGACCAACTGCAACACAAGCTTGGAATTTTTGTTCATGCAACACATCTAACCAAACGAAAATAAGAGTCCGCGATAGCGAAACCCTGCGATGAGGGACATACACACACAATGTCTCAAACAGAGCTGACGGGTTTATTCCCACAAAAGATCCTCAACCCACAGTGTCAGAAAGTGACTCACGACAGTGAAGTGACCAGCTTCCTTAAGACCAGAAAAAAGTGACTGAGCGATCTCTAAAACAGTTTCCACAACCCAGTACGGAGAGAGTTCTCTTAAGAATCCTCTTCTGTTTGTTACCCCCTTAGGTCATCACAACAGTATCCTTTCACAACGGACAGCTACCCTTGCACATTTCCAAATGTTTCACAATTTTCGAACAATTATTTTTTACATTCAGTGAATGCTCTCTTATAGCTGGTCATTCAAACATCGCTTTGGCTGGCCAGTGCAACAAAAACTGCATCCAAGAGCAATCTGATATTCAAATTTGTTTGGCCAGAACCTGTGTCAGCAATCCCTCAGTGACCTTCCCTGCAGCCTTTAGAAAGCTGGTCACTTTCCCGTTGTGCTTCGCTTTCTGTCTCTGTGGTTTGAGTATGTTGTGTTTGATATGTTGTTTGTGTATGTCCCTTCTTGTCCCTCGTCTTGGGGTTTCGCTATCGTGGATACTTATTACGAGCTCACTTGCTACTTAGCCATCCTTTCACTATACATAAGAGGATTGAAAAAAGTAGGTGTTCCTGTATCTTTTAGTAGTTTTTGTCATTGTTCAAGATAAATTATGTCCAGGGTACAAACGTTGCATGACAACAAAGTTTTCCACAATTTGTGAAATGTGTATGACATCATACATTACATTATATCATAATCATACATTACATCATGTTTTTGATGCAGTCCATATCCAAACCCATACGAACTTCTTGCATTGCAGTGTGCTTCTATCATAGAAAATTTATGCCACAACATATTCAGCATTGACTTCAGTTTGTTTGTGTTTCCATGAGTGCATTGCCGTTATCTTTGTCGGTACAATTTAAATTACTTTTGGCCACTGTTCTCGGTGATTGGGGGATAAGACTGCTACTCGGCAGTACTTTGACATATATGTGTGCATCTTGTGCCTAATATATGAGTTAATTCATTATTCTGTCGTTATTATTTGTACACTGCAAAACGCTAGCACCTTGTTTCATCTACATTGGTGTTATGCCCTTTTTGTGTTTGTACATTGTGTTGTGTTTGCAGTCAGTTTTCCATACATACGATACAGCATATGACCTCAAGTCCTGTATCATATCATTCGTGAGTGTACATCCCAACCCTCGCACACATCTCTCTCTATTATCTCTCTCTCTCTCTCATACACATTATCTCACCCATTCATCTCTTTCATCCATATGTATTTTTTCATTTATCGCTGAGTATTTACTTCCGGAAAGCAAGCCTACATTCTGTTTTGCTGACTTGTCCCCTTTTATTTCTTTTTTTTTTCTTCTAATAAATATATCCTTCCCCAGAATTGTTGGCGATTAAGCACTGTCTTGTTTCTTTTTCAACATTAGTAAGTTCATTACTTTGAAACATTCAAATCGTTTGATATGTGAGAATTATCGCTCATGTTTCTTTTCATGACACTCCTCTGGTGCCGTTTGATAATGTCATCCAATTTTTGACCATATGTGGGTTACTTAGTCAGATGTAGATGTTAAGCATTGCTCCGATTTTATCCAATGTCACCGAACTCCTCATGTAAATATCTCATCCTGGATCACCTCATCGCTCACACTTGTAGATAGCTTTTAACTGCCATACTCACTTGTTATCGTCATGCTCCTCTCTCTCTTATCCTGGTCCATCTCATCGCTCATACCTGTAGATAGCTTTTAAGTACCACACACACTCTCTCTCACATCATCTCTCCCATAGTCATCTCCCACCACCACACACTCACCATAGTTTTGGCGCTCTATGGCCTTTGTGCCATTAAACCCATAATCTCTTTCTCTCTCTCTTTTCATGTGTCAGTGTGACACAACTTTAGAATTTCTATAGCCTCCGTTGCTGCTGCGTCATTAAAATGCTAATCATCAATCAATCAATCACTATAGAATTTTGTGTGGGTTTCCCGACAAACGTGTACATTGAATTTACTCCTTGTTATTGCCGCTGCATTTTTATTGTTAGCTCCTAATCATCAGTACAATAAATATTCGGAAACAGCAAATATATTTTGAATTCGTTCAGTATGACTTAGCCATCACGGAGTCAAATCCGAGATAGTTTTGTGTGTAACCATTTCAGGGTTCTTTGAGTTGTCCGTAGGGAGCACCTTCTGAGGGTTCCCGGCTGCGCATGGCTACAAGGTTAAACACGAACACTTTATGGGTTCATTTGTGAACCACTAAAAGGTTTAATGAAGGAAACTTTAAAAGGTTCAAACGTGAACCTTTTAAAGGGTCCTTCAATGGGTTCAAGTTAGCACCCGGAATAGGTGCCCCCTACGGAGAAGCCGCAAAAACCCTCAAAGGGTTCAGGTTGACTGCTTTTTTTTCTTAGAGTGCACCTCACACTCCCCAACAGGAAGCTTGGGGCACTCAGGTGTCTCCTGCTGCGACGGATGTCAGCCGTCCAACTTGCCGAAAAGAAGCAGCCACCGGCTCTTTCTAAACTCGGTGGTCTACTGTCCATTTGGAACGGAGGCGTGACAGCCCCCTCCCAGAAAGGCCCTCAAAGCATGGAGGTTGATGATGAAGACCGAATGTCGCAAAAGTTATCATCAAGCCTCCCTGAAATGCACGCAGAAGAAAAACGAGAAAAAGGAAGAGGAGTAAAGACAGGCGAACCACAGAATACACCCGTGCGAAGGGTTCAACCTCCTAAATGATACAAGTGTTACTCAATCGGCAAACCATGTGCTTGGAATAGCCGCCATTATGAACCACTTCCTGAAGTGGAATTGCCCTGATTTGTTTTCAGATCTAGACGATGTCAATGATCTTTTCCATACCTACAACGCCCAGCATGCTTTTGTCTCCAGGAAACTTACCTGAATACGATCTCTCCAACTCCTTTACGTAGCCACAACATATTCCGAAAGGATCGAAATGACGCGAATCGTTCATCTGCAGGTGTGTCTATCGTCACACCAGCATCTGTTCCAGCTAAGAGAGTTAACATCAATAAACAGTTTAAGGCTGTAGCAGTGCATGTGTGCGTGGACAGAGTAGTCACTGTCTGCTCCGTTTATCAAACAAAACGACAAGGACAAAACGACATAAAGATCCTTTCATTCTTTTAGGCCATTTTAACGCGCACGATCCACTCACGGGTAGTAAAGGACCAACTCTCGGAAAAGATGATAAAAACGTTCTTGCTATCATCCATCTGTCTTTTGAATACAGGGACACCTACGTATGTACATTCCGCTACGCAGTCTTTCTCAGTATAAGATCTCTCCCTCTGTAGTCCATCCCTTTTCGGGGTTTTAGAGTGGCCAGTAAAAGATAATCCCTTGGGAAGAGATCACTTTCCAGTGATATTGAAGTATCTGCCTCAATGCTTTTGCGCCAAAAAACCCCAATCAATCAATCAAGTATCTGCCTCAAGTAGACATCTTGGCAGCGTGTTCCCCTATGTGGAAACTTGAACTAGCCGACTAGAACTCTTTTTCTGAAAAATGCTACCTGTCTTTAATCCCCCGGCGTCGGGAAAGTGGCGCCCCCATCGCCCGGCAGCAGCCGCAGTAGCCCCCTCCTGTACTCACTGGTGGGTTGCCGCAGAAGGGAGACCCCCACGTATAGCTCTGCGTGGCTTTCCCGTGTCTGGGGAAAAGGGAATCCTGGCAGTTGAGTGGACTCGGAGGTTGGTTGGACCCTTCAACACACAACAACACACTGCTTTGGCCCCTGCTTCCCATAGACGGGTGGTCCTGGAAGGCCCGGCCAGGACTATTCAGCTAGTCGCCATCTCGCTTTTCACCACGTTTCTTTTTTCTTCTCCCCTTCTATCCTTCCTCCCTTTCACCTTCTTTGGCGGCAACGGTCAACCTAAAGCAGTCTTTCACTCTCCAGAATCTGCACTTGGGTATAGTGTAGGCGTACCTGCTACTGCGTCAAATGCGGTCCCCTGGTTGGGCTCCGTGGTGGGCGGCAGGACCCTTGCATCGAATAGTTTTGTCCCCTTTATGGCTTCCCCTTCTTTAAAACACCGAGATTGGAATCGGCAACGGTTCCGCACCGAGTACCAGCAAATTGATTTAAATACCTCAACACCCGAACCATGGTTGCAAAGTTTCTCGTTGTCCACTCTAATTATAACACAAGACCACTGTCAAAGATATCTCCTTTTGTAATAGCGAAAACACTTGAACAGCTAATAGGTAAAGAATACAATGCCAAGAAACTGGGTTCTGGATATATCCAAGTCCATGTTGAAAAGTGGGAGCAAAGCAGTGCGCTTCTTTCACTGACAAGCATCAATGGGATATCTGCCACAGTAAGTTCACACCGGAGTCTCAACATTGTTAAAGGAGTAATTTCTGAGAGCAACCTCCTTGACTGTTCGGAATCGGAACTCCAGGAAGGCCTACAAGAGCACGGTGTGGTAGTCGTAAAGCGAATAGTCATGCGTAGGGATGGCAAAGAAATCCCAACAAAGCACGTCATTCTTTCTTTCAAGCTTCACAAGCTGCCAGAAACAATCAAAGCTGGTTACCTCAGTTGCAATGTGAGGGCTTACATCCCAAATCCGAGTCGCTGTTGCAAGTGCCAGCGGTTTGGCCACGGTTCTCAGGTATGCCGTGGGCAGCACGTCTGTGCTAAGTGCGCCGGCACAGACCATTCGTTAGAGTCGTGCAACGATGACTTTCAGTGTGCCAATTGCAAGGGTAACCACACAGTTTACTCCAGATCATGTCCTTGTTGGAAGGAGGAGAAACAGATCTTCAAACTGAAAACGGAGCAAAATATCACGTACAGTGCAGCAAAGGCACATGTGGCGTTCCAGAAGAAAGGAACCTTCTCTGATGTGGTGCGCAGCGGAGTGGCACCACTAAGAGTATCGGTGGAAACCCAGACCTCTGGGGCTCCCCTCCACACTCCCCAACACAAAGAGAGGAACACTGAGGGTTCTTCCCCGGTGGCCTCTCAGACGAACAGCCAGGGAGATGCAATGTTAACCTCAGAGGAGGTTGTTCAATCCCCCTCCGTTTGGGACGGGATTGCCATGGGCCTGTCTCAAAACACGAGTCAGAGTATGGATCTCGATGACGACGACTGCTGCTCTCAGAAGTCGTCTTCGAGTCTACCAAGTCTTTCCATGGGCAAGGAACAGAGAGGGAAAAAGCTGGCCGAGGACGAGGAGGGAAAGCCAAGGAACAACAACAAAGGGTTCCTCCACCGAGAATACAAGCTCCTTAATCCCTCCGCATTCATGGACAGTTGTTCTATAAGGTCTTAGAGTAGTCGTTCAGTCCATATTCCTTTTCCTTTTCTGTACATTTCTTAGGAGTTCCCAGAGCATTATTCAGTGGAACTGCCGGGGTTTGCTGAAAAATCTTGATGACGTCCATGATTTGTCACACAGACATCATGCGGCCTGTTTCTGTCTCCAAGAAACAAATTTGATTACAGACACCCCTTTCCACCTCCGACGGTGGAACGTTTATCGTAAGGACCGAACGGACACGGCACGTGCTTCCGGAGGTGTGGCCATTCTCACGGCCAGAACACTTCCCACGAGAGACGTTCCACTTTCCACAAATCTTGAGGCCATTGCTGTACAGATCTGCACTGACCGTGTAGTGACGGCATGCTCTTTATACCTACCGCCATCAGTCAGGGTCGAACAGAGACAGCTTGAGGATCTTATTAATCAGCTCCCATCGCGTTTTATACAACTGAGAGATTTCAATGCGCATCATTTGCTCTGGGGTTGTTCCAAAGTTGACACCCGAGGTAAAATGTTTGAGAAATTATTAGCATTGTGTATACTGATTCATTAGTTGACTGCAGGCTATATGTAGCCTGCAGCCACCAAAAAACCTGCTCGTTCTGCGAGCAAAACACCTGTCTAGCCGCATAATAAAGAGAGGTCTTTCCTTGGTACTTTGCTGGTTGCCGAGCCACGTCGGGATACCCAGTAACGAGCTCGCGGACACAGCGGCTACTAACGCACTCTCAGGTGACATAATCCCCTTTGACGTACCAGCACAGGATCTGAGATCTGCCTTGCGTAGAGCAATTAACTTAAAATGGCAACATGACTGGGACACACAGACAAATAATAAATTACATTTGATCAAGTGCAATGTAGGTAAGCCTGCAGGAGATTTCAAAGAGAGGCTTTATGAAGTAGTCATGTCTCGTTTGCGTATCGGCCACACATTCTCACACATGGGTTTTTAATTCTCCAGAGGGACCCACCTCAGTGTGTGCACTGTGCTGAGCAGTTGTCTATTCTTCACATTCTCATCAGCTGCCCTCTCCAGGAACATCATCGCCAAACTTATTTTTCTGAGTTCTACCGGTATAGAATTCCTCTTCACCCAGCCCTTTTGCTGGGCGATGAACCGCTTGTAAGTTTTAGCACAGTTTACAAGTTTTTTAGGGACACTGGATTCCTAAGAGATATCTGAATTCACATATATTTTTTATGTTTATATCAGTTTTAAATTAATCGTTATCTTTTAACTGGTAAAGAGACCATATATCACAGTATTGGCGCATTATAGCCTTAGTTGCTCATGCGCAATAAAAACCCGAATCATCATCATTTTCATTACTGCTTGTGTGAAACAGGCACCGCAGACCCCTAGTACCGGCCCTGTGCGCACGCCATATTTTTTTGCAAAGAAATGAAGGTGAGACTGCTAAATCGATTGCTTTTTCCGTAACCTGAAGGGTGGCAGGTGCGCGCGAAAGCCCGTCTATTAAAAAGTCACGTGCTTTGCCATTTTGTCTATCTTGACAAACAGCCACGCATTTACCTCGCCCCTACCCCCACGTGTGCCTGCAATACAATAGGAATGGAACCATCGGACCATTTGAAGCGGCTCGTTGAGCTGGGAGCTCTAGAATTATTTCAGAAGCGCAATATGGGGGTAGGCTTGCAGACACACGCATGATGCGAAGATGTGTTGAAATTGTTGAACTATTGTGCATTTATGGCCATGCCCTCGCGTTTCACAGCCTCATACGCATGCCCTATATGTAATAGAAATTGCTGCATTGTACGAAAGCTGCAGAAGCTTCTTGCTAAGGCAAACTGAGGCCTATAGCCCGAAGTAGTATCAGTGCAACAAATTGCTTCTACGATACACTGCATACTGCAATCCAACCATTAGAGGGATCTTGTCGGTTTCCGTTTTTGATTTATATGATTTGTCAACTTCTCTTTCCAGGTAGGGCATGTGCAGATACAAAACACAGGCACCACGTCATAGGAGGAAAAGTTTTATTATTCATAACTTCTGACAGTGCACTTTAGAAATAGAAGTAAAGGCAGAAATTTCCTGAAAATATGGAACCCCACAGACAATATCTTTTTTTTCTTCAGATGTGCTACTGATTAGACAGCGTCATATTAATGGGTATCTTTAGTTCGGGTAGAGCATATCTAGATGCAGCACGAATAAAACAACCAGGCGGTAAAAGCAGTTACCTTGTAGCAAACACGAAACACCACTTATACCGAAGTGCGTTCGGGAACTGTCAGGGGCTACTTCCCTGCATTTCCTCATACCCTTTGTTGCACAAACTATGCCCTTTAACATGATCTTTCACCTTGACTTTGTGTTGTGCTTACCTTATCTTGGTATTTAGTATCACTTAGCACATGTTGAAAGAAAAACTTGAGAGATATAAGGTATATTTCCTGTCATCTTGAAATTTCACCATGCTTGCTACCAGGGTGTCGGAGCGAACCGAAAACCGGAACCGAAAAGAACCGCTATTTTGGTGCGAACCGGAACGGAATCGAAACCGTATACGTTTTTTTCGCTCAGGAGGGAAACCGAAAAATATATTTAACGGTTTTCGGTCCAAGAAAAAACTTCGACGGTTTGTACTACGGATAGGCGAATGAAACATACGTCGTGTGCTCTGAAGTCATGTCATGGATACTGTAGGAGGGTTACGGATGTCCGTATACAATGACCCTTAGGATGCCTTTGTAATGGTTTATCGTTCGCGCACGCACACAGACTTAGAGGTACAAATGACTCTCTAGCAACGTGCCGTAGTGTTCGTTTTAATTTGACCCCCCAAACTCTCCTCAACTAAACAGCGACCCAAGGGGGCTGCATAACGGCTTCTCTATCGGTAATGTCGCGCAACGCGTCCCTTGTTTGAGAGCAGCTCAGTTGAATACATTTACGTATACGCGAGGGCAAGCTCGTGCGAAGCGGCAACTCTTTTGTGGACAGGACACCAAGAAAATAAAACTGAGTCGTGGAGCGCGTTTGTGAGTGAAGGTGTTCCCCGATTTCTGTCGTACTCGTGCGGTGGTGCTTGCTGGCTAGACAGTAGCAACAGACATTCGGATGGGACGTGATCGCTCCAACCCAGCGAGAAAGTACTTTACGTATGACGTCACGACAAACAAGTCCGTTTGTAGCATGTGCTACAAGAAAGGAAAAAGCCTATTTGAACAGACAGTAACCTACAGGAACCAGCAGCTAGGAATTTCACAGCTGTCTATTAATATTAAATACCATGTATGCGGAATAAACGGGTTTACATTTTGTAACATTGATTTTTTTTTCTGGGGATGAATATTCCCATCAGAAGCGGAACGGGTTAAAACCGGTATGAACCATTATTTTTTTGCTCCGGAGCTGAACCGGTACCGGATCGTTTATGATGTAACAGGAACGAAAACCGGAACGAAAAACGTTTCGGTTCGACACCCTGTCCTGCACATTCACGTGCTGTCACCTTGGTCAGCACTGAGCCTCACGGTGGAAGCAACAGTGTACGTATAATGGTGGAAGCACTAATCCGTACTGACGGGGATGTCACATGTCGCTCGCAGTGCTTCAGCACGGGATCCCACACGGCCCCGGGAACGCCAGTGCTCCTTGCTGTTATTTGTTCTTTTCAGTGCACTGAAATGTGGCAGGCAATCTGCTTTCCTTTTGGCTGTGCCTGAACAACCTTTCACAGGGGAGCACAGGGGAGCTGATATGAAGCCCACCACTCGTTGGTACGTCTCCTTCTATTAACTGCATGCATTTGGTTATCAAGCCAAGTGCCCTCTGTATGGTTTCTTTACTGTGGCAGCTGTAGATGCCATCACCGCACCTCCTTAGCCTCGAGGTGAACTCTCGTCGCATATGTTTCATGCTGTGCTGTTCTGCTGTGGGTGGGTCTTCTGTTACATTCTCAACTGCAGCCTCATCAAAAGTGACACCTGCTGTGTTTGTGTCTTCCCTGTGCATCACTTCTTGGTTATCCAATGTCATAAGAGGTCCATTTCTATACCTTTCTGGTAGACTGTCAAAACTGTAAGCCTCTACTTGACCAAATATTGCAAAAAAATGTTTGTATGGCAATCCTGTTGCGAGGAAGTCCTTGCAGCTACACTGTGGGTCATTTAGGTCAACCCTGTGTCTCGTCCCTGGCTGGCTTTCAGAAGCCACATGAAAAATGCCAGGCTGACTGTCACTGAGTATGTCATCTTTGGCATATTCCTCTGCAGCTGTCATTCGTGCCATCATGTGTCTTACTATTTTTGGTGGCCTGTCATGTAGAAATGCTGGTAGGTGGTCATGATAGTTGCGGTACCTTGAGGAACACTTTGCATTCTTTTGAACGTACACCATCTGACGATCGGGAAGAAACCTTCCAATAAGGACCGTGATCATAGATACAAGGCTTCTTCTGCCTCCTTTTTGTTTGACGTAGTGCTCCTTAAAGAGCCGGTTTTGGGTATTGGTACCATTGTTGGTGTTCACCTGGAGACCTAGATGATGGCACTTCACCCACCATTCAGGAACAGAAAGCCAGTGTTGAGACAGGTAGTGTTGCAGCTTCTCATTTTGCTGCCATTCCTCTGTTCCTTTGAGGTGCGCTACTGCCTCTGCGTACTCCACTTGCGATGCGGAATGACTTATACGCCTGAGCATTGTCAGGAGACGTTCCTTATCTGTCACACCGTTAGATTTAAGGTCACACCATCTCTTCCAGGCCTGCTCTCTGTGAAAGTCACACAGAGCAATCTGCGTGTCAGGAAACTCAGCCTGAATGGAGTTTATTTCTGGCTTCGAGTAGTCAACCATGCAGAATCGTGGCCTCCAAGAGGGGCACCACTCTTTAAAACTAGCAAGGGCTTCTCGTATGGAGTCCGCTGTTTCGAACTGCACAGCAAACACACCTACTATCATGTAATTAACTGATGTTTTCACAACTATGAAAAACAAAGGTATTGTGTAGTCAGTTGTTTTATACGTGGTGTCGAGACATGTGACACTGTTGGCATACTTTTCCATGAGCTCCTTCATAAACTGGGACTGGTAGCAGAACAGGAGGGTGTCTGAGCACTCTGCTGCCACAGTCTCAAGTGCATCATCTGTTCTGTCATGTTCCCGGCGTCGGGAACTTGGCGCCCCCATCGCCCGGCAGCAGCCTCCTCCTGCACTCACGGTTGGGTCGCCGCAGGAGGGAGACCCCCCCTATAGCTGTGCGTGGCTGTCTGGGGAAAGGGGGATCCTGGTGGTTGAGTGGACCCGGAGGTTGTTTAGGACCCTTCGGGGCCCCTTCGGGAAAGCAACACACCGCTTTGGCCCCTGCTTCCCATAGTCGGGTGGTCCTGGAAGGCCCGGCCAGGACTATTCAGCTAGTCGCCATCTCCTATTTTCCTTACTTTCTCCTTTCATCTCCTCTTCCTTCTTGTACTTTTCCTTATTCACCTTCTTTGGCGCCAAGGGTCAACCTTGGGCAGTTCTTTCACCCTTCTGAAACTGCACTAGGGTATAATGCAGAGGAAAAGTGTTAGCGTGCCGGGCACGCTCCCTTGGTTGGGCTCGATGGTGGGCGACACACCTGTGCACCGAACCACTCTTTTCCTTGTATGGATTCAGTACACTCAAAAAAACATGATCAGCGTCAAAAGAGGCGCTGCACCGAAGCACCAATGAACTCGCTCAGCTTAGACCTGTCTCCAGAGCCATGGTTCCGAAATTCCTTGTGGCCCATGCTGAGGACGAGACGAAGCCGTTATCGAAAGTGTCACCATTCCTCATTGCAAAAGAAATTGAAAAAATCATAGGGAAATCGTACAAAGCAAAGAAGCTCTCATCTGGAGACATTCAAATTGAAGTAGAAAACAGATCCCAAAGTTCAGCCCTTGTGTCTATAAAGAAACTCGGTGACATTCCAGTATCAATCACAAAACACCGTATCCTGAACATTGTCAAGGGGGTGATTTCCGAGAGTGAACTCCTTGACTGTTCCGACATCGAGATCGAAGAAGGTTTGCGCGAGCATGGCGTTGTGGCGGCGAGGCGGATAGTGATGCGTCGGGATGGCAAAGAAATGCAAACCAAGCACATCGTACTGTCATTGCAGCTGCACAGACTCCCTCAAACCATCAAAGCAGGTTACCTGAACTGCCACGTGTAACCCTACGTTCCTAACCCGCGGCGTTGCTTCAAGTGTCAACGTTTCGGACATGGATCACTGGTCTGCCGTGGACAGGAAACATGTCCAAAATGTTCAGGCAATGGTCACACACCAGAATTATGTGAGAACCCGGTGCGTTGCGCAAACTGCAAAGGTGACCACCCAGTATACTCAAGATCTTGTCCCCGGTGGAAAGCAGAAAAAGAAATACTTCGCATCAAAGCAGAACAGAACATACCATATAAAGCAGCAAAAGCGCAAGCAGAGTTTGCTAGTAAAGGCACTTTCTCCGAGGTGGCGCGCAGGGGAGTCGCACCACTGAGGAAATCTGTAGAGACCCAGACTTCTGAGTGTCTACCTTAAACTCCACAGCAGAAAAGTGGAGACACGAGTGTGTCTCTTCCTGCTCCTACGTCTCCTGGGAGCACCCTGGCTTGCCAGGCACGCAGCAAGGAGATAGCCACAATTTCCAATGATGTTGATGGCACAATCTCAGTCTCGGACGGAATCATGCCGGAACCATCCCAGACCATGTCACAAAACATGGAATTGGATGACGATGACTGCTTATCCCAGAAATCGTCATCCAGTTTGCCAGGTGTTCTCTCTCAGGGCAAAGAAAAGAGAGAGAAAACATCTGGTCGAGGTAGGGGCAGCAGAACAAAAGACATGCAGAAATTATCTCCACGATGAATAACCCCCCCCCCCCCCTTGAATAAGACATTCATG